>NW_024081596.1:4070-507053 GCF_003009895.1 Hyaena hyaena
CAGACTGAAATAGGCTCCAGGCTCTGAGCTGGCAGTCAGCACAGAGCCCGACGCGGGGCTCGAACCCACGAACTGCGAGATCATGACCTAAGCGAAAGTCGGACGCTTAACCGACTAAGCCACCCAGGCGCCCCTGTATTTTACCTTTTCTTATGTTACCTTTGAATTTAGTTTGCTCTTCTTTTTCTAGGTTCTCAAGGCATAAGGTTAGGTAATTAATTTGAGATCTTTCTAGTTTTTAAAAATAAGCATTTATAACCTATAATATTTCTCCTCAGCACTTCATTTGCTGTGTCTCACAAGTTTTGGAATGTTTTGTTTCTTTTTTATTTATCTCTAAGCATATTTTAGTTTCCTTCATGATTTATTCTTTGATCTAGTGATTATTTTAAAATGTGTTATTTACTTTTCACTAATTTATAAATTTTCTAGTTTTTCTTTTGTTATTGATTTCTATCTTTACCTGTTGTGGTCAGAAAAGATAATTTGTATTATGTCTATTTCTTTAAATCTATTGAGATTTAACTTGTAGCCTTACATATAGTTTATACTTGAAATTGTCCCAATGCCCTTGAGAAGAAAGAGCACTTTATTGTTGAGTAGAGTGTTATGTACCTCTATTAGACACAGCTGATTTACTCTGCAGTTCAAGTCCTCTATTACCTTACTTATGTTCTATCTAGTTGTTATATCCATTACTGAGAATGGGGTATTAAAGTCTCAAATTATTATATAATTATCTCTCCCTTTAATTCTGTTAATTTTTACTTTCTGTATTTTGATGGTCTGTTATTAAGTGTACAAATGTTTATAATTGTTATAACTTCTTGCTTTATTGAAGCCTTTGTTAATATGTAATGTCTTTCTTTGTCTTTTGTAAAGTTTTTTGATTTAAAGTCTACTTTGTCTGATATTAATGTAGCCCTTCCTTCTCTCTCTTCACTTTCAATATATTTGTGTCCTTAGATCTAAAGTGAATTTCTTGCAGACAGCATGTAGTTAGAACATGCATTTTCTCCCAATCACTGTCTTTTGATTGGAGAGTTTAGTTCATTTACATTTAAAATAATTATAAGAAGGGACTTGCATTTGTTATTTTGCAAATTTTCCATATATTTTATATCTTTTTGTCCCTCACTTCCTGTCTTACTATCTCTGTTTTGATCTTTTATAATAAAATGTTCCAATTATTTTCTCACTCGTTATATATATCCTATAGCTATTTTCTTTGCGATTGACCTGGAAATTATGTTTTGCATCCTTACGTTATAACAATTTAATTTATATCAGCTTAACTTCAATGACATATAAAACTCTGCTTCTTCATAGTTCCATTACCACAATTTCAGTAGTTGATGTCACAGAATTATGTCTTTATATATATTATGTGTCCAAAACCACAATTGAATAATTCTTTTTATTGTTATGGGCTTCTCTGTGCTGAGGATAAATCTGAGTTGGAACCTGAAGATGTTCTTACTTCATTTTGGAGCCTGTACTTTCTCCTGGTACATGTGGTGACTTTCTAATTTTCTCCATCTATACAGCTTGCTATGAATGTCCTAAACTGAAATCTGGCTCCCGAAAGGGGAAAAAGAGAAAAAAGAAAGGAGGAGATACAGGGTGCTAGCTATTGAAATGCCCTGGAAGTCACTTCAGCTGGCACAATGGGAAGGGGTGTAACAACAGTGTCTGCTTGCCTCTTTGTCTGCATCTCTGAAATCAGAAGCAATAATTAGTGATAAGAGCACAACTTCCTAATATTTGGACTACAGGGACCTTTTGTCCACTCAGACACCAAGCTGCTTGCAAGTGAGCCCTGAGCAGCTAGTGCAGAGCTAAGATTTAAAATTGGATGAAAGTAACTTTAATTTACCATCCTAGCCTTTCCCAGGAAGGTGCATGTTTCTAACGGAGTCCAGAGTTCCAAGGTAGTTACACCAGACAGATTCTGAGAGTGCAATTGTCTGGGTGAGGACATAGCATCATAGTGCTTCTTACTCTGCCGTTTTCCCATAATCCTCTTCAAGGCCATTTATATTTAAAGTGATTACCAACATAGTTGGATTCATATCTATCATTATTAACTTGCAACTCTTTTCTACTCATTGTCCTAATTCTTTGTTTCTTTTTCTTTCTTCTACTATTTTCTGCTTTTTCTAGTTTTAACTGAGCATTTCATATGATTCTATTTTCTTTCTTGTCTTAGTATACCAAATATAGTTTTTAAAAATTTATTGTTGTCCACTAAATTGCAAAATCTAAGTTCACTTAGATTTACAACTAATCTAAGTCCATTTCAAATAATACCACACTGATTCACAAGTTATTTGGGTACCTTATACATACAGTATTCTTAATTCATCCCTCTCATACTTTGTTAACATTGTTATCATTCATTTCATTATGCATGAACTATAAATGTCCAATATATTGTTGCTATCATCATTTAAAAAAACTTTTCTGTTACATTTGTTAAGAATAAGGAAACTGAAAGATTTACATTTATACATATTTTACTTTATATATTCCTCTTATTATTATTTTTTTTGTTACAGAGAGAGACAGAAAGAGAGAGAGAATCTTAAGCAGGCTCTATGTTCAGCATGGAGCCCAATGCAGGGCTTGATCCCATAACCTTGAGATCATGACCTGAGCCAAAATCAAGAGTCAGATGCTCAACAAACTGAGCCACATAGGCTCCCCAATATATATTCCTTTTCTAACTCTTTATATAAATATTAAGTATATCATTTTACTTCTCTATGAAGAACTTGTTTTAACATTCTTGCAAGGAAGGTGTAGTGACAACCAATTCCCTCAATTTCTATTTTTCTGTGAAAGTCTTTATTTCTTTATGTTTAAAAGACAATTTTCTTGGATACATAATTCTAGATTTAAAAAAATCAACATTTGCTTTCACTTATTCTCATTTTATGTTCATAGTTTCCTACGAGTTCTCTGATGTAATTTTTATCCATGTTCATCTACAGGTAAGGTGTTTTGTCCCCCCTCTGGCTTCTTTCTAGATTTCCTTTATGTTCTTCTAACTTTCTTTACTGTGGTTTGATGTCTAGCATTAATTTTGGAAAATTCTCAGACATTATTTCAAACATTTCTTCAGTTCCTTTCTCATTTTTGGTATTACTACTGTGTGTGTTACAACTTTTGTAATAGTCCCACAGTTATTTGTTGTCCTTTTTTTTTTTTTTTCATTTGTTTTATTTTTTCTTTACTTTTCAGTTTGGGAAGTCACTATTGACATTTCTTTAAGCTCACTGATTTTGCCTCAACTATGCTCAGCCTACGGATAAGCCCACCAATGGCATGCTTTATTTCTTTTACCATGTTTTTGATTCTTAGTATTCCCTTTTCATTTGTTTTTGTTTCCATCTTGCTTTTTGCATTACCTTTTGTTCTTGCATGTTGTCCACATTTTTCCATTAGAGGCCTTGGCATATTAATCATAGTTTTTATTTTACTTAATTTTTTAATTTAATTTAATTTATTTTTATTTTTGAGAGGGAGACAGAGCGCAAGTGGGGGGGGGGGCAGAGAGAGAGGGAGACACAGAAACCGAGGCAAGCTCCAGACTCTGATCTGTCAGAACAGAGCCCGATGTGGGGCTCAGATTCATGAACTGCGAGATCATGACCTGAGCTGAAGTTTATCTCTTAACCAACTGAGTCACCCAGGCACCCCTATTCATAAATTTTTAAATTAATGGTCTGATAATTCCAAAATTTCCATATAGTGTGTCTTATTCTCATATTTGCTTTTCTTTTCAGACTATGTTATTTGTCTTTTAGTATGACTTGTAACTTTTTGTTGAAAGCTGAACCTGACATATTGGGGAAAAGGAATGGAGATAAATAAATGTGTAGTGGGAGGTTTTATGTTTACTTTGCTAGGATTTCCATTGTATTTACTCTTTGCTGTACTTCCAAGTACACATTTCTTCATGTGTTCTGGTTTTTGTCCCCCCTGTTGTCTTTGGGTTTCCATAGAGGTTTCTTCTTAAATAGGTATGAGACTTGCAGTTCTTTCTGTTGTATTCCTGTTATTATACAGGAACCTTATTGAGGTGATGATAACATATGGGGAGGAGGGGAAGCATTCTCTAATCCTATGACTATGTCTCAGCCTCATAATGAGCCTGTGACCCTGGGCTGTGGCCATCACAAATGTTTCTCAGCTTATTTTAGCCTCTTACTGAGACAGAAAGGCTAACGGGAGCTAGAATTTTATATTTCCATTTTTAAGGGGAACAGAACACTTAGCACATATTTCAAACTGGTTATTGTTCCCCTTCCCTTGCCAAAAACAAGGGATTTTCTCTAATCTTCAAAGTGAAAAGTCGGCAGGAGTCCTAGAGGTATGAGTCATGAAAATGTGCACCCTACTCTTCTTATAACAAGCCTGGGCTCGGGGAGATTTTACCTCTTCAGCTAGTTCATGCTCAGTGTCCAGTAATTAGTCAATTTCCCTTTGAGTATTTTTAACACTTGCTGGTTCCAGGGGTGGGTTTTGCTCCCAATATCTGCGGTCTTCTGTGTTCACCTGTCTTTCTACCTTTGGAGTAGCAGTGTACCACACTGACCTTAATTCTCCGAAGGATCTAAGAAGAGTTCCTGATTTTCAGTTTATCTTTTAAAAAGATCTTCATTTATCTTTTTCTGAGGATGGAAGTAATGACTTCCAAGCTCTTTAGGCGTTGCTTGCGGGACCACAAGCCCAGCATATTTTTATTACGTTTGTGATTAATGTATGTTTGTGATAAAAGTCTATTTTTTAGACATTTGATAATCATTGATCTAGTTCAACATCTTCTTTTTATGGAAGACCAAACTAAACAAAAGAGGTTATATCAGTTGCCCGATATTGTATAAGAATCTGATGACTATGTTAGTAAAAAGCAGGTCTCTAGACTTAGTTTTCTATATGCCAGTGATTAACAATATGAACAAAAATTAGGAAAGCATTTTCATTTACAAGAGGAACCCAAAGAAGGAAGTACCTAGGAATAGATTTAACTGAGGAGGTAAAAAAATTGTATACTGAAAACTATAAAACATGTCTTAAAAAATTAAAGAAGACTTAAATAAATGGAAAAAGATGGCCACGTCATGGATTGAAAAACGTAATTGTCGATATCACCCAGAGTGGTCTCCAAATTCAACACAATGCCAACCAAAAGTATGACTTTTTTCAGAAATAGAAAAGCGAATTCTCAAATTCACGTGGAATTTTAAGGGGTTTTTAATAGTCAAAACAGTCTTGGAAAAGAAGAACACGTATGGAAGAGTCATACATTCTGAATTCAAAACTTACCACAAAATAACAGTAATTAAACAAATGTAGGAGAAGCATGAAGACACAGAGATGAATAGAGGAACAAAATGTGGTAAATACACTCAATGGGATGTGATTCAGCCAGAGAAATTAATGAAGTTCTGATACATGTCACAAGATGAAAGAATCTTGAAGATATTATACTAAGTGAAATAAGCGAGACACAAAAGTACAGATATTGTATGATTCCACCTACATGAATTATATAGACTATCCAAATTTTATAGAAGCATAAAGTAGATGAGAGGTTACCAAGAACTTAGGGAGGGGAGAATGGGGAGTTATTGCTTAATGGGTACAGGGTTTCTGTCGAGGATGATGAAAAATTTTGTAAATACGTAATGGTGGTAACATAACAGTGTAAATGTCATTTATAAATACTGGATTGTAAACTCCCCCTCCTTCTCCTCTTCCTCTTCTATGTCCTATTTTTCTTCTTCCTCCTTCTCTTCCTTTTTCCTCGCATCCTTCACTTCCTCTTTCCTTTATCTTTCCTCTAACCACTCTATTGAGATGTATTTTTCATATCATAAAATTCATCCATTCCAAGTGTTACAATTCAGTAATTGTTAGTAGTCTTACCAAGTGATGCAATCATCACTATAAATAAATTTTAGGATATTTTCATTCCCCTGATATGAGTATTCATACTTATTTATAGTCAATCCCTGCCTTCTCACCTGCTCAATTTCTGTCCCCAGCTCCAGGAAATTAACCTATTTTCTATCTCTGTGAATTTTATTTTTCTGGATATTTGAAATGTAAGTGTACAACAAACATATATGGTTCCTTGTGTGTAACTTCTTTCACTTCAGATACTATTTATGATGTAGATCCATGACAAGCATGTATCAGTAGTTGGTTTCTTTATTTTATTGAATACTATTCCTTTGTAAGTTATACTACATTATATTTCTGCATTCACCAGCTGATGAATATTTAGGTTGTTTTTAGTTTTGGCTATTATGAATAACGTTGTTGTGAACCATTGTGTGCAAGTATTTTTGTGTATATGCTTTCATTTCTCTTGGGTGTATAACCTAGAAGTGAAATTGCTGGGTCGTATGAAAGTTTTTTGTTTAACTTCTTTTTATTTATTTATTTATTTATTTATTTTTAAATGTTTTATTTACTTCTGAGAGAGTGAGAGAGAGCATGAACAGGGGAGGGTCAGAGAGAGAGGGAGATACAGGATCTGAAAGAGGCTCCAGGCTCTGAGCTGGATGTCAGCACAGAGCCAGACTTGGGGCTTGAACCCATGAACCGTGAGATCATGACCTGAGCCAAAGTTGGCCGCTTAACAGACTGAGCCACCCAGGTGTCCCTGATTTAATTATTTTTAAAAAATAGTTTATTGTCAAGTTGGTTTCCATATAACACCCAGTGCTCATCCCCACCAGTGCCCTCCTCCATGCCCATCACCCCCCTTCCCCTCTCCCCCACCCTCATCAGCCCTCAGTTTGTTCTCGGCATTCAAGAGTCTCTCATAGTTTGACTTAAGACACTGCAAATTGTTTTACATTCTAGCTTTACCACTTACAATTCAACCAGCAAGGTACCAAGATCTCATTTCTTCACATCTTAGTCCTTATTATATATATGACCCATTATAGACATTCTCATATGAGTGAAGTGGTATTTCATTGTGGTTTTCACTTGCATTTCTCTAATGAATAATAATATTGAACACCTTTTTGTGTGCTTATGAAGTATTTGTATATCTTTGGATAAATGTCCATATTTTGTCCTACTTTTTGATTGCGTTGTTTTTCATCTTAGTACTGAGTTGCAAGTATTCTTTGTAAATTCTGAATAGAAGCCTTTCATCAGGTATGTGTTTTGCAAATATTTATGAGTTGTTAGATGAGAAGATCTTGGAGGCCACTGAATGTGAGCTAACAAGATGGGAAGTACTAGACACAGGGTCTCACATGCTATGGCATCCATAGTTCTTTTTTACAAATAGCATTTTTTTTCTAATAATGTGTAATTATGTCAAAAATCAAGTTGTGGGGCATCTGGGTGGCTCAGTTGGTTAAATATCTGACTCTTGATTTTGGCTCAGGTCATGATCTCATGGTTTGTGGGATTTAGCCCCATGACAGGTTCTACGCTGACAGTGCAGAGCCTGGTTGGGATTCTCTGATTCCCTCTCTCTCTACCCCTTCCCCGCTCACATGCACATGCATGCATGCACGTGCTCTCTCTTTCTCAAATAAATAAATAAACTTAAAATAGTCAAATTCTTTATATTGTTAAGTGGAGCCAGTGAGTGTCTCTGGGAGATCAAGAAGCCATGCCAACATTGTGCCCTGTCATATATTTGGAGGTGGGCTGGGGTGGGAGGAGGAAAGTGGCTTCTTGTATCTGTTGGCAACACAACAAGCTCTCAAAGAAGCCTTCCAGCAAAATTGAAAATCATTTTGATAAAACAGCTTTGAACATATGTGAACTATTTATAATTAGGATCCTAATAGAAACAGCATCCTATAGAAACAGCATCTTAAATTTTTACCCGAATTGTAAGCCTGATGCATTACTTCACCATTTTTGTGAATCTACTTCACGAAAGTAGACCTATGTGCTTTGACCATCTCTCTTTTCAGTGGGAACATTATGCAGGGAAATATATATGAGACCACCTTCCAATATATATATATTGGAAAGAGGTAAGCATGAGTCCCATTGCCACACCATGGGAAGCCCTCTTATTTCAGAGAGGGGGAAAATATAATCGAAATTGCAATTGTATGGTTAAGTGTATATGAAAACAATTAGGTATGTTGGGACACATGATTCCTGTTATTTTATTCTATTCATTGCTCCGTGTCAATAGAAGATCTTCTTTTTTCATAAAGATAGAAAATAAAAACAAAGACATCGTGAGTATGAACCAAAAGACCTACTACTGCTCAAATTACCTCCACACATCATTCTCCCTTTGTGGTCTTTCCAGTCCTCTTTTTTTAAAAGCATTGATCTACAACTAGTACACTCCGAAGTCCCTTGAAACAAGAGTCTCATGAAAATCAAATCGAGATGGAAGAGAAAAAAAATGGTAGAGATTATTCATACTTCTGGCCTGAATTCTTTTAGGTCTTTGGCATTTCTCTTCTTAAAATAACTCAGGATAACTTCTAGATATTGATTTGTGCCAACAATGCCCGTGTGAAGAATAGTGGAGGTAATTAATCACCTGGTTTTAGATTACAGGAATACTGAGTCACAGAAAAAAATATCGTTACACCGTGCCTTAAGTTAAATGTGGGTTTTCAAAAACTTGTTTATTATGTTCTAATAAACTGAACAGTTTTAAATACGTGAAGAGTTTTGTGTATTTAGAAATAGGTTGCAGTGGATAGTAAGAAGTGATCAAGTGCAGAATTTCAGTGTCAATAAGGGCATTCTTATAGGCTTGTTCTGTGAGTAGAATTTAGTATGTGCTTCTTGGACTAGTTAGCATGGCTGTTCCTTTCTGTGCCAGAGGAGGTGCTATTCACACCCATGGTGGAGGCAGGGGGAATGCATACGGAGGGAAATAGGCTTGCAGATGTCATAACTTGAGAATTATCTGAACACCCCTTGTCCTCCCCATCCAGCGATCCACAAGGACCTAGACCCAATAGATGATGTGAGAGACAGGGTCATCCTCTTGAAATCTTCTCTAACTTGAGCCTTTTTTGGAGACCAACAAAGCTGAAAGCAGAGTCTGATAAACATCTCAAAGCAGGACCACATTTTGACTTTAAGGAACTAACATATTCCCTTGTGCCCCATCCAGTGGAAGAGACTTTCTCACATGCTTGGGCTTTTGGGTGCCCTATGTGTGGGCCCACATCTAAAGCTAAACCTGTATTATTATCTATATCTCTATCTGCTTCTCTTCTTGTCTATTTCCTAGATATCCTCAGTCTTTCTCTCAAAAAGCTTATTCATATCCTGTTAATCTACTTCTCTCTGCCAATCACCTCCACTGGAGCCATAAGTCCTGGATCCCTTAATGTAGCTTAAAAACCTTAGCAGTTCAGAATTTGGCTTCTTTTACCCAGATTTTTCTGGAGCCAGATAGGGCAAGGGTAGGATAAGGGAAATGATAATGCTTTGATTCCAGTTCTATTTATTTGCTGGGGAGATCTGTAAGTAGCTCACCAAAGACCTTAGATTAATCTTCATGCCACTCTTGGATTTATTTTCTTCCTAGGAAAACAGAGTGATTAATGGGACTTGATTAATGTAATTTTGCACAAACTCCTTTAGTTAAATCACTTCTTGGAAAATGATTATTGAGCACTTGTTTCCTTCCTGAATTTACTTATGCTATAAGAGTCCTCCATGTTGTGGATAATATCTCTCACTCATCCAGAATGAATGGATTCTCACTAATAAAATGTTCCTTTCATTGGAATATGAAGGCGGGAAATAGTTCTTAGTTTTTCCTTTCACATATGTAATGCCATTGCCCATTACTGCTTAGAGTATAACAGATCACTTTGTTTTAGAGTTTTCAAATTAGCCTCTTGTGAACCCCCACATTCAGATGAGAGGGAAGTTGAGCCTCTCCAGGGAGAAACCATCTGATTAAAATATCAAGGACTTAGTCTGCAGGGACCAGTCCTGTTCACAATCCTTTGTTCTGAGCTATGTTCAGAATTTAATCAGTTTGTTATTGGGGCCCTATTATTCTAGGTCCTGGTTGACCTTATTTTGGGGTTCTGAGGAAGGCCGTGGTGGTTCAGATAGCTGCAGAAAACACAAGAATTCCTTGTGAACAGGTATCCCCTTCTCTTTTGTGTCCTGCTTAGCCCAGATGTGTCATATTGGGCTCCTTTGGTTATAGGCTTTCAGATGATATTTGTATGCTTAGCCAACTTCATGGATATTGTTGATCTACTACCCACACTCATGTCCTCCTTACTAACTGGGCTCAAGCATTCTTTCTTTTCTATTCCTTGAGCCCACAAGGCTTATGGTCCCCTTAGAATATTTGCACAGATGAGTCCTCTGCCTGGAAAGTTTTTGTCCCTCAGATTTGCATGGCTGGCCCATTGTCATTGAAATCTCTGATGTCAGGCACAGCATCATTGTATTAATTCTCTGCTTTTGTTGCCATCTGATATGTGTGTGTGTTTGTGGTTTGCTGTCTACTTCTTCCAGTAGAAGGTAAGCTATTTAGGACTCCCACCATAATCTGTCTGTTTACATTCTGTGTTCTTTTTTTTAATGTTTATTTATTTATTATGAGAGAGAGAGAGAGAGTGTGAGTGGGGGAGGAACAGAGAGAGAGAGAAAGAGAGAGAGAGAGAGCCTAAAGCAAACTCCAGGCTCTGAACTGTCAGCACAGAGCATGACACAGGACTCCAACTGACAAACCACGAAATCATGACTTGAGCCGAAGTTGGCTGCTTAATGGACTGGGCCACCCAGGTGCCCCTAAATTCTGTGTATTCAGTTCATAGAACAGTGCCTGGTATGAAATAAGTAAATATTAGCCATTTTTGAAAAAAAAAAAAAAAGCAACTGGCAGTGAAAAGAGGAGATAAAAATTTGTGGATTTACATTTAAGGGAAAATAATTTTTCATAATTTCTCAAAATAAAGTTCTTTCTTCTATTTCTCTGTCATTTCTTTCACATGCTCTCTCTTTTTCCCCCTTCTTTCTTAATTTGGTTTTTATTTGTATATTGAAAATGGAGATAGATAGACCCTAGACAATAACACATGGAAAAGCTAGACATTGTGATTCAGTCCCCAACACATTAATAGTTACAATGCTGTTATCTCATTGTAAACTATATGTTTATTTTTAAAGTTCATTTATTATTTGGTGGGGGGGAGAGAAAGGGACAGACAGAATCCCAAACAGGCTCTGCATGGGGCTCAAACTCATGAACCATGAGATCATGACCTGAGCTGAGATCAAGAATTGGATCTGTAATCAACTAAGGCCCCCAGGTGCCTTGTAAATTATGTTTTATGTTAACCAAATATATAGAGCTAACAATGTAAGATGTCTATTTATTCCTGATATTTACCTCCATATTTGTAAATAACATTATATTTTTATGTATTGAATTTTATATTATTTTATTTAAATTGTTTAATGTTCATTTTTGAGTGAGAGAGAGAGAGAGAGATAGCAGGGGAGAGGCAGAGAGAAAGAGTGAGACACAGAATCTGAAGCAGGCTCCAGGCACTGGGCTGTCAGCACAGAGCCCAATATAGGCCTCAAACCTATAAACTGTGAGATCATGACCTGAGCCAAAGTTGGATGCTTAACCAGCTGAGCCACCTAGGCACCCTTATCTACTGAATTTTAAAATTTCATATATCATCTATTAGCATCCCGTTAAGATTAGTGTTTAGTTCTCCACTTTGCCTGTCTCCCTCACTTATATTTACCTCCTCGTTCCTCCTAATGTTGCTAATTGTATTTACATGGTTATGCCTAGAAAATATTGTTCACAGCAGGCTTTTAGGTTGGAATTTCATCACAGTATCAGAAGGGTTTGTTCCATGGTGTTCCATTGTTCATTTCAAGAAGTATAATACCATTCTCAATTCTTTGAAACTCACCTGATTTTTCAATCTTCTATTTCCTTCTTTTCTCCAAAGTGCTTTGGATATACTAAATGTTACAGATAATATGATTATATCTACATTCTCATTACTAGCTTAAAAACACAGTGTAACACAGGGGTGCTTGGGTGAATCAGTCAGTTAAGTGTCCGACTTCAGCTCAGGTCATGAGCTCACAGTTTGTGGGTTCAAGCCCCTGCATTGTGTTCTGTGCTGACAGCTCAGAGCCTGGAGCCTGCTTCAGATTCTGTGTCTCCCTTTCTCTCTGTCCCACCCCAACTTGTGTTCTGTCTCTCTCTGTGTTTCAAAAATAGATACACAAACGTTAAAAAAAAAATAAAATGAAAACACAGCATAACACAGAGTACAATTTGAAATTCTATGCCCACCACTTCCCAATCTCATTTCCCCCCGCCTTTTTTTCTTTTTTTTGCAAAGGTAATCGTCATTGGTAGTTTAACATTCCATGCCTTTTTTCTTTTATTTTCTAAGAATATATCCATAAACCCAATATATAGCATTGATTTGCATGTAGTCAAACTTCATAAACATAATATCATATTGTATATTATGTTCTGAAACTCATTATGTCTATAAGATTTATCTGTGCTGGCACATGTACGTCCACTTCATATTTCCCCTATAATTAAAAAACAGGAGTTTCCACAACAATAGCCCATCAAATAACTACTGTAATGACTACTACACTGAGGCACATGGTTGTGACATTTTAGAATGCTAGATAGGAGATTCTAAAAGCTTCCAGAGAGAAAAATTAGGTCATTTGGTGTGTTGGACATTTTGTTCGTCCTTAAATCCATTCCTGGTCTTCCATGCTTAGGGGGGCTGAAAGCCTGCAAACTGGGTTTTTAGACTCTGACAGCTGAGTTCTGATAATGCTTTGCAACAGAAGACACTGGCACAAGACTGTAAGGTGGAAGGAAGAAATTAGCCATACTCCTTCTAATGACAGCCCCAGCTGTGCCTTTTGATGGCCCTGGAAGAGCTGCATGGACCAGCCTGGGATGCTGAGAATACAGGCACCCAGGGGTCCAGCAGGGACTCAGGTAGCTCCCTCATCTGCATAACACTCACCTTTCTCTGGCTGCTGCAAGACTTCCCTTTGCTCCTTTGCTTCTGTACCTCTTCACTCTCCTGGTAACCAAATTCCCTGCATTCAATACATCTCTGTTTTCTGACTTTTCCCTGACAGATGCGCTTAGTTTCTGACTCTTAAAAAAAAGACTTTCAGGAAAGTGTTTCTGAGCATTCTCCCATGGTGAGCACCTAGAAATTCTGGATGAAATATAAACTTCCTTTCCAATGGGATAGTAGAAAGGAATCTGAGAGGACAGCTCACAGACCAAAAGCATAGTGGGAAATAAAATTTCACAAAGTCTGAATAAACCAAGCAGATGCTGGAGTAGCTCAGTCAGTTAAGCATTCGACTTTGGCTCAGGCCATGATCTCATAGTTTGAGCCCCGCATCTGGCTCTCTCCTATCTGCACAGGGTCCACTTTGGATCCCCTGTCCTTTCTCTCTCTCTGTCTCTCTCCAGCTCTTTCTCTCTCTCTCTCTGTCTCGGTCTCGGTCTCTCTCTCTCAAAATAAGTGTATAAACTTATAAGAAAAAGTATGAATAAACCGAGGGCTAGTGAGTGTTTGGAGTAATTGAGTGAATATTACCTACTGGAAGGGGTAAAAATTAATACAACTACACTGGAAAGCACTAAACAATAACCAGTAAAACTTAAGGGAAACATTTCCTCAGCATCCTGCAATTCTACCTCTGCTAATCATGTTTAGTTCTTCTTCTTTAATTCTTTCTATGCATTCCCTAGAGAAATTCTTTCATATGTGCCCAAAGAGAAATATACACTGAAGATCATAGCAGTGTCATTTAAAATAGTGAAAATTGGTATATCTGCCAACAGGACGATCAATTAAGAAATTGTTTCATAGTAAGGAGGACAATACAAAGTTAAAGTTAATGAATATGATAGGTGTCAACATTGATAAACCTCAAATATGTGATCTTGAGTGAAAAAAGAACTATTTGTAAAAGCTCGTGACAATTATATCTTAAAAAGTTTTTTTAATGTTTATTTTTGAGAGAGAGACAGAGACAGAGTGTGAGTTGGGGAGGGGCAGAGAGAGGGAGACACAGGATCTGAAGCAGGCTCCATGCTCCAAGAGGTCAGCATAGAGCCTGATGTGGGGTTCGAATCCATGAACTGTGAGATCTTGACCTGAGCCAAAGTCGACACTGAACTGACTGAGCCACCCATATACCTCATGACCATTATACCTTTATGTAAAATTTTAAGGCATGTAAAATAATTCTCTATGTTGTATATGAATTATGGATACATGATAAAAGTATGAATACATGTAAAAGCAGGATATAAACTCTACCTGCCAAATTCAGAATACTGATTAGTTCCGTGGCGAAACAAGACCAATTGGATAGGTTAGAGGCACACAGGAAGGAAAAATAAAATGTACTCATTTCAAAGCAAACAAAACTTTAACTGTATTTTCATCAAAAATATCATTAAAGTACATTCAAAAGTCAAAAAAATAAAAAAGCTCTCTCCTTTGACAATATATATTAGAAATAAAAGAGAAACACAAAAGGCACCATCAATATTTAAAACTAAAATTAAATAAAGCTGAAATAAGTTCTTACTTTTTGAAACATTAATTAATTATTAAATGTATTTGTCAAAATGAAAACCGCTTTCAATTTAGAGCTCAGTGCTCCTCTCTTTCTTTCTCAATCCCGGAGAAGACCTCCCATTTCATTTACCCTTAATCTGTATTCACCATTGTTCACACTTAAGCTTAATACAAATTTGTTTAATGCTGCAAAAATGTCCCTTAGCGTTCAGGGCAACGGTTGTGTATACCTTGTTAATTTCTATACAATTCACTTTGGAAACACAAGTTGGAACAGGAAGAGAGGTGGAAACCCGGAAGCTGGGCGCTACGCAAAGGTCTTACTGCATTTTATCTGAGACTAAAATACTGACAGGTTAATTAATTTGTGTTTTCGCTTTCCCAAGTGATCTTGTCATTCCAAACACTGCCCTCACTTTCAAGCCATTTGCATCTCCATTTTGGCCCTTAGCAACCTGCAAACCACTGTATCTAATCCCAAGTGACAGAGGCACCTGTGTGCTCTTTTAAAATAAATGTATTTCTTTGTGTTTGTGACTTGTGAGCCTAATGCATGGGGTCCAATACAGGGGCTCCTATTGCCAGAGTCTAAAGGCGGTGCTGTTGAAAATAATTTAGAATCAGAATGATTAAGTCTGTTTGATTCCTTTTTTAAAAAGTCCATTTGAGGGGCGCCTGGGTGGCTTAGTCGGTTAAGCGTCCGACTTTCGCTTAGGTCATGATCTCGCGGTTCGTGGGTTCGAGCCCCGCGTCGGGCTCTGTGCTGACTGCCAGCTCAGAGCCTGGAGCCTGCTTCAGATTCTGTGTCTCCCTCTCTCTCTGACCCTCCCCTGCTCGCGCTGTCTCTCTCTCTCCTAGAAATAAATAAAACATTTAAAAAAAAAAAAAGTCCATTTGATTTCTAAAATCTTGGAAAATAGTCACAAATCTTGAGCTGGTCAACCTGGTATTTCCATGCAAATTAAGAAAATGAAAATACTAAGTCATTTTAAAAATGGTTAAAGATGTTTTTAAATGTTAATTTATTTTTGAGAGGAAGAGACAGAGCACAAGCAGGGGAGGGGCAGAGAGAGAGGGAGACACAAAATCTGAAGCAGGCTCCAAGCTCTGAGCTGTCCTCACAGAACCTGACGTGGGGCTCGAACTCGGGAACAGTGAGATCATGACCTGAGCTGAAGCTGGACACCTAACTGAGCCACCCAGCAGCCCCTGAAAAAAACTTTGAATGTTTATTCATTTTTGAGAGACAGAGAGACACAGAGTGTGAATGGGGGAGAGACAGAGAGAGAGACACACACACAGAATCTGAAGCTGGCTGTAGGCTCTGAGCTGTTAGCACAGAGCCCAATGCAGATATCGAACCCACAAACCACAAGATAACTGAATCAACTGAACCACCCCTAAGTCAGTTTTTAAAAATGAAAATGAGGGGCGCCTGGGTGGCTCAGTTGGTTAAGCGTCTGACTTCTGCTCAGGTCATGATCTCATAGCTCGTGGGTTCGAGCCCTGCATCAGGCTCTGTGCTGAACGTTTGTTCAGAGCCTGGAACCTGCTTCAGATTCTGTGTCTCCTTCTCTCTCTGCCCCTCCTCCCTTCACACTCTCTCAAAAATAAATAAATGTAAAAGAAAAATTTTAAAATGAAAATGAAAAAAGTATATGTTGAAATAATAATGGTATTTTCCCCCAAAGATTATTTTTTTAAATCCCACTTTTATGTTTGAGGCAGCCTCAGATAATAACAGCAATACACAATATCTCAAGGTTTGATAAGGGTTTTGGATGTACCATCTCTCGGTATTTAGCCCTTAGCCCATCCTTTTGATGTCGTTCTTTGGGGCCCAGTGGTCAGTAGTAATGAAATTCAAATAGGCGCTGTGTGATTTCAAAATCCTTTCTTTTAACCACCGTCAAACTGTGGGTCTTGAGAATACATAGTTTTTATGGTACAACATTGTGAATGTACTAAATGCCACTGCACTGTACACTTCAAAATGGTTAATTTTATGTGATGTGAATTTTGCCTTAATAAAAAAAAGTCAAATTCATGATTTTAATTCTCTTTCATTCTAAAGTGATTCCTGCACTTGCATTATCTCCATGTGAAAACATTGTGTCTGCTATGGAATTGTACTTTGGGGCCCTTGTAATAAAATGAGATGGCATTTTAAAGCGATTTTATTGATCTTTTGTAAATTGGAATTGTTAAAAAAAAACAATTGATATGTGCAAATGTATGTGCACTCATATTCACATTTATACACGCACATTTATGTTTTGTGGTTCTTTGTGTGATGGAGTGGATGCTGGGGATAGGAATGATGGATGCTGTGGATAGGGAGGAATTAGATTGGAAAGGAAGATGCATGTGTGGATATTCCTGTAAGTGGCCTCTGCCTGGGAGGGATCACATTCATCCAGTTATGTTCATAGATGTTGCTGGTGGCTCCAGATTCCAGACTTCGGGCTTTGAGAGCAGCTTTCTGTGGTGGCTGAGGAAGTGGGGGTGAGAGCTAATGTGCCCCTTGGCAGGCTTGGCAAAAGCAGCAAATTTGACCTCCAGGAAAACCACCTAAGACATGTAGTGAGTCTCGCCTTTTGGAAAGTATTTGGCGTTGAAAGTACGACTTCTGGCATTTCATGATAAAGTGCAGAATATGAACTCTCTTTAAAGAAATTGTTTTAGGGGCGCCTGGGTGGCTCAGTTGGTTAAGCAGCAGACTTCGGCTCAGGTCATGATCTCATGGTTCGTGAGTTCAAGCCCCATGTCCAGCTGTGGGCTGACAGCTCAGAGCCTGGAACCCACTTCAGATTCTGTGTCTCCCTCTCTCTCTGCCCCTCCCCTGCTCATGCTCTGTCTCTCAAAAATAAATAAAAGTTAAAGAAATTAATAAAATAAAAAGAAATTGTTTTAAATGTTATTATTTGTGTGTGTGTGTGAGAGAGAGAGAGCATGAACAGGGGAAGGGCAGAGAGAGAGGGAGAGAAAGTCCCAAGCAGGCCCAGCATAGTCAGCACAGAGCCTGATATGAGGCTCGAACTCATGAACCATGAGACCATGATCTGAGCCAAAACCAGGAGCTGAACACTTAACAGACTAAGCCATCTTGGTGCCCTCTTTAAAAAATTGAATGTACATGTCCAGTAGATTATAATTTAATGGGTTATTTCAAATATTTTCTGGGACATCTTAAAGTAGTACATGCAGTGAGGCATCTTATTTTCTCTACATAGCTTGACTCATTTGACAGTTCAACTGATAGTTTATTGGACACCTTGTAGTAGGTATACTGGGGAGATTTTTAAAAAATATGTATCTATTTTGAGAGAGAGAGTGAGAGCGTGAGCATGAGGGAGGGAGGGGCAGAGAGAGATGGATAGAGAGAATCACAAGCAAGCTCCATGCTGTCAGCGCAGAGCCCAATGCAGGGCTCGATCTCACAAACCGTAAGATCATAACCTGCGCTGAAATCAAGCGTCAGATACTCAACCGACGGAGCCACCCAGGTGCCCCTGTATACGCTGGAGAGGTTAAAAAGATGAGTAAGGAGTTGCATTATACATGGAGCAAGTTCACGTTCATTATCACACGAAGCAATCCATTCTTCATGTGATAAAGAACATATCCATTCCATATTTTTCAGATACTTCCAAAAGCTGGAATTCTTATTATTTTTTAAATAGCTCTTGTATCTAAAATTCAAGTAGCTCAAATATATGAACTGTTTTACTAACAGGAAACAAAATCGGTGAATCCCATTGCAAACATCTTATCCAACATAATTTACATTGACATACTAAAGCCCCTGGCTCTTTCACATGAATGATTGGGGGCCCAGGGTACGTTGCTTTTGTTCTTCAATGAGCTGGGGTTCATGGTTCCTTGTGGGCAACTTTTCCATAAGGAGACTTAGCCCTCCCCTTTACCACTGAAAGTTCATCGTGTGTTTAACACTGAAAGTTCATAAGGTACATCCAAACCCTTACCAGACCTTGAGCCATCATGCATTCCTGTTATTATCTGTGACTGCCAGGTGAACTACTTAAATATAGAAGAACATACATGTATTGCATGTTATTCAAACACAATAGAAGTAGACACGCAAGCTAACATTTTCCTCTCTGGGAGTCATTTTAAGCTGATGATATTTAGGGCTCAGTTAAAACACTTAGTGGCACTTGGCAAGCAAATTCCCTCTCCGTCAAGGTGCTAGACTTTAATTTCCCAGTTCTAACAAGAGAGAGTGGTTCAATCACCTGACAGTTTGGGGGTTCATTTTTTCCAGTTGGCTGCAGAGTGAAGAAGAACGACAGCAGCTCGTGGTCCCCTGGCATGTACCGAAGTGGCGGACCACTCCTCCCAATTACAGCTCCTGGAGGATGCCATCAATATGCACCAGCGGTTTCTCACTATTTTTTTTTTTAGCCAGAAGCAAATGAATATATTATCTGTCAGCAGCAAGACACAGGGCAAATGGAGCTCTGAGTCGTGGGTGATTGGGATTCCACGCGTGCGTGGGGGTGTGACTATACTTCAGATTTCATTTTCAGTGATGCTGACATACAGGACGGTCCTGGGAGACCTGTCTATCAAACTGCAGCATGCTCTTCAGAAAAATTAGATTACTCATGCTCAGGCACGGGGTGGGGGGTGGCAATTTAGAATGGCCCCTTAAATACCAATTACACTTGTATTTACAAAGCAAATGAAACTCATGCGAAGGACATTGTTCATACTGGCTACCCAGTCTATGGATGAAGGGAGTCTTCACTGCTGTTTGAAAACTCTTAAAGACACACACACACACACACACACACACACACACAGTGTGTACAGCTTTTCTCCCCTTTTGAGATTTCCTTTCAATAACCTAGAGCTCCACCTATGTATTTTAGGAGTGGGATTTATTGTTTTACTATTATTGCAGTATGCCTAAGTTTGTAAGTCCGCTACCTGAATACCTATTATCCTATTGTAAGTGAGAAATTTGCAGGTGGATTCTCTTTGTCAGAGCTGAAGCTGGGGCAAGGCTCCCTGTGCTCATGGTGAGGATGGATTGTTGGGCTCTGTGCGTTTCATTCACAGTGTTTGCATAGTTACGGAAGACAACAGATGGGTCAAAATCCATCAGACGAACCCGCTGCTGTTACGTGGAGGCTCACCAGTACAATGGACTTTTTTTCAATAAAGATATACATTAGCAAATCATGGGTAATGAAAAATTGTATATTGAAGGGGCAATGAAATCGCACTGAAGAGCTAGGTGAATAGCTCGGGAGATTTTAAAAGAAACCCGAGAGGCACATGATGCTTCTTGGCTGGAAATAGAGTCTGGTGCATGGGGAGGTCGACTATTTCCCAGCACCTCGTGGAGGGCTTTTCACAGGGCTGGATAATGAAAGAGGCTGGCGGGGGTAAGATTTCCCTTCTTGTAATGACATGACACTGCTAGGCTCTTTGAAACTCCCAGGGTGTGTTCTGGAATGCTAATTGAGCATTTGGATCCCTATCTAGTGGGGTGTTCATCTGGATTTACTTATTGCAGCCCAGTGGCAAATTCTGCTTGATTTCTGTGATCAGTGGAGGGAGGGATCACGGAGGGTTTCTTGGATTTACAAGTCCTCAGACCACAGCACTTGCAGCCGAGTGCCAAACTTTCTTCACATTTCCACATTCTGGTATCTTTCCGGATATAATCAGTGTAGATTTGTTTATCCAGCATTCTGTCATCCAGAAAACTCTATTAAGTTTTGCATCTGTTCTTTGCTGCTATTGGGATAATTGATGTTCGTAATAATGACCCTGAAGCAATTCAGGTGCCTTTTGAATCTCCCAGGATTACATTCTATTTTGAAGGGCCGGGAGTGAGGGAGTGTCTGGGGGTCCTGAAAGAGTGCAGTGGTTTGAGAGGCACAGCCGTGTCTAGTGTGGGACAGAAAAAGACACTTGATAGAGAAAGAAGTCTTCTTTGTTCACTCACATCTCTTTATTCTTTATGTATGCATCCAGCCCTCATTTTCTGAATGCATATACCAGCCGGATACTCTGTGAGGCACCAGAGATACAAAGATGGGCTAAACTCAGCTTTGTGTCTAAGAGACCCTCAGCATAGGGAAGGGACAGGCTAATGCTTGTGAAATGGTGGTCGGTATGAGGTATGGACACCTCAATTGGCAAGGCCCAAAGGGAGGTCAAGTTGGGATTTTTGATGCAGACAGAGCTCGAAGTGATTGTAAAACCTGAATGGTATTGGAGGGGGTGAAGGGTGCCGGGACAGAGGATGAGCAAAAGCCCAGTGCCCTGACACAGTGCAATGTCTGCTGGGAACTGCGAGCAGTTCAATGTCATCGGAAGACGCTGTGCATTTGAGGGGACGGTTCATGCAGGTTCCTGGCATCGCATAAAGCCGCTACACTTCATTTTGAGCCTGTGGCGGTTACAGGACTCAGGGCAGTGTCCTGTGGGGCCACATTTTTGTTTTTGATTGCAGTTTCCTCTAACTTTTTGTTTTAGTTGTAGAGCTTTGCCTCTGTTTTGTTTTCCAAGAATAACATTGGGAAGAGACCTACCCCCTGGAGCAGACAGAGGTGGAGGTCTTCTGTTGGAAGCAGGGTAATGATGGTGAACATCTAGGTTGCCTTGACCATCCTCCTACCTACTGAGGTCCCAGGATGCTGTCCCGGGGATCTAGGGGCTTCCTGGGCATGTAGTAAGGATCCAGAGCAGGGTGTTAAGAGCAAGGCAAGGGGCGAGGGAATGATTTGAGAAGCATTTAGAACTGGTAGATAGAAAGGGAGCTTTATGAAGACTTTCCCTGAGAAACAAGAGTCTTACAGCTTCACCCTGGGTTCGAGACTCATTGCATGTGACAGTGAGGAGGAAATGGTATTTTTCTTCCAGTGAATGTGGAGAAATTTTTTCATGCTCCTGAATTCTGAGCCTTTCTTAGAAGAGCTCAGGCTCAGGGTGCCTGTGTGGCTTAGTCAGTTAAGCGTCCAACACTTGATTTTGGCTCTCACATTTCATGAGTTTGAACCTCATGTCAGGCTCCGGGCTGACAGTGCAGAGCCTACTTGCGATTCTCTCACTCTATCTCTCTGGCTCTCTCTCTCTCTCTCTCTCTCTCAAAATAAATAAATAAACTTAAAAAAGAAGAAGAGCTCAGGCTCTCTGGGATGTGAAAGGGAGGGAGAGAAATGCTTTGTGATTAGGGAAGGGTGAAAAAAGAGCAACATTTCAAAACAAGAAAGAAGAGCTGTGGCTTCAGGTGACACTAGCCCTGGACTCCTAAGACCCAGGAGCAGAAGCATCCCCCAGAGGACTTCCTATATATGACCAAAAGAGCTCAGCACTCAGACACCAGGACAATTTTGGCTTATTGCAAGGTTCAGCCAGGGAGAGCCATCTGGTGTCTCTAATTCCATCATCTGTCAAGGAAAAGCAAAGGCAGCAACCAAATCAGTAGGTAGACCTCCACCAGGGCCTGTCATGAGTGGGACTGGCCACTGCTTGGAGCAGACTTCCCCTCTTGGTGTTCTAGAAGATCCAGAAGATGGGCAGTGCACGGGCAGTGGTAGTGGACTTCCCGCCCATATAGCAAATGGAAGTGTGTGCTGGTTTTCTTGTAATTTATGAGAACAGAAGAGATGCAAGTGTGCAAGCATTTCCAGTGTCGTGAACGGTTCACACTTGTTAGAATTGTAGTGCATGATTGCTGAGATTCATGAGTAAGGTGAGTCAAAGAAGACTCTGCAGTTTAGTTTGAGTCAGTGGTTATATGGAATATATGCCATAGGAGAATATCAGGAGAAAAGGTGGGGGATGGTAAATTCAGTCTGAGAGCATTAAATGTGGGGGACACAGTGGATTCAAGCATCTAAGAGGTGATGTAATTTGGAAGTTAAGGGTGTCAGCTCTGAAAGTACGTTATCGGATCCTGGGTGAATAATCTCTCTCTCTGTGCCTCGGTTTCCTCATCTTGCAAATGGATGTCAAAATAGTGTGTTGGTTCTAATATTGGCTAAATAATTCTTTGGTGCTCTTCCCCTATCCTTGAATCTGGGCAGGTTTGTAACTGCTTTAACCAAAAAAAGTATGGGATGTGACATTGGAAGATATATCATAAAAGACAATGCAGCATCTGTCATCTCTGTAGGACACTCATGTTTGGAGGCCTGAGGCCCTGCTGGAAGAAGGCCAGCTCCCTGGAGGCTTCCATGCTTGGGGGAAGCCCTATGCACATGGAACACATGTAGATGCTCTGACTGACGGTGCTCACAGAGGTCCCGGACCACAGTCAACATCACCTGCTCTGCATGTTGGTGAAGACGCTTCCAGGTGATTCCAGCCCCAATATTGAGTTACCCCTGGCTTCCCAATCTTCCCCATTGAGGTCCTACACATCACAGAGCAGACACAATCCATCCTTACTGAGCTCTGTCTGAATTCTGTGTCCATAGGAAAAAAAAAAACAATTTATACCGCTAAGCCCTGAGATAATTTGTTACACAGCAAGAATGTATCAGTCTGAGAACCAGGTATCAAGAAGGGACTAAGTGCCAAGATATTTATAGAGGAAATACCTAAAAGAAAAAGTGCAGAGGAAGCCAGGAGACACTCGGAGAACCATCAGGCCATGATGCATGTCTGTCCCCTACTGAAGGAGAAAGGGAAGGAAGGGGGGAGGGTTGGGGAGATCTGAGAAGTTCTAGGGGAAGTTCAGTGAGGCTACTGGGGAGTTCTCAAGCCAAAGACACCCGCTGTAAGAGGTCCAGGTCTCTAGAATCATATCTTCCTTGGTGCCACACCAGCATTCAAATGTGTGGCCATGGGACACAGGCTCTGATGGATTTCAAATCCCAGTCAATAGCAGAGATCAGAGAGGAGCATTCTCATGGCTATCATAAACTCTAACTAGAACAAATAATATCTACCTCATTTGAAAATTAAATGATTACACACACAACACACACACAGAGACACACATTGTGCTTAGAGCATTCATTACCTGGTGCATTGCAAATTTTTGAAATAATGTGAGTGGAGGGTAAGGCCATCCAGGAAAAGTACCCTAAGAAGAGCTGTGTGCTCCAAATAAAACCAAGGGGATGTTAGCATTTACGAAGCACTCAGCAGAAGGAGAACCATGAATACATCCAACAGCTGATGCTAGCTGAGCCCATACCATGAGCGCAGATTGCATGCATGAAATGTAAGCATCAAGAAAGCAGAAACTTCTGTCTGTAGAGTTTACTGGTGTATGCCTGGCGTCTGGAACAGCCTCTGGTTGAAGAGGCTAAGAGAGTTGTTTCAAGGGAGTAAGGAAAAGTGTTTTAGGTAATAAATTAAGCAATGATTGGATTAGAATATTATCCTTTTGAAGACTTGGATGAAATAATGGATCTAGAAAATGACCACCAATAGCTGCTAATATCATAAAATGAGAGATCATCTAGTATTATGTACCTCCTGATGGAAAAACACATTACAGGTTATGGAGTGTGTGTGTGTGTGTGTGTGTGTGTGTGTGTGTGTGTGTTCTAATGTATAAAATCAAACTTGAGGATGATCATATCTCAGGATCTAACTACAAAGTTAACAGAAACATAAAACAGAGAGAAATATGTTAAATAACATTAGATTTCACAATCAGCAACATTCATACCTTGGGTAACTGTAGGGCAAGTTCACCCAGTTTCTTCACTAAATAAATTGCTAGAAAAAGAGAGAGATGTATTTAACCACATTACAATGTATGGACCTTGTTTGGATCTGACCTACCCAAATTATTACAAAATGCCTTTGTAATTACAGTGAGAATTTGAACACTACTTGGATGTTTGAGGATATTAAAGACTTACTGTTATTTAGATTTGATAGTGATATTTTAAAAATGATTTTGGGGCACCTGGGGGAGGGGGTCAGTCAGTTAAGCGTCTGCCTTCGGCTCAGGTCATGATCTCACTGTTAGTGGGTTCGAGCCCCGTGTCGGGCTCTGTGCTGACAGCTAGCTCAGAGCCTGAAGCCTGTTTCAGATTCTGTGTCTCCCTCTCTCTCTGACCCTCCCCTGCTCATGCTGTCTTTCTCTCTCTCTCTCTCTCAGAAATAAATAGAACATTTTTTTTTTTTTAATATTTTTATTTATTTCTAGGAGGGAGAGAGAGAGAGACAGCGTGAGCAGGGGAGGGTCAGAGAGAGAGGGAGACACAGGCTCTGAAATAGGCTCCAGGCTCCGAGCTGGCAGTCAGCACAGAGCCCGACGCGGGGCTCGAACCCACGAACCGTGAGATCATGACCTAAGCGAAAGTCGGACGCTTAACCGACTAAGCCACCCAGGCGCCCCAGAAATAAATAGAACATTAAACAATGATTGTAAAGGCTTTTATTTACCTTTTGAGACATACAGTGAAAGATGTATTGATGAAATGACACACTGTATGTGATTTGCTTCAAAATAAACTGGGATGGGGCTCCTGGGTGGCTTGGTCGATTAAGCGTCCGACTTTCGCTTAGGTCATGATCTCGCGGTTCGTGGGTTCGAGCCCCGCATCGGGCTCTGTGCTGACTGCCAGCTCAGAGCCTGGAGCCTGTTTCAGAGTCTGTGACTCCCTTTCTCTCTGACCCTCCCCTGATCATGCTCTCTCTCTTTCTCTCTCTCTCCTAGAAATAAATAAAACATTAAAAATTTTTAAAATAAACTGGGATGGGTGGGGGTGGTCGTAGGGAAACAACATCACAATGAATTGAGAGTTCTTGAAGCTCCTGATGGGTTTGTGGGATTTCATTATACTAGCCTCTCAATTTTCATATATATTTAATATTCACCTAATTCAAAGTATGGCCAAAGTTAAATGTATAGTGTGGGGCATTTAAGCAAAACAAATGAGAGAACAAAAATGTCAAATGTGGCGAAAGTCTGGTTAGATGCAAACTAGAAGAAACATCACCTGTGTGGTGTTAGGAAGTCGGTGCTGTGACCTGCACAGTTTGAGAAGTGGATTTGTAGTAACAGACGTACATGGCATGTTTAGTTCCTTCTTTGAGGAAGTTTGAAACAGTAAGACACAACCTGGTTTTGGGGAGCTTGAGAGGTCCTCGGTCCAGGAGTAGAGAGGCAGTGGTGAGACGGATAGGTCAGTTAGGAGTCTCTAGAAATTGAATGCAGAGGAATAATACAGGTGAAGGAGTTTGGCATGAACCAAGGGACATCCTAAGAGGCAGGAGCATATAATTCCACTGACGGGGAGGAATCTAGAAGCCTTCCATGAAGTAGGAAATAAGTCTGCTGAGCATGAGCACAATATGATTGAGTAGGAGTTATGGGTTTCTGGGGTTAATGGTCCAGTTGAGGTTAGAGACCATGAATATGTAGACCCATTGCACATGTTTGGTGTGACTTTCATTGTGCAGTGTTTGGTAACCCAGAGCAGAACAAGGGAGGAGAATACTTTAAGCACTGATGGAGAGTACAGTAGAAGATGGGATATGAAGTATGAGAGGGCTCTTCAGAGACAGGCTGTGACCATCGGCCCTGGGCTTCCAGTAGGGTCCAAAAGGAGGAAACACAGTCAAGGAGGTTGAAGTGAATAATGATGAAGGGATCTGGGTAAGAGGCTGTGATTAAGTCAGTGAGTAAGTGAAGGCACTGGAAGGGCCAGAAATGATGATCAAAAGGTGGAATATAATTTCTCTGGAGTTACAGCTAATTTTGGGATGTGACTGAAGTAGAGTTTGGGTCATGGCCATTGGAGTTGAGAAGGCCAAGACCAAGGTATTGGCTGGTCTTTAATATGGGCTCTGAGGTTACTCAAGGTGAAATTTGGATGTGTACAAGAGAGTGACAGATAGCAAGATGGCATGGTCCTTTATGAAAGTGTAATAACCAGACAGGGCTGTGATCATTATGTTTCAAGACCTCACTTGGGTAGTCTGGGTCTAAAAGCCAGATAGAATAACACTTAGTCTGATTGACCCTTTTAATATTCTTTGAGTTTTTATTGTCTCTGTAAAAAAAAAAAAAAAAAAAGTGATTCATTATGAATCAATTGTGTATTACACATTCATTGTGTGCTAATTCTACAGTCCCAGAATTATAGTCTATGTTAGCTTGTCCCTTTACCTCTCTGTCTGAGAAACGCAAGTTCAGGCTGTGATAGAATAACTGACTCATGATTATCCTTCCTTCTCTGAGCTGTGGGCCAGGGGAGAAAGAGAGGCTGAGATGAGATCTTATAGATCAGAAGAGACTTTTTTGTCTGGCAACTTAATTTTTTCTGATGCTGTGCAGACATGAATTGGTCCTTTCGATATCTCTGCTTTTGTGCTTCTTCATAAAGGAGATCTTCAGGTTTCTCTGAAAATCACCCATTTACTAGATTCACTGTGACTTTTCATCTGGGTTTTACTTTTACTCAATACAATTAAATATATCAAATCAAATTAAAAATTAAAAATATCAAATCGTGCCAGGGAACTGACCAACACCTCCCCCCACCCCCTCGCACCATGTCCTGGTTGCTCTAGTCTTTGAGCCTCCGAGAATGATGTTTGAGGACAGAAACCAACTGTCAGTATTACCCAAGGTGGCCTGGAATGTCCGGTGCCTGGCAGGTAGAGTGCCACAGAAAAGGCTCTGCCATCCTGAAGGTGCAGTGAACACAGGGGTCAGGGAGGTTCAGGCCACCATCTTGGATCACAGTTCTGGTGGTTATCAGATCTTTCCTCTGCTAAGGGTCTCTGGTGCTGTCCTTTTTGTTGCAAACTCCATTACAGTCATGGGATTGCCCGGTGGCTGGATTGTGTAAACACAGAGGAAAAGAAAGAAAGAGAACAGAGAGGACATTTTGGTTGTCTTCCAGGATATCCCTGCTAGTGTTTATTTCCCAGGGTCCTCAAATAGCCACTGTGTGTGCTTCTCCATGTTCTCCAGCAGCATTCAGTGGGGGAATAGGTGCTATGTTGCTCATCACCTGGAACTGAAACCTCAAAATTGCAATTTGATTATTTGTCATTATTCCAGGATAAATGTTAATGCTTGTTATTTTAATCGTTCACCCCATTATTGTGACCAAACTATTCTTTCCTTCTCCCATCATCTCTTTAATTTTAAAGTCACCTGCACTTAGATATAGTATTTTTTAATCTGGATACGGAAGCAGAAAATAATTCCCTATTAATGAAGAAAGAGGGTAGAAGACAAACCAGTGATCAAATTGAATATTGAATATTCAGGATCCATTCTAGGACAGAGGGCAAAATGTGAGGACCAGGGGTCTCTCTCTGAAGGCCTGACTGGAAGGAAAAGCACAAAGCCCCGCCTACTCTTTGGCCCCATCATTTGCTTGCCCTTCAAACAGCTCAACAGGAAGATTAGCATAGTCTTAAAACTACTCTAAAGCCTACCTGGATTTACATGAGAAAAAATGTGGTTTGTTAACTGAGAATGGAAATATTCAAGGTAACCTCAATGCAAATGTGTTTTGCTTAATGAATGCTGCTGAAAACTGGGACAGGAGTCAGGGAAAAAAAAAAGAAGCAAGTGGGAAAGACATAAATTAAAAATCCACAAGTTTTTCATAAAGGATCAACCCTTCCCTGGGGTTCTTTTACATTGCTATAGGATTCTCTGAACTTTCTAATTTCCAGTAGGCATTTCTTCAGGTGTGCTATTCATTTTTCTTTTCTTAATTTATATGAATACACAGACTTCCTTTGGTGATCAAGTGATTGTAAAGAGCATTATTTGACGTTTATTTAATTATGTCTTCAGGTGTGGTGTATTTTGTTACATGATGCTTTTGAATTTAATAAAATCCTTTATTAATACCAGTATTTAGTATTTCATGTTTACTCACTTCAAATGATGATCTAAGTTCCTGACTGTATAACTATATATTCACTGGAATCACAGTGCATGCTATTTAGAAAGGAAGGAATTTATTTGGGAGAAGCCACAGGCAGTGGGGGGAATCCAGTCCCTGGTCCCTGAGAAGAGCATGGTAAGAATGTTGGGGGGGGGGGGCTCTAGCCTGGTTGTGAGTAGGGTCCAGCAGGGAAGTGATGGTGCAGAGGTCAAAGTTCTGTTCTTGACTTTGTTGCTAATCAGCTTCATAACTTAAGACATTAAAAAAAAAAAAAAAAAAAAAGATGTTTCTTTGGGTACAAAGGAAAGGGAATTGATACAATAATTTCTGAGGGCAGATCCACTCCTGAGATTTACAGAATCTAATTTGTGGCTATGTTGAGGGTTTTATCTTCTGAAAAGCAAATCAAATCCATTTTTACATCGGGGGAGAGATGTAAACCTGAATTGCTAGTTCTTGAACATGGCGGCAGGTGGGAATGATCTGGATAATTTAAAAAACAGATTCCTGGGTCCCAGTTGAGGCTTACTAAATTATCGTCTCTGGTGGCAAGGCCTAGGAATCTGTAATCTAAAATTGTCCTTGGTGATACTGATGCAACAGGTTCAAAGTCCTTGAGTTTGAAAATCTCTAGTTCAGGGGACCCTTAAATGCTCTTGCATTTCTGGCAATCTCTGATTCTCACCAATATTTATTAAAGTACCTACTCCATGTCCAGAACTGCACACAAATGGTAGTGCACTAAAGTGAGGAAAACCTGGCCTCGAGAATCTCAATTAAAAAAAAAAGGTACATGCATATACCACAAAAATTTGTCAGTGAATTCAAGCTCCTTATGCAGATATGATTGAAAATCATGTAGTTCCAACAAAACAAATAAGTTCACTAGTATAATGTTAAAATAATCAAATTGCTTTTAGAGGAGTTTTAATAAATACCTTTATAATCCTGGCCCAGCTTTGTAATGCTATAGTTGTAGATCCAGAAGAAATATTTAGAATTAAAAAAAAAAGTAAGATTTGTCATAGTCTCAATTTAAAAACTTGTAAATTTAGAATGCATTGGAGCTATTCAAAGGAGACAAGGGGCGCCTGGGTGGCTCACATGGTTGAGTGTCTGTCTGACTTTGGCTCAGGTCATGATCTTAACAGTTCGTGGGTTTGAGCCCCACGTCGGGCTCTGCGCTGACAGCTCTGTCTCCCTCTCTCTCTGCCCCTCCCCCATTCACACTGTGTCTCTCTCAAAAATAAACAAACACTAAAAAATTAAAAAAACAAAAAACAAAAAAGGCAAAACAAACAGCAAACAAAAAAACCAAACCAAAACCTACCTTCTCCTGATCCCCGCCAAAAAAGCAGCGCCCCCCAAAAAAACAGGAATAAAGTATTCAGGGCAATAAGCTTATCTGGTGTGACTTTAGGACACAGAACAATGACCTTGTTTCGGAACTACAGAAGACAAACAGCTTATCTTGCTCTCTTCTCACATTCTCTTACATGATTTCTCTTTATTCAAATGCTATGTGAGATTACAATTGCTTTTTGGCCCATCACTTATCGTAGCTTTTGTTTAAAATTGGGTGGATGCCTGGTTCAAACGGGGAAACAGTCATTGGGGTGTACATGCTTTGAGGTCGATGTGAATTACAGGTTCTGTGCAGAGCTTTTGAGAATAGGGGAGTTCGGGACACGCTGCAGTTCAGGGAACCCCATGGGAACAGTTGGGGGTCATGTTGAGGGAGCCTCTTCCCCTTGGGTAAATGTGTGGATGGAATGACCTCCGAGCGTCTGCCAGAAGGATGGGGAAATGAATAAAAAAAAAAAAAAGTTGATCAACCTGGTGGAAAAGCTCTTTTTAAAGCTCTTTTTTTTAATGTCACTTTTTATTAAAAAGAAAAATGTCCATTAAATGTAAGTCAGAACACCTCTTGGCTATTTATTTTTAGGGTGCTGGAATTGTCTTCTGCCTTGGATGGAATGGTGGCAGTTACAGGGGCCCTCGGTATGTAAACATCCATGGGGTTGTATACTTAAGAACTGTGTAGTTTAGAGTATAGTTTTAAACTTAAAATAATCAAAAGGCTTTTGGTTGAGTTTTAATACTAAATATAACGTCCTTATCATACTCTGCTCCTAGATCCAGAATAACTATTTGGAATTTAATACGTAGTGTTAGAAGTTCTTAGTAGCTCTCTTTTTTAAATAATATTTTTTATGTGTATTTTTATTTTTGAGAGAGAGAGGGAGAGAGCAAGCGAGCAGCAGAGGGGCAGAAAGAGAGGGAGACCCAGAATCTGAAGCAGGTTACAGGCTCTCAGCTTTTAGCACAGAGCCCAACACGGGGCTCGAACCCATGAACTGAGATCATGACCTGAGCTGAAGTCGAACGCTTAACTGACTGAATCACCCAAGCGCCCCATGAGTAACTCTCTTTGATTGGGAAGCATCCTACAGGGCAAAGTGGGACTTCTAGGTGATTCGTAAGATCAAATTAAGCACAGTTTTGAACAAAACGCAGGGAGAAGCAAAAACCACAACCTACAGCAACAACAAAAAGTTAAAAAATAAAAACGAAGGCAAGGGAAAACACTTATGAATAAATCATCCGTCATCTTTGATCTCAGCAAAATGACCGCTGACTTGGCAAGCGCTCAAGAGAGCATTTCTTTTATTTGTAAAAGTTGAAATGATTTCTCATCGTATTATCTTTGGTGCCAAAGCTGAGGTTATTTTCTCTGGCTCAACATCTGTGGCTACCCCTAGGAACTAATTGGGCCATAAAAGTTCTCAGGCTCATGAAAATCAAGTATTAAAAAGATGGCTGATAAATATTAGTTTTATAAATACAGCAACAGGGTTGGGGAACTGAGCTCGGCCAGTGGCGTACAGAACAGATTTCAAAATGCCAGAAGTGAAACCGATGTGGCCATGTGTCAAGGCTGAGGATGTTTGCCTCTGCCTGCACATGAAACAACTTTGATGTGGCTTAAGATGTGTTTTTGTATTTCAAACAGCCCACAGAAGGGAAACCAGCAAGGCATCAAATTATTTACCCTTCTCAGGAAAATATTTTAAAAGCTCTACGAGGGCTCCATTTCCTGAAGCCACCTGTCACCTAAAGAACATGTAATAAACCCCAGATGCGGGATCCCAACCTGCGAGCCCCGTGACTCGGAGAGAAAATATTTCACTCATTCCTTTGGCACATCCTTAATTCGTTCGAGGCTAAATTTTTAGGCCATATTTTCTACTTAAACTTAATAACTCAGCCTTGACATTCCTTCCCAGTGACCCCAAAGTTCCGTTTGGCTGCCTCGACATCTGCTCCCAAATGTATTAGAGGCACTCAGGTTTTTTTTTTTTTTTTTTTTAAGTATCAGTTTTGTTTTCTTTGCTCAGCCTTGAGGCCATCCTTTGAATGCACGGAAGTAGAGGATACTAGTCTCTATTCCATTGTGAATTTTATTACTGTCTTAGGTTTCTCTCTTCAAGCTCTTGTTGATCTTGTTTCAGAGGCAGAGATATTTTAGTCAATAGGATTTTGGAAATCTATAAAATTGCTGCTTTGAGTCTTGATTTTGGAAGATAATGGGGGAAAGATTGCAACAGTCCTATATATATAAAAATAAGTTTGTGTGAAGAAGCTTCTTAAAAGTTTACGGATCTTTTCTGTGGTGTAAAAAAAAAAAAATCTGTGACTACTTATTCATGCTGGCATTGGCATTAACATTCCAGGACACAGTATTCAAAAACTTAGTTGATGATCTAAAACAATGGACAGCTAAAATGAAAAGTGCTGAGGCTTTTTAATCAAAGTTTGTTAAAAAATCTGAAAACACAGAAAAGGTGCAAATCCATTGAGAAATAATAATACCCATTTTCAGTGGAAGGAGGATTACAGCTTTTTATTGTTTTCTGACCAAGGAGCCAAAATCACTCCACCTTCCAGTAGGAAATCATTCTCTCTCACTTGTCTAGTTTTAAAATGAAGTGTCTTTCTCATATTAATGAAATTATCAATCAAAACATGGTCGCCCGGGGCAGGTGGGGGAATGCGTGTTAATTATGGAGTGTGTGTGTGTGTGTGTGATTATTGACAAAAGAAAAATTAGAACATGAAAGAAGGTTGAGGCTTAGACTCCTCAGGTGACTTGATAAAAAAAGATGGAGGCGCCTGAGTGGCTCAGTCAGTTAAGCGTCCAGCTTCGGCTCAGGTTATGATTTCACAGTTTGTGGGTTCAAGTCCTGCGTCGGGCTCTGTGTTGGCAGCTCGGAGCTTGGACCCTGCTTCGGATTCTGGGTCTCCCTCTCTCTCTGCCCCTTCCCTGCTCACACTGTGTCTCTGCCTCTCTCAAAAATAAATAAACATAAAAAAAAAAAAAAGATGGAACTTCGAGAAGGTTTCCAGGGCGGATGACTGGTTCTGTTGTGTCGAGTGAAAACGTATATCTGTTATCCATTCTTTCGTGAAAAGCTCTAGGAAGCACAGTACCACAATAGCTGTGTATTTCAGATAGGAATTGTCAGTGGAGGCCTTTGTTTTTTGGAGGAGCGGAAATCAAGAGGTTAAAATAATAATCTCCACATACAACCTGTTGTGAGCTGCTTTTTTCTATCAAACGGGTAGGCGTGTATAGAGGCCCCAAAACTGGGCTCCCCTATCATATTTCCCTCTAACTCCAGATAACACCAAATAAACCCTCAATCACACAAGAAATCACTCAACTTTTACTGCTCTTCTTGCTCTTTGACCTGCCACCAGCCCATTTCATTTCCCATGGTCTGGCCTCTTGGCCTCTTTCTTTATAAGCCGTATCACCTGGCCATCAAGAAACTTCCAGCTCCTGGATCCTGTCTGGTTTCTAGTTTCCACCAGGTTACCCAGAGTTTACAGACGGGCTGGGCTCCTCTTGGTCCTTTCTGCCCCTGAAGTTGCTGTCTTTCCTCAACCATCAGGGCATCAAAATCTTTCTCGACACTGGGCCTGTTCTCTTCCCAGCCGCTGGGAAGGCCTTGATCACTTCAGGGAGACTTCTTTTTTTAAATTTTTTTACATTTATTTATTTTTGAGAAACGAAGTGAGACAGAGCATGAGCGGGGGAGGGGCAGAGAGAGAAGGAGACACAGAATCTGAAGCAGGCTCCAGGCTCCGAGCTAGCCATCAGCACAGAGCCTGATGCGGGGTTTCGAACCCACGAACCGTGAGATCATGACCTGAGCCGAAGTCGGACGCTCAACCGACTGAGCCACCCAGGCGTCCCAAGGGAGACTTTTTTATCTTCATTCCCATCAGGGACGGGAAACCCTTCTTCCAATCCAAAGCGGGAAGACTTAAAAGATACCTCTGTTGGCAATTCTCCATGTCATTTCCCATCCACAGGCCAATGGTTTGTAAGAGAAGAGCACCTACTTACAAGTACAAAACCAGGCAGTCACTCTCCGTGAAACAAACTAAGCGCGTACTTTCGAACCTGAACGTTAGTATCAGAGCTTTAACATCTCACTACTTCAATTTCAACATGTCCCAAGTAACCTCCACCTTCATCCTTTCCTTCCCTACTCATCCTCTAATGCTTAATTAACTCCTTTCCTTGGTGTGTCCTGTCTCTTCGCATGCCTCAAGGTTCTTCCACCACCAGATTCTAAACAAGCAGACCTCTGGTTCTCCCTCTCCGGTACCATAGAGACAGAATGTATTAGCGGCCCTCCCCCCCCCTCACCCGAGTTAAACTGAAGTGGCTTTGAATCAAGTGCTGTAACTTTCTAGATTTGGAAGCCGCTAGATGACCTCCCGTTGCAAACTGAAGGCAGCAGTCGCCAGCATTAGTGAGGTTTTGTAAAATACCTTGTATAGCGCTAAAAAACAGGAAGTTTTCTACAGAATGTCAGTTGTTGGTTGTAATATTATTAATCATTAAGATGGTTAGTAGGCTTCAAAATCCTAGCTCGTTGCCTTTCCATATCAGGGAGGGGTAAGCTAGAAAATTAGAACCACAGGGAGTCATATCTTTGCTACCAGGATTTGATGTTGTGCAATTGTGGGAGCTGGTTAACAGCTGTAAGTTTCTGGAAGGCTGTTTTGCTGTTATCTTTATATCCAATGCCAGAGTTTCAAGCCCACAGGGCATGTAGTCCGGTGGGGAAGATAAATGTATAGTGTAGGATGACAAGAATAAGCTAGAGGATGAAAGGAGATCTGGGTCAGTTCTTGGAATCTGGAACCCTTCATCATGGAACTGAAGATATAACCCTAACCCAGGAACTGGAGTAGCTGAAGAAAAATCTAGGGCAAGGTAGAGTGGGTGCAGGCCCAACCACTGCCTCATGCAAAGGAGGTGCGATCAACAACAACTTATGAGGTGTAAAATGTCTGCCCCTTCTCTGCACCCTCAAGTCTGCCCCAAATCTCCATGGTTGTCTGCCCAAGCACAATGTGTACAAGAAAGGGCATTCTGGGAAACACAGATCCATCCAAGCCACCATACCTTCTTCCAGCATGTTCTGTCCACGGCCTCCCTTCTCAGTGTCCATTAGAGCATTGGTCTCTAAGTAGTTCCTCGTGTATTATCTATTCTCCCCATCCCATCAATTCTTCTATATTGTTCATCAGAGAACTCTGCTGTTACCACAACACCATTCCTAATCTGATGCCACTCAAGTCTCCAGACCAGGAGGGGCCCACTTGTTAGTCCACGACAGTGTGCTTGAGAGAGAGCCAGACAGATCTCCTCTCTCTTCCCAAAACACACTGGACCATTTGTGCCCTGTCCCCACGTGAACACCACTATAGCTACATTAGAGCCCGAATCAAATCCTACCTTCTGTCTCAAGACTTTCCCATCCCAGGCAGCTCAGGTGTTGTGGCAGATTCGCTTCTCATTTAGGTTGGGAGTTATCTCTTATGTGGTATTTAATCCCCCTGAAGTCTCCACCAGCTGGGGAGCTGGTGGGAAGTAATAAAATGCCTTACAGTGAAAGAAATAACATTTTGTGTGACGTATACTATACATAAGTGGAAGAACAAAAGTGATGTTTCACTGTATGGTAGGAGAGCTCTATTCTCCAGTACAGGAGTATGGCATCCACTCCCTGGCTCTTAATGACCAGATCCAACCAGATCCAATTAGATCTTGACTAAGCTCTACTTGCATGCAGTTACCCCTGCATCTTTGTTGAACCCAAATGCACACACTTCCGTGTTAACATTCCTCTCCAGAGAAAGGCTTTTCTTTTTTTCTTATGTATTTTGTTTTCTAGAGGAAGACTGAGCATTGCTCGTTAAGGTTGGGATCTGGTCTCCCTTCATCAGAAAGGCCCTGCCTGCTCTTTCTACCATTCCTTCCTCTCAGTTGCCCTCTTGTCCAAGTTTATTTTTCTCTGTGACACTCATCCGTGACTGACATTGTAGACTGTCATCACTGATTTACACCTAGTATATCTTTCCGACTGAAAAGTAAGGACTCTGTTTTAAGTCACTGTGGAATCTCCAGCATCTGGCACTTAGTAGGACCTTAGTAAATATTTGTCAGTGACTGAATAAAATTGGTCTTGTTTGGCTCTTGTTGGCACATCAGATCACTTCCCCTTTCTGGGTATCTGTAAAATGGGAGCATTAGACGCGGCTGCTGGTGATTCCTCTGCTGACACTTGCGGATTGTGGCATGTAGGAGAAAGATATGTAGAGGGTGAGTCACAGGCTCTGAGATCAGACCCCTTGACCAGGTTCCTGGCTCAGTCTCTTGTGTACACATAGATGTAGTCCCACTTTACTGAGCTTCAGTTTCCCCTTAAAGTGGGGAAAATGATAACACTTGTCCCATAGGGCCGTCATGAAGAGTAAGTAAGATAGAAAGAACTCAGTGCTTCACACAGAGCCAGTGCTCATTAAATGTAAGGTAGGCTGACTCATGGACCCAGAAAGATGCCCACATTCAAATCCTCAGAACTGGGGAATATGTTACCTTCCAGGGCACAAAGGGTTGTGCAGATGTGATTAAGTTAAACTTGTTGAGATGGGAAGATTACTGTGGATTATCCAGGTGAGTCTGATGTCAGAAGGAGAGAGGAGGGCCAGCGTTAGGAGAGAGGGGAAGACAAAATCAGAGGCTGGAGTGATGTGCTATGAAGATGGAGGAAGAGATCATGGGCCAAGGGATGGAGGTGGAGAAGACGAAGAAATGGAGAGATGGGGGGCGGAATGAGCCTTGCCAACACCTTGTTTCATCTTTCTTTGGGACTAGTTTTGGTGTTCTGACCTTCAAAATGAGAAGATAATAGGTCTTTGCTGTTATGAGTCTCTGAGTTCGGGGTAATTCGTTACGGTGGCAGTAAGACACCAACATGCGTATCACCATGCATTCACTTTTACTTGGCCTGTTTGCATTGCCTAAGCACTGAGATTATCATTACTTTTTCAATTCCCCACAGAAGACACTTCTCTGTGTTACCTCTGGCTGAGGACTCGATGTTTGAGTACCGGGGACTGACTGACTTGTATTTCACAGCCGAGATCAGGATTGTGACATCATGGTCAAAGTGATTTTCTTCTCCCTTGTTTCCTCATGATTTTCTTCCTCCTATTTTGATCCTTTATTTTCACTCTTCAGGGTCCTGAGACTTCTCTTCACTTGACTTGCCCCCTGGTCTCCTTTTAAATGACCTGTTGTTACACAAAACATCTCCCCAAATGTAGAGGATTAAAACAACAGCCATTTTGTTATTTCCCATGGCTCAGTGAGCTCAGCTGAGCAGATCTTCTGCTGACCTTGCTGGCAGCCTCTCGTGGGATTGTGGTCACACAGTGACCGGGTAAAGGGTCATGAAGCCTTGACCAGGATGCTGGCCCTTTCTCCCTCACAGGGAAGCTACAGGGTCTCTGCTTTCTACATGATCTTTCCATGTTGCCTTCCTGACCTGACAGGCATACTTTTTAAACGGAATTTGAAGACTCTAGTAGTAGTTTTCTGGGGCTTTCATGAAAAATTATTGCAAGCTGGATGGCTTAAAATGACAGAAATTTATTCTGTCACGGTTCTGGAGGCCAGGAGTTAGAATCAAGGTATAGACAGGGCCACACTCCCTCTAGAAGTTCTTGGGGGAGCAATCCTGGAGGAGGCTCCTCTAGCATCTGGTGGCTTCAAACATTGACTGGTCTATGGTAGCATCTTTCCATTCTCTGCCTCTGTCTCCGCATGGTCTTTTCCTTTTCTGTGCCTCAGATCTCCCTCTATTTTTTCTCTTATAAGGGCACTGTCTTTGGGATTCAGCTCCCCTGGGGAACCCCAGGTGACTTTATCTCAAGACCTTTAACCAAATCACATCTACAAAGATTCTTTGTCCAAATAAAGTTACCTTCCCAGGTTCTGGGGCTTAGGACATGGGCATAACTTTTAGAGAGGCTCATTGAACCTACCACTGCTCCCCAAAGCAGTGCTCCAGAAGAAGTAGAAGCTACCAGGCTTCCTTAGCCCAGAATTGGCCTGAGGTGACCTTTGTCCCATTATCCCCATCACTGTGCATCATAGATCCAGCCCAGATTCAGAGTCCAAGGGGACTCCATGCAGGCACCAGCCCTAAGATGCGGGGCTCCCTGGGACAATAGTGGGTCACAAACTACCTCACATCCAGACCTAACTTCTCATGGGATTACTTTTTTTCCAGAGGCATTATTCCTACCGCCCCCCCCCACATGTGCCCCTGCTTCATTAGTTAGGGCTCTCAAAGTGGATTGGCAGTAAACCTAACTCCTTAGAATAAAAGGTGAATACAAGAGAACAATGATTTAATGTGTTGATTCGTCTCTATTTTAAGGGGTTGCAGGCTTTCGTTCAAATTCACAACCAGGTAGGAGAAATAATTTCAATGCAGTGAGAGGGCAAAGGTGGTTATGGGTGCTTTCTCAGTCTCTATGCAAAGTCCACTTCCTGCTTTTCTCCGTGTGGCCTAAGGACAGAGTGGATTATTGCCGCGCAGCTGTGGCTTTGAGGGGTGTGGGAGTTGCAAGCAGACAGACTTGCACTTGTGCTTAGCAGTTATGGCAGCTCTGAGACCCTGGCGAATAAGGAGGTGCCTCCTCCGTCAAATGCAGAGATAAGACAAAACTCCCAACATGGGTAGGATAACATTGATGAAGGTGAGATATTGTGATGTCAGTGGGACCCACCCAGTGAGTATGTAAAAAGCATTGGAGTAAACTTGATTTAAGGGGATCAAAGCAAAAAAGTACCTTTCTTTAGATATCTAATAGTCAGCTACTTTATTTATTTAAACATTTATTTATTATAAAGAGAAAGCACTCACATGCGCAAGTGGGGCAGGGGCAGAGAGAGGGAAGCATAGGATGTGAAGCAGTCTCTTTGCTGTGAGGGTTTGAACCATGTGGGGTTTGAACTCATGAACTGTGAGATCGTAACCTGAGCCAAAATCAAGAGTTGGCAGCTTAACCAACTGAGTCACCCATGTACCCCTCAGAGAATTAAGACTTAACTCTTAATTGCTTTTAATAAACACACATTTTTTTATTCATTAATAAATGTTCACCATGCCATCTGTTGAGGCAAGCTAGGGTAAAATAAGAAGAACCAGCCTGATAATGTCCTGAGGGCTTTGGTTTGGACTGAAGCTGTGTGGGAAGGAAACCCCACCAACCGTTAGAATCCGGGCTCACCTCTATCTCTCTGCCTTTGTCCCTGCAAGTGAATACGCTTTCTCAGAGCCTCCTACATGGAAGTGGTCACGGGGCAGGGCACCTCGTGTTAACGGAAGTGGCTGGAGGGGAAGTCACACTCTGATGACAGGAGGGTTTGATTTCACATCCGGTTTCAGTTCCGGTCCGCGGGACATTGCTTGGGGGCGGGGCTCTTATACTTGTGGCAGACAGTGCCTTTGTCTTTCCAAACACTCCCCGCCCAGCATGCAGCACTTGGTTGGTTCACAGGCACAGGCTGGAGAAGGTGCCTCAGGACACAGAACCAGAACCGACAGAGAGTCTAGGAATCAGCTGTGGAGGTGAGATTGCCCAGGCCAGCTCGCTGCATCCTCCAGGGCCCTTCGCCTCTGCTGCGTTTGTCCCGAATCCAGCTCAGCTGGTGAGGCCTGCTGTGACCCAGGGACTACATTTTGTTAACCGCCAGGCATCTTGCTTCCTTCCTCCTCCGATCTCTCCTGCCTGCTCAGTATTCTAGGCAAGGGTGGAATCTGGAGGTAGAGGCTGCCTTTTAAAGTCAGCTTCTGGGTCGCCTGGGTGGCTCAGTCAGTTAAGCCTCTAACTTTGGCTCTCAGATTGTGATCTCATGGTTTGTGAGTTCAAGCCCTGCTGTCAGTGTGGGGCCTGCTTCAGATCCTATGTCTCTATCTCTCTCTCAAGAATAAACAAACATTAAAAACAGCAAACAACAGAACTACTCTCCCTTACTCTGTTGGGGTATCCTTAGGGAAAACTGGTGAGTGGACTTATAAATAAATAAATGAATAAATAAATAAATAAGCAAATAAATAAATTCAGCTCCATGGCTTATTTCTTCTTCTCAGATCATCACCAAATTATTTCACCTCCTTGAGCCTCATAAAAGGGAAAGAACAACCTCTGACCTGATCTTTCTGTGTAGAGAAGAGAGATGATTCAATGAGATAGTGTCTGTGAAAGCTCTTGGAAGCTTCTAAGCGCTTCGCAAACACCAGTCGTTTTTTGTACGTTGCTGGTTGGGAATGGAGTGGCCAGACACACGGACAGGTGGGTGTTCTGAGGAGGTGCAGGAAGGAAGTGGACGGGTAGTTCTGGGCTGTTCGTTCAGCCTGCATTGTGTGTCCTGGTGAGGGGAAGACACCTTGAAAATGATCCAGGATCAAGCCTATTTTTTATATGAGGAGACTGAGGGCAAGGCAGTAAAGGGCTTGGCTTATTCTCAGACTTCCTTCCTTTCTTCCCTTATTTTAACAGCATTTATTGCAACCTGCACGCACCTCATTTATGAATGTTCCTAAATTGCTTATCAGTTCACCTTCCCATCCCAAATGCTATAGAAACTGTCACTCCCCTGAGCATCAGAGACTGTGTGACTGGTTTGTGTGTGCAGAGTTGTGGGCACCGGGCTGGCATCTAACTGGGCCTTGACAAAGTGTCCAGGGGCGACATGCCTGATGCCTCTCTTGGCTTCTAATCCAGGGGCCTTGATGACTCAACTTACATCTTCCCGTTTTGGGGGTGGTGTGGGGACCCTGGGCAAGTCCCACCAGGGTTAGGCCTTCGGAATCTGCCAAAGAAATCCTCAGCAGAGACTGCCTGTCATTTGTCATCCACCTCTTGGAAATTAATAAACACAGGCCAGAAAGCTACCTATAAGGGAGGCATGAGAAAAGTGAAGTCCACAAGGTCATGGATGGGGTGGCATGTCTGTGATTGCATTTCAGTGACTAGGAGCATGGCTCGCCCATAGGAGACCCTTGATAGTATCTGCAGCATGAGCGAGGGAACGAACCAACAGCTTCTTTAGAATATTGACTAACTTGCGGCATCACTGCAAGATGACTGTTGGAATGACACATTGATGGCCCCTAAGTCCTCCACAAGAGAGGGGATGAGGCAGCAGGGTGATAAGGGGATACGGCGTGCTTTCATCTGTCAGTGCAAGTCAGAGTCTCTGGTTGGATAGTTCCCGTGCAGATGGAGGCAGGAATCGGGAGCCACTGCAGGTGCGGGGGGATGAGCAGGCCGTCACTGTAACCATAAATATGCCAGGGACACACGCTGTGATGCTGACAGATCCCCTCCCTGCTAGGCTCAGATGGGAGGGATGCGCCGAGTCCGGATTCTAAATTAGATTCACCTGAGCCCAGTCAGGGACCTGTCATCCTTCCGATGGAATGGGAAAGGAAAGGAGGGGGGGGCAACAGAAGAAAATCTTTGTAGCTGAGCCTACCTGACTTTCCTCAGTGGGAGACACGTGAAGACTGTTTCATGTCAAGGAGAGGTAGTTAAAATGCAGACTGCTCAGTCATGGTCTCAGAATTCGGGAGGTGTGGTTCATGCCTGTAGACCACTCATCTTTCCTTCCTTTGATCTATCACTTGATGTAGAGGAAGGCTTTTATGTGTGATTCCCATATAATGGGTAATTTAGTCCATCCCATTATGAAAAAGTAGTGAGTCCGGTTCTAGTACGTTTGCTTCAGTTAGTCCTTAAAGTCACTAGTAAGGTATTATTCTCATATACTTTAAGTAGCTTGAATAGCTTCTCTCAGTTGTTTGTAATATAATTTGGGGGGCTCCTTTGAAACAGTTTAAAGCTAGTAAGTTGCAGGTTATAAAGCAAATCAAAAGGGGCGCTTGGGTGGCTCATTTGGTTGAGCGTCTGACTTCGGCTCAGGTCATGAGCTCACAATTCATGAGATCGAGCTCTGCATTGGGCTCGCTGCTGACAGCACAGAGCCAGCTTTAAGTTCTCTGCCCCCCCACCCAGCCCCTTCATCACGCGCACCTCTCTTTGTCTTTCAAAAATAAATAAAACACTTAAAAAGCTTTAAAAAATACACTAAGGATGACAACATGTACTCTGCCAATGTGAGCAGCTGTATGAGAAAGGTAACCAAGGGAATATATTAGCACACTGAGCAAATGCAACTTGCCTTCTTTGTCACTGACTTTAGCATATTATCATGGATGCTAACTTTTGGGTCCATTTTTGGTCTTTTTATGCAATGACCCATCCGTAGAAGAATATCCTCCCTTCGCTCAAAGGCTGGGTACTATATTTCTGAATTTGCTTCCTTAGCTGGTCAAATGAGAGCACTAAACTAATTCACAAGGAATCAACCACAGAAGCTTGGGATTGAGGTTAGACGTGACCATGTGTGAATGAAGTGGCTGCCCATAGGAAAGTTCAAGTTCACCAAATTTAGGTGAGCCACCACAAACCAAGACTAGTAACCCTTGATTCACAAATCATATGTCTACCCTTTATTTTAAAATGATTGAGGGGCGCCTGGGTGGCTTAGTCGGTTAAGCGTCCGACTTTCACTTAGGTCATGATCTCGCGGTTCGTGGGTTCGAGCCCCGTGTCGGGCTCTGTGCTGACTGCCGGCTCAGAGCCTGGAGCCTGTTTCAATCTGTGACTCCCTCTCTCTCTGACCCTCCCCTGCTCACGCTGTCTTTTTCTCTCTCCTAGAAATGAAACATTAAAAAAAAAATTTTTTAAATGATTGAAAACGTTTTGGCATGGCTGGTTCAATTGGTAAAGCATGCCACTCTTGATCTAGGGGTTGTAAGTTCAAGCCCCATGCTGGCTGTAGACATTACTTTAAAAATAAAATCTTTAAAAATAAATCAATGAAATGATTCAGAAAAATTTAAGGTTAGCAAAAAAGTCTTCCTTCCCATTTGCATTTCTCAGAGGAAACTCTTTTTTCTTTAAAAAATTTTAAGTGTTTATTTATTTATTTTGTGGGAAAAGGCAGAGAGAGATGGAGAAAGAGAATTCCAAGCAGGCTCCACTCTATCAGTGCAGAGCCAGACACGGGGCTTGAACACATGACTTGTGAGATCATGACCTGAGCCAATATCAGGAGTCAGACACTCAACTGACTGAGCCACCTAGGCATCCCTCTCAGAGAAAAAAATCTATACAGACTGATATTTCCCTAAGAAAGAGTGTACTTTAAAATAATAATTGGCTAAATTGCATAAATATATTATTATATATATGAGCTCATATATATATGAACTTTCTTGGTGAGGTCTTAAAGAAGGAGAGAGAATGCAAAGAAACAATCACTTCCAAGCTTCTATTTGGGTTGAAGATACATGAGGGGAGAAGAAGGGGGTTTCTAAGATCTAACAGGATGGAGTTTTGGGTTATCTAACTCATTGGGGGAAATAGGGTAAGAATGTGAATAACCAGCATAGTCAAGTAATTTCTGAGTATACCTGACTGTTTTATGAGCTTCTTACTCCAAAGCAGAGCCCTGTCTAAAGGATGCTTTGTGGACCAACTTGCTTTGTGAATGGGGTAGGGCTTGAAATGAACTGGGAACACAAGTGTGGGGTGTAAAACCTTTGTTGAACACCTTGGGCAGAGAAGCCATTGCCTACTGAGGAGAGATATGTTAAATCTAGAAGGTAACCTCTACGGCTTCGATGCCAGGAACAGTTTTACAGATTAGAGGCTTTTCTCCTCTTTCAATAGAACCAAGTAATTTCCAGGGATTCTGAAGTTAACCTGGAAGGGCAAATATGGCGCAAATAATGGAAGGATTTCCTGTTAACTCCATTAGTTTGGGGCTGAGGCAATTTTTAGGTCCATAAATTCTTTGCTCTTTCTCCCTTTAAAAAGTACAGCTTTTCTTTTTTCTTGAGTGTGGGTTACGTTTAGTGCCTTGCCTCTAACAAATGGCTTGTGTTGGAAAGAATGGGTGTCACTCCCAATGTTAGGTTATAAAAAGACTGAGGCTTCCAGGGGGGCCTTGGTGGCTCATTTGGTTAAGTGTCCAAGTTTTGATCCAGGCTCAGGTCATGGTCTCACGGTTAGTGGGATCAAGCCTCGCTTTGGGTTCTGTCCTGAGAGTGTGGAGCCTGCTTGGGATTCTCTCTCTCTCTCTCTCTCTGCCCATCTCCTGCTCTCTCTCTCAAAATAAATAAACATTTTTTCTAAAAGACTGTGGCTTCTATCTTTTATGTGTCATCATTTCCTCTTGGCTTGCTCTCTTTGTAGGAAGCAACCTGGCATGTTGTGATCAACATGAAACCCAAATCCCTCGTTGGCCTCTTGTGAGGGATGGATGGTGTCTACCTGTGACCACGTGAGTACCACTAGTCTTTTAAGTGTCATCTCATTGCCTCTGCCACATATTATTCATTAGAAGTTAGTCACGAGGTCTAACACACACTCAAGGGAAAGGGTTTCCACAAGAATGTGTACACCAGTGAACAGAAACCATTGGAGGCCATGTTATAGGCTACCATGAAAGTAAATTTAGTTTCAAAACTATATTTTGAGAAGAAGGCCAAATTTTCTTTCTGGAAATTTGTCCAGAGTAATGAAGAGAGTTTGATAATGAAAATTTCCTGGTATGATGTTCCATGGAATCTTGTGGAGCATCAACATGGAAAACAGGCCCCTGATGCCTTGTCAGATCACAGTATCTGCTGCGTGATATGTTAAGACCACGATCTATAGCCTGAGCCGAGTCTTTTCAAACCAGACCTTACATGTCAGAAACTCGTAAGCCAGGTAGGCCCAGAGTTAAGCTACTTTGTGTTGATTCCAGAATCGGAGGAAAGTAGTCACATGCTTTTTGCAGTGGTAGGATTGCTCTCAAGGATCAGAGAGCAAGGGACAGATTCCTATGACCAAAACCATGCAATCAGGGAAACAGTTACTTCAAGGGCATCTATAGAACTTCTAAGTAAAAATCTAGTACTGATAGTTTTTTTTTTATTTGTAGAAGAATCACAGGGATGAAAAAAAAGATAAAGCAAAATAACAACACATCAGGAATATTCTATTACCAGGCTAATTATTAGCTTTCAGCACAGAATCAATTCTACTGCCTAACAGTAAGAGAGGAAAAGAGAGAGAGAAAGAGAAAGAGAGACAGAGAGAGAGAAAGAAAACTCCCAACTGAGTTATCAGAATCATGTAGTTATCAGCCCCTATAAATAGCAAAAAGATGAATGGATCAAGAAGATGCAGTTTATATATTCAATGGAATACTACTTGGTAATGAGAAAGAATGAAATCCTCACATTGGCAGCAACGTGGATAAACTGGAGGGTGTTATGCTAAGTGAAATAAGTTAGAGAAAGACAGACATCATATGTTTTCAATCATATGTGGAACTTGAGACACTTAACAGAGAACCAAGGGGAAGGGAAAGGGGGAAATAGAGTTTCAAACAAAGAGGGAGGCAAACCATAAGAGACTCTTGAATGCAGAGAACAAACTGAAGGTTGATGGGGGGGAGCAGGGGAGGAAGAAATAGGTGATGGGCATTGAGGCGGGCACTTGTTGGGTTGAGCACTAGGTGTTGCATGTTAGCCATAAATCATGGGAATCTACCCCCAAAACCAAGAGCACACTGTATGCACTGTATGTTAGCTAATTTGACAATAAATTATATATAAACTAACTAACCAACTAACTAAATAATAAAATTTTAAAAAAGAAAACTTATGAGTCAAAGGAGAAATCAAAGGAAAAAAAAAGAAATAGCAAAAAAGATCACAGGCCATAAATAACATAGGTAGCCAGGTACTGAGCGAGGGGCTAGTTTTCTCCTTGTGAATCTAGCCATGCATTCCCAGCGCACAGCTTTCAGCAGTGTCTGGCCAAGCGAATGGGGACCTCTTCTTGTTGGGTTCTGTCCCCCTTACCATGTTGGCTTCTCACTGGGCTTCCAGTTTCAAAATCCCTACCTCCTGAGTGTTGCTTGTCCTCTTGGTCTTTGGCTCTGACTGCTTTTCAGGACTTCCAAATACAGATTTGTACAAATATGATCTCTCATTCTGTCTCCCCCACCCCATTCTCTCTCTCTCCCTCTTTTTTCCAGAAGGAACGAATTATGCTAACGGAGATTTTGCGTAGACCCACTAAACAGGTCTAATAGTAGCTCTCGGGCTGTGTGACTGATGTGTGGTGTCATCAAGCCCCAGTGCGGTGCAAGCAGAGGTGGTGACATTCATCCCGGCTGCTGTAGCAGAGACAGGTCTCCCGGTGGCAAGATTTGTTCCTCTTGTGTCCTACTCCTTATGGCCAATGATTGCAAAACTGTGATGCAACTTAAAGACATTGTGATGCAACTTAAAGACACTGGAGCTAAATTTCATTCCAGTGGCCTTACCATAGGGCTCTGTGAGTGAATTTATGCCTCAGTGAATAAATAAGATATATATACACGAATATGTGAGCAAAACATTCTAACATTGGGTTCATTAAAAAATTGTTTAATCTTTATTTTTGAGAGAGAGAGAAAGAGAGAGAGAGAGAGAGAGAGAGAGGCAAGTGAGGGAGGGGCAGAGAGAGAGGGACACTCAGAATCTGAAGCAGGCTCCAGGCTCTGGGCTGTCAGCTCAGAGCCCAACGCAGGGCTCGAACTCATGAACTATGAGCTGAAGTAGGACGTTTAACTGACCGAGACACCCAGGCGCCCCTGGGTCCATTTATGAACAGGTTTAGGAAATGTGGTGTGAGCCTTCCTCCTTTGTACTAGCTGAGAAATCCTGGAAGTGTTAATTAAACTCCTGTCTACACAATGCATAGTGTACTCAGGGACAGTATGGGCTGTTGATTACATCTTGTTTATCCTTTCTTGCTTTACTATGTTTACAGTTGTGCTCCATTCTCTCAAACTGGAAGCCACTAGAAAACATGAATCAGATCATATCATTCCTGGGACCTCAGTGCCTGGCTGAATAGTTTTCACAGTAGCTACTCATATTAAAAACAAAAACAACAACAACAACAGCAGCAGCAGCAACAACAAGTTGATTGAATGAAAGGTCTGGATTCAAATTTTGCTGTAATTCTTTCATGACTAAGACTTCCCGGTCTCCTTTTTCTCGCTTATAAAAGAAAAGTCTTTTTTTTTTTTTTAAATGTGTAATTATTTATTTTGAGACAGAGACAGAGAGAGAAAGAGAGAGAGAGAGAGAGAGAGAATACCAAGTAGGTTCTGCTCTGTAAGTGCAGAGCCTGAAGCAGGGCTCCATCCCAAGCACCAGGACATCATAACCTGAGCTGAAATCAAGAGCTCAACCACCTGAACCAACCAGGTGGCCCAAGAAGTGTTTTGTTTTGTTTTAAATCTGCCTTTCACGATTGCAATGGAAAATGAATATGCTAAAGTACTCAGAATCATCTGGCACAGAGTAGATTCATAAGAAATTTTAGTTCCTCTCCTTTCTTTTACTCAAAATGGCCAGAATCTCTCATCGTGTTCAAGCCCTGGGTAGCCCTGGTGCTGTCTCTTGTTCAGGAAGTCCCTCTAAGTCCCAAGGGGCATGTGAGTGGAGGCCGCAGATGATGGGTGTATGGTGTACAGGAGAAACCAGCCCTGACTGAACCCACCTCCTTCCGTTCTTTCCTCCTTCCCCATCCCCCCCCCCCAATTCCTGCTGTCTACCTTCCTCCCAACTGGTTTTATTGGCTTGTATGCACCCAGCATAAAGGGCATACTTCACACTGGACCTGCAGAAGAATCTACATTGACTAAATAGGACTAAATAGTTGGATAAAGAGGGGGTCAAAGTTAGGGTGCACAGGTGGGGCTGGAAACAGTAGAAAACCAAGATGCTTTTTGGCCATAAAGGGAAATGGATAGTGGGCTGGACTTGGAGAAGCATGTCAGTTAGACGTGTGATCCACTAGAGAGGCAGAGGCAGAAATCGATAGGGCCCCATTAGACAGAGCTTGGGATGCCGTGTTCAGAGGTTTGGACCCCCGTTACATGGCAATCGGGAGATCACGACTGTTGGAGATGGCAGAGGTGGGAAGAGGGGAGGGGTCACCGGACCAGGAGAGGGAGAGAGGCTGTGGGTATGCATCAGGGCAGGGATACTGGCACGTCTTTATTTTCATCTTCCAAGAACACTGCTTTTGATGTTTTTCTCAGCTTGAGTAGCTCTAACAAAATACCACAGACTGAGTGACTTAAACAGCAGACATTTATTTCTCACAGTTGTGGAGCCTGGGAAGTCCACGTTCAGGGTACCAGAATGGCTGGGTTCTGGTGAGACCTCCCTTCCCAGCTTATGCACAGCTGGCTGCCTTTTCACTGTGTCCACACATGGTCTTTCCTTGTAATATACACATGGAGAGACATCTCTCTCTCTCTCTCTGTCTTCCCTTTCCTCTTCCTCTAAGGGCACTCAGTAATTCCAACATGAGGGTCCCAACATCATGGTCTTATTTAGACCTAACTACATCTCTACAAACTCATCTTCAAACATTATCACATTGCATGTTAGGACTTCAACATATGACTGTTGAGTGGGTGGGAGCAGGGACACAAATATTCAGTCCATCACCAGGGCAGTGCAAAAATTGGCTCAGGCTCCTCCTACAGAGTCATATACACCCCCTCCCTATACAGAGGGTCAAATTAGATGATGAAAATTGTCACTTTTAAATTTGTCATCATTTGATAAGTGCACCGAGGGCACCATGCGACACAACCTGTATCATGGGTTTGTGAAAAGGAAGATGTAAAGTGTGCACTTACAATGCTCAACACTTTGAAGATTAAAATGTTCCTGTCTTGAAAAAGGGAGGCCTGAGATCTTGCCTCTCACTAGAATTTCCTTTTTTTAAAAGTTATTTTAATGTTTATTTATTTTTGAGAGACAGAGAGATAGAGAGCATGAGTGGGGGAGGAGCAGAGAGAGAGAGAGAGAGAGAGTCACAGAATCAGAAGCAGGCTTCAGGCTCTGAGCCATCAGCACAGAGCCCAACACGGGGCTCAAACCCATGAACCATAAGATCATGATCTGAGCTGAAGTGGGAGCTTAACCAACGGAGCCACCCAGGTGCCCCTAGAATTCCTTGATCTCTACACTGCCAAACAGGTAAACCATATATCAAATATGATGCATATCTGTGCCCCTGAGCATCCGTACTGGTGTCTATGACATGTCACCATGGAGATCTCTGAATTACAGAAAAGAATGTCTCACATTCAAAATCACTCTGACGTTTGCAATACATGTATTATTTGAAATCGCTCAGAATCCCAACCACCAAAGTTTTAGAAATAGGTATCTTCTTCTGAAGTAATTGTCTTTAATTGAAATCAAAGAGATGAAAGATGTTGAAGGGTACAGCATGAAAAGATGCAAAATGGTGACTTCTCTTCGGGCATTCTCCCAAGAGGTTGAAACACCGGTTCAGGACTTGGCTTAGGAGTCCCGTGCATGTTGTAGAGTTCACAGCTGTTTAGGCTTAAAAGGCAATTACGTTTAATTACTGGTGTCAGATAAAACACACACACACAGCCACTCTGGTCGAAGCGGAGCCACAGTGGTGAGGGAAGTGAAGGTAGCCAGAGAGGTTACACTTGAAAATGCAGGTTTGATTCTTTAGAAAAGAAGTTCCTTGCCTTCAGCCTTCTCTGAACATTTGTCAGACGGAAATTACAGTTGATTTTAGATATAAAGAATGTTGGAAGAGTGGAAGATTTATGTGCCAATTCTCAGATTTATTTTGATAGATTGTACTGTATCAATATGTAAAAATCTAATAAATATAACTCTTTAAAGAGGGGGCGGCTCTAATTTTACTGTTTCAGAGAAGAGGCTTGGCAAAAAGTCAGAATGTGCATTAAAAACACACTTTCAAGAAGTCTAATAAATAAAGTCTTTGAAATATGGTTTCCCAGTGAAAGGCATTTTAAATCATTTTGATAAAGGATCTAAATTAGACCTTTAAACAAGAAAGGCAAGTTTTCCTTAACTTATTATTTATAGATAGTTTGGAAATAAAATCTATGCAAGCTGATTTCTTCTTCCATTCTTTATAAGGCAAATAAATATATTGTCAAGTTTTAACAGCCCATGTGGTTAGCCAGCGATTGTCGTCCTTAAAAGGGGGACGCAAAGGCTAACTGGCTAGCCTTGACTCAGTGGTTAGTATGTGCTGGGTGCTGGGTGAAATGGTGTATACTCACTGTCTCATGTAGTCCCTGCTCCAGGAATTAAGCATGCAGGCTCTGGAGCCAGCATGACTGTCCTGTTCTAGCTGCGTGCCCTTGAGCGAATCACTTACGATCACTGTGCCTTAATTTCCTCACCTATAAATAGGGCCAAAAATAGTACCTGACTAATAGGGTAATTGGTGGATTAATTAAATTTGGACCTGCAACGTGCTTAGCACTGTGTCTGGTACACAGGAAGTGTCAACAGAGGCTAACGCGTAGTATAGTTGTCCTCATTTGACCTGGGCTCAGGGACTAAGGGATTTGCCTGCACACCCATACCCAGTTAGAGACAGAATCTGGATTCAAATCTTGGGGGTTAGCTGTGCTCGGGGACATCCTCAGATTGGTGTACATTCAGAATAATGCTCTTCACCACCTCCATCTCAGACTCTTCCATGCTTTCATTCATTCATTCCATCACATTATATATATATATATTCATTCCATCACATTATATATATATGCCCGTATGCTATATATCTATAGTATGTAATATATAGCATATTAGTATATATAGATTATAGTATTTTGTAATATGGTATATTTTATGATAAAATTATATGGCAATAATATTATATAATATGTTATATGTAGAATATGTGATGCATAACGTAAAATGTATCTTACCTTGTAATATACCACATGCTATATCAGATATTAATGTATTATATATTACTATACATATAGTATAAGGTAAACATATCTTATATCACGCATTATATATTGCATATAACATATTATAGATTTATCTTATAATTTATCATATATTATACTATATTACAATATGTAAAATATGCTAAAGAGTGTATAATAGTGCAAGTGTACTTATACATATACCTATAATATACATGCACAATGTATAAGTGTGGGGACATGTACATGCGCATACACAAATACATATACATATACGTATAATTAGTACTGAGGACCTGCTCTAAGCCATGCGCTGGGGATTAAATGTGGCAAGAAAGACCCTGTCCCATGGGTCTGAACTTACAATAGAACGGGGAAGACAAGGATATAGCAACAATGACAATAAAGCTGTTAACTGTTATGATCAAGGGAAATGTGGGTTGCAAATGGGACACATAGTGATAGTAGAGTAGAGGCAGCAACCTGCCATACAATGAAAAGATATTGACAATCTGGTTATTTTCATTAGATGCTATATGCTAAAGTAGACTTTGAATTGACCAGAATGCCCCATTTCCTCAATATTTTGGATAATTGAGCTATTACTGAAACAACTGCAAAGGTCAGAAATAGTCTAAATTAATGCTTAAAGCAAAGCTTACGCTGACTGCATGCGGCTTGGTCAGGTAGAAAGAAGATGTGCACTCGTCAGCCACGCTTGTGTTGGATTCTTGTCCGGACCACTTACCAGTTCGGGGGCTCCACTAGGACATTTACCTCATCTGGAATTCGGTTCCTATCTCTTTAAAAGGGGGACGGTGTTTCTTTCATAGAATTTTTGTGTGTTTCAACACTCCCCACCCTTAGGTTCATTCCCAGCACAGAGTTTCCTTGTCCCTGGCAGGCATGCAGGTATCAGGGCACTGATTAAGTCCTCTGCAGGGGGTCGGGCACCGGGGATACTTGAATGCCCAGTAACTTGCCATAACTTGAGACATTTTAGTGATGGTCCATTCTTTCTACAGATTCTCACAATGAAAGGGCTAAGCTTTACGTGGGACAGGAGAACTGTTAGGGATTCTTGGAATTTGCTATTCATTATTGGGAGTTTATCTGTACAACATCCCGTAGGTCAACTTGTGGGTCAGCCCTGCACTCTCTTTGGGCAGCAGAGTTTGGGGCCACTTCCTTGGCTAGTGGGGGATCAGTCTGTCCTTCACTTGTGTGTTCTATGTCTATTCTGAATCCCCTCTCTAACCTCCAAGCCCTACTTCTCTCTCTAGAAAATAACGCACTGCCCTAAGGAAACATTTTATGACTTGGTAGCGTTTGGGGGATGGCGCATCAATATGAATTGGAGTTTAGGTTTGTATCTGTGACTCCCCCAGGCATGGATTTGAAAGGCACCAATTCAAGATATTCACTCTGGGGAAGCGCATGAACTTTCACATCTCCCTTCCAAATCTATCATCTCAAAAGCCTCACTGGAGAACTTTTGCAAAAACTGAAGCCATACACCTTCCATCACAAATTGCCAAAATGCTACTTGTGGGAGGGTGGGGGCATGGAGGTTGGATTTATAAAACCTCTTTTCCATCCTCTCCTATGCACTCACAGGAACATCTGATTAGGGGGAAATTTAATGTAAGCACTATTTAAAACTATTTAAAAATCAATTTTTATTTTAAAAAATGCTTCGTAGTGTCACTGAGGCTTAGATCCAAGCCTTTTGCTGTCCAGACTCAATAGCAAAATTCACCAAGGAAAATTATTCCTCCATCCCTCTCAACATTCATATTCAGGCAGATGCTGAGGGCCATCACTTTTCATATTAAGGTAATCCGCGCTTGTTTATATCTCCAGCACCCAAGGAAAACGAAACTGCATCCTTGCCGAATAAATTGCATCTCTCTGCAAGAAGAAAGACATACGGCTCGGCAGTGAAATGTCAGGAAAAATCACATTCAGAGGCGCATCTGAAATGAAAACTATGCCATGAGATGTGACATTCTTAACTTCATTGCTACTGAGTAATTGTTAATTAGATTAATTACTGTCCAGTACGCTGAGCTGGAAACTTCATTTTCATGCAGTAAGGTGTGAGGTCGCTGCTTTGCCTGCCTGGGACGGATCTTGGGGTTTCAGAAGCAGCTGCGAGAAAACGAGCAGCCATAAGGTGACTGCAGCCGCAGCAGAAAGAAAAAATAAAAAACGAGAAAATCAAGTCTCAAAAGCCTTCGAGTGCCTGTGCTTCCTCCACAAACCCACTTGTCGATTAAATGAAAGGATTCGTCCAAGCTCAGTTCCCCAATCTTCAAACGCTTCTCAATAAACAGTTGGAGATCTTAGCCCTTGTAAGAAATGAATCATATTTTCTCTGTCGTACTTGATCGCTGTTGACTACTAATTCACCCTGTATTGATCTCAAGGCCGTATTTCTTACCGTTTAGATGGGGAATTATCTTATGCCATTAAAATGCTGCCAAGTTTCAGAGGCCCTTACAATCGCTGTATCCAGAGGCCAACGCTGTCCTCCGGAAGCGTGGAAAAATTGGGCATTCAGACCTGACATTTTGCCCCTTAATTACTTGTGTCTTCTTTGATCCATGGGTCTGTGGGTCAAGTGGTCCTGTTATTTGGGGGAGAGAAGGAACACAGAGTGCTTAAGAGGAAGTGAGAACAGGCTTCTACAGAGATGCCATCTCCGTGGTAGCTTGCCAAATTGCCTATTCTAATATTTCTCTCTGGTCCTGGAAACTCCAAAAAGAGCTTTATTTAAAAGGTTCCTTGTGGGGTGCCTGGGTGGCTTAGTCGGTTAAGCGTCTGACTTTCGCTTAGATCATGATCTCGCGGTTCGTGGGTTCGGGCCCCGCGTCGGGCTCTGTGCTGACTGCCAGCTCAGAGCCTGGAGCCTATTTCGGAGTCTGTATCTCCCTCTCTCTCTGACCCTCCCCTGCTCACGCGGTCTCTCTCTCTCTCTCTCCTAGAAATAAATAAAAAAATATATTTAAAAAAGTCTTTAAAAGGTTCCTTGTGGGGGTGGCTCAGTTGGTTAAGCATCCTACTTCCGCTCAGGTCACCATCTCATGGTTCCTGAGTTCAAGCTCTGCCTGGGGCTCTCTGCTGTCAGCACAAAATCCTCTTCAGATTCTTTGTCCACCCCCCTCCTCTATCCCTCCTCTACTCATGCTCTCTTTCGCTCAAAAATAAATAAACATTATAAAAAAGCTTCCTTGGAACTGAGAAATTTTTTACTGTCTGAAATGCAGACCATGTAAAACAGGGAAGATGTAAAAATATCATCTTTCCCTGGTTAGAAATGTAAGATACATTCATTATAGAGAGAATGTGGACAACTTAGAAAAGCATAAATGGGAACAGAAAACTGATCCACAACCTTCCCTCTCAGGGGCTGCTATTATCGACCTCTGTATTTTGAAAGAAACAGGTTTTAGTGTTTAAGAGTGTAGACTTTGACCCCAGACACTTGGGGCGTGAATACAGGCATGACTATATGCTGGCTGTGCGACCCTGGGCTATTTGATCATCTGATTCACGGGGATCTTATTAGGGATGACTTCAGACGGGCTCTGTGAGGGACAAATAGGATGATTCATGTAGGGAACCCAGCCCGGTGCTGAGCACCTAATAAGAAGCTGGTATAGGCAACCATTGCCGTTGGATTTTTTTGTGTTAGGATTCTCTTACTCTGTACATAGGCATGCAAATACATACATGTGATATGTATGACACATAGTCAAGCATTGGCTACCATGTCAAAATGTGTTAATCAGCATTTTATATTGTTTCATATACTGAGCACCTGAATTTAATGTACTTGTTATATGGCTTTGCTTTATTGAATCGTAGTAATTTATATTGTTGCATAAATCATAGGAATAGGAAATGAAGGTCCATTTTTTCCCTTCCAGGCAGCTCTTGGTAATGGAGCCAGATGCCTTATGGGATGGGAGAGGGCCAACTTGGCTCTGGGCATGGGGCTTATATAATTCTCCCAGGGAGACAGTTGTTAAGGCAAAATAAAGAAAGTAAGGAAAATGCTCCCAGGTTCATTCCCCTTCCCTGACCATTAACAGAGGTGTCATTGAAAGTGGCCCCTCCACAGGGTTTGAACCTATGACCTACAAAACATGAAGCAGCCCCACCTCCCAATCTCCTGGAAAAGCTTTTATCCCGATGGGTGGAATCAAACTGACCTGAACTGGCATCTGGCCAAGACCCCAGAAAGAAGGGTTACTTTTCCTTCGAGGAGGGAGAGAGCGTCCTAGTTGCTCTAATGACTGTCTTCATAAGAAATGGCCTTGGAAAGCAGAGTGCAATTACCTGGGTTGAAATCGAGCCAGGATCTTTGGGTTATTATCTCTGCTTATATAAGACGTGCTAAGGCATTGTTAATGACCCTCTGGGTTAAGACCCAGGTTTGCAAGAAAGAAGAGACTGAAAAAGAGAGAGAGAGAGAGAGGGCCATTGGATTAGAAAGAAGCTGCCTCTGAGTCTCCAGCTTTTTCCCCAGGTGTCGCTTTGGTGTTGGCTCAGACGTGTGAGCAATAGCCCTGGGGTTGTCTTGATTGCCTTTCTGATCTGATCTATGTATCGACTTCTGAAGGTCGCCATTGGGGTTGCTGTTGGGGTGGGGGGCCTAGGTGAACGGTGCAGGAGAATAATACAGAGTTGGTTGGGGATGGGCTGCTCTCTCCTGCTGACCACAGGATGGAGAATAGTTTACAGGAGCACTGGCCTTAGGGCCCGGAAGCTCTAATGGGCTGGGGTCAAGGGTCTTTAGAATTAGCCCTGATGCTCCGTCTGTGCCCCCTCCAAAGTGTCCCTCCCCCTTTCCATCCCAGCCCATCTTTCCTTTGTTCTCCGTATTTTTCTGCATCTTTCTCTTTCATACATTTAGCTAAATGCTGGCTTGACAATGCTTGGAGATTTTTAGCCAAAATAACAAATAGACATGTCTTTTCAACACGTCTATAGCATTTTCATACACACCTTTAGTTCAGTCTAGAAAATATACTCACACCATGCTGCACACCTTCCCACTGCAGATGTTATCTGAGTGGTGAATGGCATATGCCGTTTCAGGGATAAGGAAACTGAGGCCAGAGAGATTGAGCAACTTGCCCAAGACCCCCAGCTAGTAATTGGTGGCGTTGGGGGGTTAACAGCCTTGACCTGAGTTTGTCTGTGTTCTTCCTACTTGTATGAGGAAGGAAATGATGAGTGACCTCGCCCATCATCTCTTCCACGTTGCCTTCTCAGGAGTAACGATGAACGCCTCTCACTATGTCCCTTGGTTTTGTATAAGTCAGTCAAACTGACTCGGACTGAGTCAAACTTGCTTTCTGCATAATGGATCCCCTGTAGCCCTTCCGGAGGGCTGTCCTAAACATGCGGTTTCCCATAGTCCTTTTAGACACAGACAAGGGCCTGGGCCTTGGAACTCCTGCCCATCTGCGTTCTGGCTCCTGGCCCTTCTCCAGCTCCCTTGTCCTGGATGAACCTATTTTATGTTTTTTCTGACCAGCCCTCCTCCGTCTGTTTGACTTACCCCATCTCATCAGGATGTCTGTTTGATTTAAAGCCAAACCTTCTCTCCCAGGTCAGGAGGGGGGCGTCTGCTGGGAGCCACCACCACTGTTTCCGCATTCTCTTTCCCAGCAGTGGGTTGGGCTCGACGTGCCTCTCCTCACACCGCACCTCATTTAGCGCCTTTGTTTTCTTGTGTCTTTTCCAAGTCTTGGCAACCGAGTAGCACCTCAACACGGTTATAAACTTCTACCACAAGTTGTCACTGATGTTTTCCAGGACCCAAACTGCTTTTTTTTTTTTTTTCCTTAAATCTTCCATCTGAGGCACTCCTGGAACAGCCCAGAAGATCCAGGCAAGGCACTGGCCAAGGAGGGAAGACTCTTCTTGCTAAAGAGAAGACAAGCTCTCTGAACCATAAAAAAATTGTAGGGGACACAGAGAGAAGCCAAATCCCATGATATGCATTCACCATTATCCACTTGTTTGTTCAACAGACATTTTGGGATGCCAGGGTGGCTCAGTCAGTTAAGCAGCCGAGTCTTGATTTTGGCTGAGGTCATGACCTCACAGTTTGTGAGTTCGAGCCCTGCATCAGACTTTGCGTGACAACTCAGAACCTGCTTGAGATTCTCTGTCTCCCCGTTTCTCTCTGTCCCTTCCCTGCTCACACACTCTCTCTCCAAAATAAATAAATAAATAAACATTAAAAAAACAGAGAAACATTTATGAAGCACTGGATTCTTAATGATGCTAAGCATCACAATTTAATGCATGAACAAGAAGATGTGGCCCCCCCTTCCTGGAGGAGGTATTGAGATGAGAATGGCATACTCGTGACTGTGGCAGTGGTGGGAACAGGTGCCGGGCACATTTCCAAATAAAATTACAGGCCCAGATCCATAAGCATTTCCCAGAAGGGGAGGTGCTCTACAGAACTGAGCTCAGTTGAAATTTGAGCTCAGGAGTTCAGCCAAGGATGGGAAAAGTGTGTTCTGGTGTTGGTGACATTTGCAAAAGCCCAGGGAAATGAGACCACATTAACGTGATGGCAAAGAAGGGAGAAAGGTGAGGCCAGTGGGCAGTACAGAGTTGTACAAGGGGGTCTGACTGGTACGGTGGGTGCAATGGGGACCCTGAGATCTCCTCTTGATGGCAGGTGGCATGACCAGATTTATGTTATAGGCGACATGGAGGCAGAGAGCAGTTAGGGTACTGTTTTATTCCTCCAGGAAAGAAGAAAGGAGGACCTACATCATTGTGGGGGTAGAGGGGATAGGGGCAGGTAGAAGGTGTTTCTGAGACTGAAACAAAGGGCTTGGGACTGGTTGTTGAGTGACTGACAGAACAGGGTCTTAAGAAGACCTCATTTCTGTCCAATGCCATTGTTGAATGGTAGATAGTGCCATTTGGTGAGAAAGGAGGCAGGTGTACATCTGGTGATATGGAAAAGATGAGTGTCATTTGGGATATGAATATTCATTTGGTAATATTTGAACAGGTTGACATGAGCTTGGAAGATACATATGACCTGGAAATGTTTCTCATGAGGAGGATCCTGGCGGTCTGCTGTGAAAATTTCCCATGACCACCTGGAACCCAATCTTATCCCTTGGAGAAGGATAGATATTATTAGAAAGATAAAACATTAGGAAAAGTTCAATTTATTCCAGGATATGAACAAGACAAGAGTATGTTGTTAACTCAAGTCCTTCTCTGCCTTCTCCTCCCAGAATCTTAGAAGAAGGCAGGAATTTTGGTTTGCCCAAGAGTGTGGTTGACCATGCAGTTGAACATGCTGTTGACACAGTTGACCATGAATTGACACAATTCATTGCAGTTGTCCATGCAGTTCTCAAAGCACGTTCATCATCTAGGTTGATCTCCCTAAAATTAGTGGAGAAAAAGATATTTTTGTTTTTTCCCCTTGATGGGTGAGAAAATTGGCTCGGAGAAGGGAGTGGTTAGGGGACCACATGGCTTGGAATCAGTGGAGTTGCGATTGAAACCAAGCTTTCCTCATTTCAAATGTTCAACTTGCCCCGCACATGACACCATCATCACTGATTGGAGAAGACCTGTGTCTGTTCCCCAGAAAGCCAGGATTCTTGGAGGCACAACCTCAATTGCTGAGGCTTTTCTTCATGCTCATGTTTCTGTGTGTCTTTTGAGGGAATCATCTCATCCACCCCACAACCTTAGGGGGATAAGAGACACCTTGACTGTGATGAAGACATTAAGGTTCAGAGACTAAGCGGCCTTCCCAGTGGCAGGGTGTGAATTTGAATTTATATATGCTTACCTTTTAAAACTCTGATTTTGTACTGGCCATTTGTAGCAACATGGAAGGAACTTGAGGGTGTTATGCTGAGCAAAATAAGTCAGGCAGAGAAGGACAGATACCATATGTTTGCATGCATAGGTGGATGAGGAGGAACTTAATGGAGGACCATGGGGGAGAAGAAGGGGAAAAATAGTTGGGGAGAGAGAGGGGGGCAAACCATGAGAGACTCTTGAATGCTGAGAACAAACTGAGGGCTGATGGGGGTGGGGGAGAGGGGAAGGAGGGTGATGGGCATGGAGGAGGGCACTTGTGGGGATGAGCACTGGGTGTTATATGGAAACCAACTTGACAACAAACTATTTAAAGGAAAAAAATAAAGCTCTTATTTTGTAAATGAAGGCAGGAAAGAAAGGAAAATGCTTGGCCACCCACCAATATAGCAAAAACATGAGAATTATAAGCAAGGAGGTTTCACTCTTATTTTAATGAATGCTTTTCACTGGTCATAAAATAATACATGTTCACTGTAAAAAAATTAAAAACACAAAAAAGTGAATAAATAATTTCATTAAATGAATTTGCTCACCAGTCTGTGAACTGCTTGGAGGTCAGGATTTCATCTCTTTTGTTGCTGCTGAGATCCCAACAATTGGAAGTCCGAGTCACATTGAATGAATAAAAAATGACCCAAAATTTCACCTCCTAAAGATAGGTACATTAGCATTTTGGTGTCTATTCTTTGGGAATTAGATGGTAGACAGATGATAGATGATAAATAGATAGATAGATAGATAGATAGGTAGATAGATAGATAGATAATAGAAGGATGGCAGATGATAGATAGATAGATAGATAGATAGATAGATAGATAGATAGATAGATAATAGAAGGATGGCAGATGATAGATAGATAGATAGATAGATAATAGAAGGATGGCAGATGATAGATAGATAGATAGATAGATAGATAGATAGATAGATAGATAGACAGATAGAAGATAGTGTTACCGAAACCCAAGTTCAGCTACTCATCACTTGAAAGGCCAATACTCAGGGACGACAGTTTTCATTGGAAAGGAATTGGAGCTTTATTCACGAGGCTGATGACCTGGGGAGAAGGCGAATTCTTGCCCAAAAGCTAACTCCCAAGGTTTCTGTCTGGCCCAGAGATTTTTAAAGAGGTTTAATCAGTTAGGGAAATACAGTGATCTGGGACATTTCTTGATCACATATGTGCACATTCGATGATGTCAGCTACAGAGTTATCTTAGATGCTCAGAGGTTGTGCAAGAAAGTCTAATTCCTTGGTACCCAGGAGAGGCTGTGCAAGAGAACCTGGTGACTGACAAAGTGCTCTGTTCATTCTAGGAAGGAATGTATGATTTATAGATATACACAGAAAGATAGTTAATAGAAGAATGACAGATAGATGATAGATAGATGGGTAGATAGGTAGATAGATTGGCAGATAGACAATCATGATTGATTTATAATAATAGATTATAAATAGATTGATTTAGTTAATCAATCACGGAGGTTAAGAGAGCTTGCTAAAGCTTAATGATGACGAGGTTGGCTGGAGGGGTTGAGGCAGCTTCAATAGTAGATAGATGATAGATAGATAGATGATATATAGATAGATAGATAGATAGACAGACAGACAGACAGACAGGTAATCTAAAGAGAGAGAAAGAAAAAAATCATAATACAAGATGCAGTGATTGAGTTTCTTTAAGGACCCACTGTATTCTGCTTCCTGATAATCTGGGAATGTTTTCTTGTTGGGAAAGATGTGATCTCACTCTCTCCAGTGGAGAAGTACCTCTTCATGGATTTGGGTGTGGATTTGATGTGTCCACTGTAGACCTTTCATTCCTCCCCCTCCACTCCTCTCAGCTCAGAGGATGTATTCCTACCACAGTAGAGGTCTTGGATGCTTTGTTGAGAAGGAAGGTAACCTCGTATACAGACAAAACCTACTCAGCAGTAGGGGTTGTTTGTCCACATGTGGGATGTCTCTGTGAACACCACACTGCTCCCTGACAGGGCTTGTTTTCTCCGGGGGCCCAGAGCTTCAGAACGGGAACTTAGTGGCCTTTCCTCTTTTTGGCAGACCCCCTTCATGGAATTTTGTAGCCTGAGGAAGCTAGCCTAGGTGTATCACACACAGGCTTTGGAAATGAGGTCTTCTGGTTCCTTGTGCTAGAAATTTCCCCAGATTCTAACACTTACCCTGAATTTCAGATAATCCATCCTTCCTAACAGCAGTGAGTTACCAACTCTGACACACATGATGGATCCAATTTTCTTTGAATTGAGAAGAGGAAAAATACCGTTAGTGAGTTTTCATCATTAATTTGGCTTTTATAAAATATAAAACACTTGGTTATTGCAGTCCAAACACACACATCAAGCTACCTGTGAGGGACTTAGGCCGCAGAATACAAATAATTTTAACCAAGTGTACGGGATAAAATCGCCCTGTGTGCACAGTTTGAGAACGTAAACTCAAATAAAAGTGAAGGAACTGTTTCTAATCAAGGGATAGCAGAGCCCTGGAAAATAATCCTTCTTTCTCCCTCCTATAAAGGTGAAGGCACAGAGGCCCAGAGCAGGTGGCGACTTGCCCAAGGTCACATGTATCGCAGTGAGCTGAGTCCCCAGAGTCCACGCCCAGTGCTCTGCTCCACAAAACCAGGACATATGCTGAGCTTCAGGGCCACCTCCTGCTTTTGTCCAGCACAGGCCTCCGAGTTGAGTATTTCTTGGGGCCCAGGAGGTCTGGCACCTTCTCTTACAGCTCCTTCCAAAGCTGCAAACATAGCACAGAGGCCCCAGTTTTGGCATCTTTTGTTCAGTGAAAGACTCCTGGCAGGCGATCACATTCGTCTCAAGAAGACAAGGGAGCACCAGGCTGGCTGAGTCAGTTGAATGTCTGACTTTGGCTCAGGTCATGATCTCACAGTTCATGGGTTCAAACCCCACCTTGGGCCTGAGGCTGACAGCACAGAGCCTGCTTCAGATTCTCTGTCTCCCCCTTTATCTGCCCTTTCCATGCTTGCATGTTCTCTCTCTAAAATAAAATAAGCATTTAAAAGAATAGTAAAAAGAAGGCAGGAAATGGTGCAATGACCCAGGAGCCTCACAAGATGGATGATATGATTATTTTACAGGTAAAGAAACTGAGGCTCAGGGCAAAGAAATTACTTGCTTGAGGAGAGAGTGGTGTGGAGGTGGGGCCTGCATTCAATCTCAAGTTTGGTTCAAAGATCTTATTTATTTCTTCCAAATGTTTCACAGTCTCCACTAATAAACAATTGCCATTTATAGCCCGGTGCCAGGCTTTGTGCTGAGGGCTCTGCAGGTGTTGTATGATTTAACCCACACAGCCATGCCATGAGGCAGGGATCCAAATAGTGGTCAATGGTAAGGAAGTGCTGAGAGATGCAAGCCTGATCCAGCCTTTTCTGACTGGGGACCACTCTGAAGCTTGGTGTCTTCATCTTGCTGGCCCCTGTGTGACTTTGGGCAAAATATGAAAGTGATGCTGCACATTGGGAAGCACTCTAGAGGAGTCTTCCTTTCTCTGCTCCCCTTCTCAGAATGGCAAACAAAACCCAAAACCCTTGTATCAGTGCTTTGGTAGCAGTAGACATTTCTTTTTTCAGTTCTGGAGTCTAGAAGTTCATGATCAAGGTGTGATAAATTTGACAGTGGTGAGAATCTCTTCTGAGCTTGTAGGTCACTCTGTTGCCTCATGGCCTTTCCGCTGGGTGTGTTCAATGGAAAGTGGGCAGGGTGAGCTCTGTGGTGTCTTTATCTACAAGGACATCAATCCAGTCAGACAGGGCCCTGCCATTATTACCTTGTTTACCTTAATTTCTTAGAGACCTTGTAGCCAAATACATCTAGTTATACTGAGGAGTTAGGGTTTCAAAATACGTTTTTTGGGGCAGAACACAAACATTCTGTCCATAACAACCATCAAACCGAAATGCCAATCTTCAACAGTCCCAGCAGGTCTCCCCAAGGCCTCCTGTTGGGCTTTGCCAAGTTAGGAAGCTTCTCCATTTACCTAAATAATTGTTTAAAATGTATATTAGTGAAAGACTAGATTCTATTCCAAGTAACTTTCCAAACATGGTACATGGTTAATCTTCCAGCATGGGCCAAGCCAGCTGGGCTGAGGTTGCCCTGCCTTGCTGTGTGGTGGCAATGGTGAGGCTCAGGTCAAAAGTGGTCTTTTCACAGCTGAGACTGGAGAGTACAGAATGCATTTGTCATCATCTTAATAATGAAAATAGATAAACTTCCTGTGTCAGTAATGGTTTGGACTCCATCTAGCCCTGGCATCAGGGGTAATATATTGTTAGTCTTAGCTCATGAATATAGAATATAACATTATATTACATAAAGCCCTTAGAATAATGCCTTGCTCATAATAGACATTTTATAAGGGTGTGCTGTTACCATTGTTATTTTGCCGTTGCTATTATTGTCCTGTTCATTTCAGTTCCACTTAACTAAATCCAGTAGCTACCTTATGGACGGGCCACTGTGTACTGTGCTAAGCACTATAGATTCAGGATTGAAAGATGCAGACCTGGCCTCTGAATGCCCGTTGCGTGAGGGTTATCAAAATAACACTGGACCATGGAAATAGTTGCTTGGACAATTAGTAAGTGCCACACTCACCTTGGAGATAGAATAAGGGGAAACGGGCCTGGGTCTTGTCATCAGCTATTTCACAGGGAGGACTTCTCTGTTTCCAGCACTTTCTTCTGTAATGGAAGGAGTTACATATATAATCTCTAAGGCTTCCTCACTCTAGACATGCTCTGAGGCAAGGCATGGAAGCCATTCCATGACAGTCAACTTCTCTCTCCCAAAATATCTGCTACAAAATTCTTCTTTGCTGGATCAGCTTCTGTAGATCAAATTTAGATTCATTTTGGGCCTATGTATTGTAAGATATAACTGTGAAACAGAGCGTCTATTTTCTGGACTCTATAGTCGCTAATGAAGTCCAAATATCTAGATATTTCACCACCTAGATATTTACCATCATGAAAACAGTGCTGCCACTCACCCAACACTTGGATGAACTGAGTTCCTGTGCCTACCTGCTCACATCATCATCCTTTTAGGGACCAAAGTGGATGATCCTTAAGAGATGATCCATCACCCACATTGAACAGGACGCCTTTTCGTTTTGGGCTTGACATACTCATATACATGCAGACTATTTGGGAGTGAACATAGTAGAGTTTTCTTCAAGAAAAGGAAGAACCAAGAGCCACATCAAAAGAGCAACAGAAATAGAAAGCTCTGAATGCCAGGTCTTAAATCATCCTGGCAAATTGTGAGTCTTTTTTTTTTCCCTTCTGGTCTCCGAAGCATGGTGATAGATTGCCATTCGCTGGAAATAGTTGGAGCTTATGATATTAACCTAGTTGTTCGAGTGATTAAGGACATCTGTTCTTCACAAATAATGGGTCTCGTTCCAAGAGTGTTGACTATGGCAAAATCTTTTAAAGTTTGATGAAGACACTCCTGAGTTAATGGTTCTCCCCATATACTCATGAAATGGAATGGACTGACTTTTGTAGAGAAGGTGCTGTTTGCTAATAATTGAGGAACCCACCCCACTCTGTCTTTTTTTCACTTTGCGGGCAGGCACGTTCACCGAGGAGTCTTCCTTATCTTTGAAATTTGTGGAATCCAGGTAAGCCTATGATATAATGATGTTGATGATGAATTATACTCCATATTACCATTCCTGAGATTAGTTTCATTATGTTCTTAGTGGATAGAAGAAATAGAACACAGAGGCATTTACTACTCTTCCTAACTTTATTCGGTTATTAGTGGCAACATGAGAGCCTCAGCCCATCAATGCTTTCTCTCCTTCGAGGGCATTCCAGCAGATGCTCCAGGTCCTAGGATGCCTCATCTGTGCTCGTATCTGCAAAGCTATGACATTTTGCCCCACTCCTAAAGAAGTACTTCATTCAACCTACTTTTGATTGATCCAAAATGATTTTTAAAAATCTCCTTAGCACCTTATTTTCTATGGAAATAGAGAAAATGAGAAAAAAAGATCCTTTAACTCGAAAATGAGAAAAAAAGATCCTTTAACTCCAGGAACTTGGAAAATTCCAGTAAAATGCTTTATAGCGACATTACCCAGAATGAAATTTCCATGCTTCCTTCCTTTCACACTACAACCTCCACAGACTTTAGAAAAGTATACATTTTTTGTCCTCCACTTCAATGTTTCCTACCTCTCCCTTTTTATCAGGAGTATCTGACCAATCCTATGGAAATGCCTTTCCATAAAGAGCTCCAAAAAGAGGCATTTTCTTAGAATTTCTACTTCTGGTCGGTGCCCTGAGAATTCTGGTCATGGGGTTTCCAATCTTCCACAGTTATTCTGCCATCACTGTCATGGGAGCATCACCCTACCAAAATTTTCATCTTAGATTGTGTATCTCTGGAGTTTATCCTTTACTCATAAATGACACCATTTTGTACATCAAATGAAGAAAACTAGGGCTGTACTCTAAAATGTGAATTAGAAATTGCTTCTGATGCTGTCAACATGTAAAACAAGCAAAAAGAGTCAAGTCAAAACAAAACACAATGAGAAAGTTAAAGAGGTGTATGCCTTCTTCTTTCAATAGAAACCTCAAGCTTTTATTTATCTATTTATTTATTTTCATGTTAGAGCTCCAGAGATGTTTTCATCTTTCTTAGGTAGAAGTCAGCTCTCTGTAAGGTGGGAAGGTCGTGTCTTCATTCATTGTATGAGTGAAGGAAATAAACAGTACCATCAGGGGTTGTTATAAAGTATTACCTATCATGGTAACTCTTATCCACTGAATCATGGGTTGTCCCCAAATCTAATTGTCCTCTAAGACTAGTTACTTTTTCCCTGTCTTTTATGAAATGAAAAGTATCTCACAGGATTATGAAGATTGTGCCTATTCCATAATAACACATCCATGCCTTTTATTAAGGGTCGCCATATAGTGAGCAATTGATTTCCTGTGTTGACAGCAATCAAGACTTGCTTGGCATTGCATCTCACTAACATCTAGTATGGGCACTGGACACAGTGATGCTTGATAAATGTAGGCTGAAGGAGTGTGAATTGGTTGAATGAGAGAAAGGAAGAGTTGGCCTTTCTGTGCTATTACATAGCGTGTTAGCATCCTGACTCAAATGGAAATGAAGGGTAAAGTCGTGACTGGGCCATGGTACATTGAGCTGAAAAGGGGTTTTCCTCCTATACTTTCCGGATTTTTTAGCAATGAATCCTCAGCCTTGAGTTCTCTCAGGCCTTTGAAGGTAGAATATAGAAGGGTCTATTTGTCTTAGAACAAATCAACTGGTGATAAAAGCTATGGGAATGGTAACTTGAGCCTGGTGTTTTGCTTCTGGGGACTTCCCGGACGCAACGCTGTTTTTCCCCCAACATGGCTGCCTCTAGTAGAGCTTTATCTGGAGTTGGTTATATTTGCTTTAGTTTTTAATTATCTTTGTCAATAAACAGTGAATTAGAAGTAAAATAATTTTTATAGTGGAGTTTTAAGACTGAATTATAGGCTAGACCTTCAATCATAGGTCTGTAGAATAGGAACCACTCAGTTTATACATGGGGTTTTGGGCTGCTTTGAACACTTGAGTGTCAGTCCACCCATCAAGAAAATAGGCTACAAACCCAGCATGCCAGAAGGCTTCCTCAGGCTAACTCTGCCAGGTGGAGGCCAACGAAAAACTGCCTGGGTGGCTCAGTTGGTTAAATGTTAAGACATTTGATTTCGGCTAGGGTCACAATCTCACGGCTGGTGAGATTGAGCTCCATGTTGACCTTCATGCTGACACATGGAACCTGCTTGGGATTTTCTCTCTCCCTCTACCTTACCCCCCAATAAATAAATAAACTTTTTTTTTTTTAAAGAAAAACTGCATTGGTTTATTTACATTTATGTTAAAAACAATGTCCATCCCTTATTTCACCATACATAAGGGTTCATGCATAGAGATGAACAATGAGAGATGATAAACTGAATGCTGGGTGTAGCCTTGATATGCACTTGCCACACCAGCCAATGGAGACAGGATTGCAAAGGACCTTGTGTATGTAATACATACTAAGGTGGAGGCCTTCCTTCTGAGCATGACTTTAGTATAGATCTGAAAGAAAGATCCCCATTACCTCTCATTAGGACTCAAGACGCACATGTGCAATGCAATTATCCTCTTACAGATCCATAATGCTGACGGCCTTTAGAAACACTGCTTGAAGCCTGGGGGGACAAATAAAGAATTTAGAACATCTTCCTCTATGTATGGCATATCCACAAAATATATTTTTACTCTTTAGAGCTACATGTGGCCGTATTTTTATATTCATGGAGGAAACAGCAGCACCATTCTGAAAGTCTCACTGTTTGTTGCTGTTGCTGTTGTGATGTTTATAAATAACCCCAGCCCCCCAAAATAGCTCAGTGTGAAGTTTTTGAGCATAGCATTTGTCTGAGAAAAAGCAAAAGGAAATATTCATCACAGGGGCAGATTTGCTTGCCTTGGAACGGGTGATTGGCCTAAAGAATGTATTTCAGAGACTGTAGAAACAAGCTCATTCCTCTTAGTTTCTATCCCATGTGCAGGTCAGGCTTCAGCTGCATATTAATTTTTCTGAGCGAGTTCCTGACTTGGAGGAGGGAGGCGGGAGGACTTTGGTGATGGAGAAGCGGAGTGACCCACACTCTGGAAAACCAGCAAGAAGACTCTTAAACTCCAAGCAATTGATTTTATTTTCAAGGCTTTCATCACCAGCAAAAAGGATATACAAACTAATGGGGCTTTCTCTGCCACTGGTGGATTAAGCCCCACCAACAACATCGAATGGCTACACAAAATCACAGTTTGCTTATTATCGGCAGTCGAAGGATTTACAGTGCTTGGGTCATTTGTCTGTCCCATATCACTCCAAGATCAAAGTGGAGAGAAACAGGATTAATAAACATTTGGAGGAGGGTTTGTGTGTGTGTGTGTGTGTGTGTGTGTGTGTGTGTGTGTGTGTTTCTGGACACAGCTCATCACATCGTTTTCTCTTTATATAGTATTTCCCTATCTAGTTCTGCTTTGTTTGTGGTTAAGCACCCGCGTTTCTGCTGGCAATGAAAACTGCAATGTTGAAGCTTCTTTTATTTTTTTTAAGTTTATTTATTTATTTTGAGAGACAAAGAAAGAGAGACAGAGAGAGACAAAGAGATAGAGAGACAGAGAGAGAGACAGAGAGAGAGAGACAGAGAGAGAGAGAGACAGAGAGAGACAAAGAGATAGAGAGACAGAGAGAGAGACAGAGAGAGAGAGACAGAGAGAGGGAGGGAGAGGGACTCCCAAGAAGGCTCTGTGCTGTCAGTGCAGAGCCTGATGCAAGGCTCAAACCTATGAACCGTGAGATCATGACCTGAGCCGAAATGGAGTTGGATGCTTAACTGACTGAGCCACCCAGGTGCCCCTGAAGTATCTTTTTAAGACCGCTGGAATCACTAGAACACACGAAAGAGAACACCCCATACTTGTGATCAACAGGCAAGAAGGATGATAGTGTTGATGGTCAGACGGGGAGGAACATAGACTGGGAATGTTGACCCATGGGTTACAAAGCACCTATCAGTACTTGCTTTTCGACTGTCAATCTACTGCCTCCATCAGGGTGACAGGCTCACAGCTAGGATGCTAATGAACAGCAGAGATGCGGTAAACCCACTTGCATGATGTCTTACAGTTTACACACTGCTTTCATGGATGCTGGCACATCTGACCTTCACTGTGGAGTATTCGTGTTTGCATCTCACAGACAGAGGAATCAGAGCTCTGCCAGGCAAAGTGCAGTGCCTACAGTCATGCAACTGGACCATGGCAGTTCCCATGGAAGCCAAAGCTCTTGCTCCAATCCTGAGTTCTTTCTAAGATACCAGGTTTCTCTGAACTATAGGAGAAAGGGGAGAAAGAGTCGGGTTGTGCGCCCCGTTGCACCGTTTTGTCATCATCTGGCTTTTGTCGCATTTTCATTATATCCAATTTTGGGAAATTAGGATTTATTAGATAGTCCCAACTGACCCACTGGGTCAAGTTATGCTGCCTCTCTACAATATGCAAGTATGCTATGTCTGATAGAGTCAGGGTTGAGTTCAATGCTTAGAGTTCAGAGAATCAGACACATGATCCCTAAATCCCTCTCAATTATGGGCTAAGTACATCATGCGTTTTCTTAAAACTGTATTTTCACTGCTCATAACATTTTAGTTATGAAAAGCTCCCAGGATTAAAAACAAAAGTGGTTTGGGGCACCTGGGTGGCTGAGTCAGTTAAGGGTCTGACTCTTGATTTCTGCTCAGGTCGTGATCTCGTGGTTTGTGAGTTCAAGCCCGGCATTGGGTTCTGTGCTGACAGAGAACAGCCTGCTAGGGATTCTCGCTCTGCTTCTCTCTCTCCCTCTCCCCTGCTTGTGCTCTCCCTCCCTCTCTCTCTCTTTCTCTCTCAAAGTAAATAAACATTAAAAAAATTAAACTAAACAAAAGTTGCTTGAGATTATTATCTCTAGTGTAAATAGTATCATGCTTTCTTTTTATAATTTTTTACATTAGGAGAGTGGTAGATTTTTATTGCAATTTGTATTTTCTAGAAACAAAATCAAGCAAATAGTTCACCTGTAATCCCACAGTAATATTTTAGTTTTGCTCTGAATCTTTATTTGATGTTTATATTCTATCCATAACATGTTTATATTATGTCATATTAGGAAATGCTTTATAAATCTGGCCATGTGTAGCAACATGGATGGAACTTGAGGGTGTTATGCTGAGCGAAATAAGTCAGACAGAGAAGGACAGATACCATATGTTTGCACGTATAGGTGGATTAGGAAGAACTTAACAGAGGACCATGGGGGAGAAGAAGGGGAAAAATAGCTGGGGAGTATGAGGGAGGCAAACCATGAAAGAGCTCTTGAATGTTGAGAACAAACTGAGGACTGATGGGTGTGGGGGGGAGGGAAGGGAGGTGATGGGCATGGAGGAGGGCACTTGTGGGGTGAGCACTGGGTGTTACATGGAAACCAACTTGACAATAAACTATTAAAAAAAGAAATGCTATATAATAATAATCGTATCTAAAAGGGAAGAATTATTGTACATATCGATTTCTAAATCTTGAGATTTTATTGAGGGATAATTGACATATAATAAATTGCACCTGTTTAAAATGTGCAATATGTCCATTTGGGCCCTGCATATATATTTGTGAAACCATCAGCACACTCAGGATAACAAACATATCCATCACTCCCAAAAGAATGCTCACAATCCCTTCTTTGTAAACCTTCTTTTCTTACCTCTCCCCCCACCTGCACCCCTGTGCAAACCCCGATTTATTTTCTGTTACTACAGATTCATTAATGTTTTCTAGAATTTTATATAAATGGAATCCAATAGTAGGCACTCTTTATTTTTGCCTCTCTTCACTCACTCAGCATCATTACTTTTTGATTCACCAATGTTGTGTATAGTAAACTGTTCATTTCTTTTTACAACTCAGTAGTGTTCCATTTTATGGCTATAACCATATGTGTTTATCCGTTCACTGGTTGGACATTGAGTTGTTTCCACCTTTGGGCTATTGTATTGCTATTAGTCTGTGTATGGACACATGTTTAATTTATCTCAGGAAAATAACAAAGAAGGAGAATTACTGAATCGTATGGTAAGTCAATGTTTAACATTTGAAGAAATTGCCAAAAGAATTTTCAACATGATTCTACCATTTTGCATTCCCTCCACTGTTGTGGGAGAGCTCCAATTATTTTTTAATATTTTATTAAAATTTTTTTCAGTGTCTATTTTTGAGAGAGTGAGAGAGACCGAGCATGAGTGGATGTAAGGGGCTTAGAGAGAGAGGGAGACAGAATCCAAGGCAGGCTTCAGGCTCTGAGCTGTCAGCACAGAGCCTGACATGGGGCTTGAACTCGCAAACTGTACAGTCATGACCTGAGCCAAAGTCAGACTCTGAACTGACTAAGTCACCCAGGCACCTACAACTCCAGTTCTTTATATCATTGTCAAAATTTGGAATGGACAGTCATCTGAATTTTGGCCAGTCTACTAAGTATGTAAGTGGTTATTTACTGTAGTATTAGTTTCTATTTCCCTAATGGCTACTGATGCTCGACAACTTTTCTTGTCTTATTTGTCATCTATATCTTTTCTCTGGTGAAGTGTCTTTTCAAATATTATGCCCATTTTCATTTTTTTTAATTTTTAAATGTTTTTATTTATTTATTTCTGAGAGAGAAAGAGAAACAGCGTGAGCAGGGGAGGGTCAGAGAGAGAGGGAGACACAGAATCCGAAGCAGGCTCTAGGCTCTGAGCTGGCAGTCAGCACAGACCCCGACGCAGGGCTTGAACCCACAAACCATGTGATCATGACCTGAGCTGCAGTTGGACGCTTAAACGACTGAGCCCCCCAGGTGCCCCATATTATGCCCATTTTTAAACTGTGCTTGGTTTCCTTATTATCCAGTTTTGAAAGTTCTTTATGCATTCGGGGTAAACGTCCCTTGTCAATATGTGATTTTCAGATATTTCCTCCCAGTCTCTGACTTGTCATTTAATTAACCGTATCTTTCAAAGAGCAGGAGTTATTAATTTTGATGAAGTAAAAATATCAGCTTTTTCTTTTACGGGTTGTAAATTTTTCTTTTATAGATTCTTTCATGCATCACTCTTTTGACATCATATCAAATAAATCTTGGCTTAATCCAATGTCACAAATGGTTTTTCCTTTGTGGTTTTTTTCTAGAAATTTTATAGTTGAATTTTGTCCTATGCTCTATTCTAATTGTTGTGCATGGCACAAGATACCAATCAAAATATTTATTTATTTGCACGGTTAGCCATGTTTTGTAGCTTTCAGCCTGTAAGTCAAACTTATTTAGTTAAATTTATTCTTAACTATTTTATTATTTTCGATGATAATTTTGATGACATGTTTATAATTTTTGATTATATTTTTGTGATCATGTAAGGAATTGTTTCCTTCATTTTATTTTTTGATTGTTCATTGATTGCATGTGGGAATACAACTGATTTTTTTTGTGTATTGATTGATCTTATGTCTCATAGCTTTGCTGAACTTACTTATTAGTTCTGATAGTGTGTATGTGTAAGTCTGGGTGCATGCATTTGTTTGTGTGTATGCGTTCCTTAGAAATTTCTATGTATAAGAATATGTCATCTAAGAACAGATGTGTTTTTATGTCTTCCTTTTTAATGCGGATGCCTTTTATTTCCTTTTCTTTCCTACTTGCTGTGGCTAGTAACTCCAGAGCAATGTTGAATTCAAGAGGAGAGCATGCATTCTTATCTTGTTAATTTCCTCCCTTGATCTTAGGGGAAATAATTTAGCCATCCCTTGTGATATTATCTGTAGGTTGTGTATATACTTTCTCTAAGGTTTAGTAGCTGTTCTTCTATTTCTAGTTTGCTGTTTGCTTTTATCATGAACAGGTGTGAATTTTGTCAAATATTTTATTGAGCGGGTCATGTGTGTTTTGTCTTTATTCATTAATAGGTTGTATTCCATTGACTTAGTTTTGAAATGCTATTTTGCATTCCTTGGATAATCCCACTTGTGGTCATGGTCATTGCTGAGATTTGGCCTGCTGGGATTTTGGTGAGGATGTTTGTGTCTCTATCCACAAGGAACATTGGTCTTGTGATGTCTTTGCCTGGTTTTGGATTCAAGGCAAGACTAGCTTCACAGAATGAACTGGGAGGTATCTCTTCCTATTCTGTTTTATGAAAGAGTTGTGAAGGATTGGTATGAGTTCTTTTTAAAAATGTATGGTTGGGGGTGCCTGAGTGGCTCAGTTGGTTAAGCATCCAACTCTTGATTTTGGCTCAGGTCATGGTCTCGTGAATTGTTTGAGCCCTGCATTGGACTCTGCATTGACAGTGCAGAGCCTGCTTAGGATTCTCTATCTCTCTCTCCTTCTCCCTTTGTCCCTCCCCTGTTTGCCTGCTTTCTCTCATGCTCTCTCCCACTCTCTCAAAATAAGTAAATAAACATTCAAAATAATGTGTCATTGAATACACCAAGGAAGTCCTCTCATCCTAAGCTTTTCTTTCTGGAAACTATAAATTAGTAACTGAATCTTTAACTTGCTTTGACCTGTTTAGATATTTTTGAGTTTTTTTGAGTCAGTTTTGGCAGACTGTGTTTTTCTAGGAGTTTATCCACTTCATCTGAGTATCTGATGTGTGAACATACAGTTGTTCATTGTATTTCCTGATAATCCCTTGTATTTCTGTAAGGTTGGCAGTTATCTCCCCTCTTTTATTCCTAATTTTAGTAATTTGAGTCTTCTCTCTTTTTCTTGGACAAGCTAGCTAAAAGTCTGTCAATGCTGTTTATTATTCCGAAGAGCCAACTTTTGATATCATTGATTTTTCTCTACTGCTTTGCTCCTTGCTACTTCATTTATTTTCACTCTACCATAATATTTACTTTCTTGCATTTGCTTTGGTTTAGTTTGCTCTTCTTTTTCTAGTTTCTTAAGGCAGAAAGTTAGGTTATTCATTTTCAGTCCTTCTTTTTAAATATAAGTGTTTACAACTATAGATGTTTGTGTAAGCACTGCTTTCAGTGTCCAATATGATTTTACATATTGTATATGTTGTATTTATATTTTCATTTGTCTCAAATTATTCTCTAATTCCCTTAAAGATTTTCTCTTTGATCTGTTGGTTATTTAACAATGTGTTTTTTCATTCCCACATATTTAAGAGTTTTTGAGATTTCCTTCTGGTATTGATTTTTAATTTCATTCCATTGTGGTTGGAGAACATATTTTATATTATTTCAATCTTTTATATTTATAGAGGCCTGTTTATGATATAACATATGGCCTAGCCTGGAGAATGCATATTCTCTATCCACTTATTTTTTTAAATTTTTTTAATGTTTTACTTATTTCTGAGAGAGAGAGAGAGTGTGTGAGCAGGGGAGGGTCAGAGAGAGAGGGAGACACAGAATCTGAAGCAGACTCCAGGCTCTGAGCTAGCTGTCAGCACATAGCCCTACATGGGGCTCGAACCCGCGAACCGTGAGATCATGACCTGAGCTGAAGGCAGACACTTAATTGACTGAGCCACCCAGGTGCTTCCTTTATATCCACTTCTGACAAGGTTTAGATGGTGTCTATAGTTCTGTTGCCCAAGGATCCATTGAGAGAGTCTATGCTTATCTATCCAGCCCTAATTATTATTTTATAATTTGTATAGATCTAGATGTCATGGTTCGCTTTGCAAATGGTGGCCTCTAACAATCCATTCATAGATAGACATCTATAACACATCTTTAGTAAGTGCCTAGTATGTATGGGGTCCTCTGTTGAAGGTACAGAGTTCAGAAAGAGATCTCTAACTTTAGGAAGTTTTTAATCCGGTTAAGAAGGAAAACTTATGAACAAAGAATATAATATAGAAGGTGGATATAACAGAATAGAAGATAAATGGATCTCCTTATGAGATAGAGGGGAACTGGGAACACCCTCCTAGAGCCTGTGATATCTGAACTGGATTTTGAAAAAAAAAAAAAAAAAAAAGCAGGGCACTGACTTAGAAATAGAAGGACATTTTAGGCAAGGAGCCGCAAAAGACAAGTTAGATCCAAGTGTCATTGTGCTTGTGCACAGCTGTGACGATGGCTTTCTTAAATAAAATTAAAGATAGGTATACTTTAGTAAGTCTTTTAGAGAACTTCTTATTCTTATTAGTTTTCTAGGGCAGCTGTTATAAAATAACACAAGCTGGTTGGCTCAAACAACACATATTTTTTGTCTCATAGTTCTGGAGGCCAGGAGTCCAAGATCTAAGTTTGACTCAGGAGTCGTTCCTTCTGAGGGCAGTGAGGGGTCTGCTCAGGTCCCCCTCCTCGGCTTATAGACGGCCATCTTCTCCATCCATATTTTCACATCGTCTTCCCTCTGTGCACGTATCTGTGTCCAAATTTCTCCTTTTTATAAGGATACCAGTCTTGTTGGATTAAAGGCCCATCCTCACGACCTCAGCATTACTTCGCCACCTCTGTAAAGACCCTATCACGACAGGGTCTGACAGGTTCTAGAGGTCTGCGTCTGTTGCATGAACAAATAAATGAATAAAGAGTGGATATCACTGGCAGCTAAATAGGACCCCTAATGGACTTGGCCACAAGGTTCCTGGTTCTGAAACTGGCACTGAGGAGCTGGATGTCCCCGGCTCATGAATTTATTTCCCACAGTGCTGCCTCAACCAAGCACCCCGGGCCTTTTCCAGCCATCCAGTCTCTGCTTATGCAGCTGTGTCCTGTGTTTATCATACTTCCTGTCTCTTCCGGTGCTCATCCAATTTCTGTTCACCCTTCAGGCTTGTCACCTCTCTTAAAAATGTTCTCTGCCACTGTGAGTCTTTCTGGGGACTCCCTTTTATCCCTAATTATTTTGTGTGTGAGTCTTATCTGCCTCCTTAGATGTAAACTGATGGGAAACAAATGCCCTGTCATCATTTTTTCTTACATTTTCTCATTACCTTTACTCTGCTTCTGTTACCGGTACTCTCAGTGACAGAAACAGTTGTGACAAATACTTGTTGACTACTTTCAGGACGTGAGGCACCAAGCCACGTTACTTTTAACCTTGACAATAGCTCTTCACGGCTGGCAAAAGGCTATTAGTACAATGGGAATATTTATATATACCTGGCAGGTAAGAACTAAGCATCGAGCTCAGGGTCTGTCTGACTCTGATGTGTGTGTGCTGAACTGCCACATACCTGCTGACCCAGAGTAGACATTCAGTCATTGCTGCTGTTGCCATAATTCCTATCACCGCTTGGACCTCCCTGCATGTCTCGGAGTTACACTGATAGATGTCTTCTGACCCATTATGATGATTTCTCCCTGGTATATTAAAGGATGACCACCACCCCCCAAATCCAGGAAAAGGCAGCTCTTATTAGGGACTGAAAACCAGATGCTATGCCTTCTGTGGCTCCCATGGAGGAAATCATGGCCAATGATTAAAGGGAATGAGTCCATCAACAACCCAGATGTTTCAACTTTAGAATGTGTTAGTCGGGACATTGAGAAATCATTGAATGGCAGATGGCATTTTCATCTTAAAAAATGGTCAAATAACTAAATATTTTAGTGTATGTTATAGAGGACCATGGGGGCAAGACCCATCAAGGGGTAAGTGCAGGATAGCCCTCCATTCAGATACAGCTTTAACTTCACACTCGTGGGGGATTTCCAAGTAAGTTGGTACCTATAGATACAGATACATTGATAAGGTTAAGAGACCAAAGTATTCATCGTTTTACTTAATTTTAAAATGTTCACAATTTCAGGGGTGCCTGGGTAGCTCAGCCCGTGAAGCATCTGACTTTGGCTCAGGTCATCATCTTGTGGTTTGTGGGTTTCAGCCCTGAATCAGGCTCTGTGCTGACAGCTTGGAGCCCGGAGCCTGCTTCAGATTCTGTGTCTCCCTCTCTCTCTGCCCCTCCCCCACTAGTGCTCGCGCGCGCTCTCTCTCCCTCTTAAAATATACATTAAAACATTAAACATTAAAGTTTTTTAAATGTTCACAATTGTGATTTGTCACAATTTTTATAAACTTATTTTGGCATTTCTCAAATTTAAAAAAATTGTTCGGGGCGCCTGGGTGGCTCAGTCAGTTAAGTATCCAACTTTGGCTCAGGTCCTGATCTCACAGTCCCTGAATTCAAACCTCAAGTTAGGCTCTTGTGCTGATAACTCAGAGCCTGGAGCCTGCTTTGGATTCTGTGTCTCCCTCTCTCTCTCTGCCCCTCCTCCATTCATGCTCTGTCTCTCTCTCAAAAATAAGATAAACATTAAACAAGAATTAAAAATTGTCTGGAAAAAATATAAAAATAAAAAAATAAGATGGCTCTCTTGACTTCTGAGAAACACTGAGGAAAGGATCTAAAGACCTTCCTGTTCTTGGGCCTTCCTTTATCAGAAAGATCAGAAGACTGACACGTTGGGTCTTGGGTTTGATTATTTCTGCTTATATGAAAGTAGATCTTTTTCACGCTATGAGGAGAGGAGCAACCACAGTCTGTCTGGCGGGAAGAGACTTTGACAGCTCAGAGTCTGACCGCTTTGGTCTTGGATAAGGAAACTGAGGCCTCCAGAGCCTTTGGGCCTTTGCCCCCATCACCCACCCTTTGGTTAATAGGTGAGTGGGATAAATTTTGTCCTTGGCCACTGATCCATGTCTTTTCCACCTCTCTAAAGTTCTGGGACCTGTAGAGACCAGAAACTCAGGTTGGATTCTGTACCCGACACTGCCATGCTCTGTGGCATCTTATGGACCACGCACCCACCACCCCACCCCTCATTGTGGGACAGGGTGGGGAGGGGTGCAGCAAATTCATGGACTGGAGGGATCTGGAGAGTTGTTTCAGGCAGTGGCACTTCCTGGGCAATGACTGATGAAAGATGGACAGGTAGAACTTCTGCAGCTGGTCCTAGAGAACATGGAGCACAGTACTCAGGCCACAGTGGTCTGTTCTTATAGCAGAAGGTCACAGAGACAGGACTGATGGAAAGATGCCTGAGAGGGTCATACTTGCCCTCAAACCTGGGCTAAACCTCTTACTGGCTGGGTAAGCTTCTCTGAGCCTCAGTTTCTACATCTGTAAATTAGGAATCACTGCTAACCATTTGCAAACAAATGGTTATACTAATAGCAAAAAGCTGGGTGTTACCAATCTGAGACACAACCATTGTTCCCTTTGTATGTTAGGCTCAGTCATAAGGCAGGTTTGTCTTTAGTTTTGTCTTCCATTTGCCTTTAAACCCACTTTGAATAGTGACAGTTCATGGGTGATTTCTCTCATCACTGTTAGAGTCTCCAGTCATTGGAGCCACAAAACACTGCCTCCGTTTAATTAATTAATTGTTTCTTTGTTTATTTTAAGAGAGAGATAGTCCATATGTGAGTGGGGGAGAGGCAGAGAGGAGAGAGAGAGAGAGAGAGAGAGAGAGAATCTCAAGCAGGCTCTGCATTGGCAATACACAGCCTGATGTGGGGCTTGATCTCACAAACTGTGAGATCACGACCCAAGCCAAAACTAAGAGTCCGATGTTCAACCAACTGAGTTGCCCAGGCATCCCTCCATTTACTTGTTTAAATGTTTAGCCTTATGATTAAAAAGAAAACATTTCCCCCTCAGAATTGCTCTCCTCTTCTTCCTGTGTCTTAAACTTCAGAATGGCCGCTGGTCAGAGGAACAGGAGGCCTGGCCGACTTCCTCTCGATCTGATGCCTCCCCACGTCCCTCCCAACCATGCGCAGAATGGTTTACGAAGAACTTCTCCGCCTGACTGGAGTTGTCCTGGAGATCAAGCTCGACACCCTCTGTCTTAGCATTGATTTAAAGCCAGTCTTTGCTATTCTGAGATTGCTCTCCCCTCCCCCTTCTTCTCTCTCCTTTGTGCCCTGGTATGTGTGTTCTCACACATGGATCCCTGAGCGTCCGTCACCCTACACTTTTGGTGAAGGGGCAATGCTTTCTTTCTCCAGCTGGTCGCTTGTGACCACTTTGTAGTCTCCAGCCACCTCCTGCCAAAGTTTCCTTTCCACAGGCTGTCGTCTGGGATGAATCTAGCTCTTTCTCTTGATTGGTTCCCGTATGAACCCCGGGAGACCCTCAAGCATTCATTCTCCACACCAACTCTGGGAGGGCAAGCCTGTGTCAGTGCAGGGCGTCCTTTCCTCCGTCCTGCTATCGGAAGAGCAGGCTGTGTCCTGTGACCCTCAGGCAACAAGGCACACACATTGAAGCTACAAGAAGTGTTGACAAAGGGTTGCCAAATTTAGGGGGACAAAAGGAAAACAAAGATGGTGCCTATTAACACTGAATTTCAGATAACCAAGGAAAAGTGTTTGGTATAAGTATGTCCCATGTCGTATCTGGGATATACTTATACTGACAAAATGCCTTTATCTGAAATTCAAAGTTAATTGGACATCCTGTGTTGTCTCCATCAACCCTAAACTGGCCAAATTCAGAAACACCCCAGGTCCTTTTATACACTCACTGTAGGTGAGGTGTTAAATAGTCTTGTAAGCTATTCTTTCTTTTTTTTTTTTTTAAACATTTTTAATGTTTTACTTATTTCTGAGAGAGAGAGAGAGACAGAGTGAACAGCGGAGGGCCAGAGAGAGAGGGAGACACAGAATCTGAAGCAGGCTCCAGGCTCCGAGCTGTCAGCACAGAGCCTGACACAAGCTTGAACCCATGAGCCGTGAGATCATGACCTGAGCCGAAGTTGGACGCTTAACTGACTGAGCCACCCAGAAGCCCCCTCTTGTAAGCTATTCTTTTGTTGCTAATGTTCTCAAGTCTGAGACATCCCTTGGGAAGGTGGTACCTATTATCTCAGTACTTTGACTGAAAATTCATTTAAATATCCTGGTACATTAAAAAATAAATAAATCAGACTCTTTGCTTGCTCTTCTCAATACCTCACCCTCCCCGGGCCTCGGGAAATCTATCCATTTAAGACATATTTGATTCTGTTCGACTTAGCTGTTACATCAAAGACTTCTTACCTTCATAATTTGGAGATCGATTTCACAGGGATTGCTTAGGGTAACTCAGTGACTCATTCAGAGGCATTGGGATTCCTAACGTTTTAGAAAGCACTGTACTTGGCTCAACTTTTGGAGAATTTCTGCTTCCTTCCCAGTGCTGGTGAGGAGCACATCTAATGCATAGTGAGCCGAGGTCAGACTCTCTACACAGGTTTGCCTTCTGGGGCCAGATCTTGGTTTTTGTTTTGTTTTTTCTTTTAAATGGATGATATATGATACAAATATTGTTCTTAATCAAAAGTATATTAACAACCCACACTAATGCAGAGTTACAGGGAAACATGAGAACATATTTGGAGGAGACTTTTTTCATAGGAAACATATTCATTTCTCTGTCTGCCTTTTATCAACATGGGTTTATCAAAATGTGGAAGCTTGTCCATGGGCCACATTTTAATGACTCATAGGTTGCTTGAAGACAGCTGCAGTCTAGGAAGGAAGAGAGATTGGAAAAGCATAGGGTGTGCTTAAAATTTGGCTACAGTTTTAACTAGAGGATTCTGTTGGCTTTCTTCCCAAAATCAAAAGAGAAGTTTCCACCCAGCCTTTTGAGATCACTGACATTTCCTCATGTAGCACTTAGAGTGGCTCCAATAGGCTTTATCGTGTGTGTGTTTATATGATGTTTTTCAGATTAAAAATGATGTAATTTCACCAGATTTGGAACATATACAAAAAAGTGGAAAGAGCTCCTTGGATCCTACCATGAAAGATTATATTTTGGTGATTATAAAAAATATCATACATGGTAGTTTTCAATGAAACAGAAATCATGTGGATTATACTCTTTTGTGGTTTCCCTTTCTGTCTTGACAATATACCGTAAAGTTGTCTGATTTAAAAAATATTATATAATGTTATTCCTGCCTGTGGGGCATTTTATAAGGGTGTCCTACAAATACCGCCATGCTGGGTTTTGTACGCTGTCTTTCTCATTTTTTTAATTATTGGAATTAATTCCACACTAAAGATCTTTGAATACAAATCCTTGTATGCATTTGATTATATTTTAGTATAAATTTATAGTCATGAAATTTTAGATTCCAGGGAAAGTATACTTTGGAGGCCTTGGAAATGTATTGCCAAACTGCTTTCAGGAAAAGCTACGGCATGGCTTTCCACTAGTGTCCTATGAGACACTACGAATATTTTTCTAGAGAATTTCCTGAACCTTCATTAACATTGAGTTTAATTATTTTTAAGAAAAATAGCACACTTTCTTTAGCATGTAAAAATTTTCAAACATTCAAGAGATTGGCAAAATGGATGGAGTTTGAGATCTTTGGGTTTAGTTTATTTGTTAGTGAAAATCAGGGGATTGAACAGGATGGTCTCCATCTCTCTCTGTCTTACTGACCTCTGACTTAGCAGCTGAGTCATGGTGAATTGGCAGCAAGCCATGCCCTGGTTTTCTTCCCTGTAAAATGTGAGTAAGATCAGGTCTTACTCACAGTCTCAGACTAGTTACTAAACTAATGGCCACCATACAACATCACCTTTAAAATATCTACCTTTGATTCCACATAACTTGATCTAATCTCTGCTTATTTCTACCCGACTAAATAACATCTCTACACAGCTCACGGTATTTAATTTTGCTCCTCTTGCCAATTTCCTGGACTCAAGAACATCACGCTTCAGGCTGACATAACACATAAGGACATCAAGTCAGCGATGAGATCCAAAACCAAAGGTGTTGACTTTAAAAAAATAGTAATGGTTAATACTGTTTGTGCACTTAAAACGTGCCTAGTTTGTGTTGAATGTTTCATGCACAAAATTTTGTTTCGTTTTTGCCATTTTGTCACAGATGCCACAGTGAAGCCTACAGTTACCCAAGAACGTACAGACTCTGAAAAGGGAGAACTTGAACCTAAGATTTAATGGGTACCACCTGTGCTCCTAGACCCAGACACCCACCCACCCACCCATGTGCTGGGGGTTCCTTCCTCTGCTCTGTGTCCTTCTGTGCTCTGGTGCATAGACCTGAAGGTACCTGAGATCCACATCAGGGAGATTTTATTTTGGAAAGTCCTCAACTTGGGATCATTTTTTTCTGAAATTTATTATTTACTTTAATAGAGTGGGTCCTCAAGAGAAAATCCTTTATTCTACATATGAAGTGTGATGCATGTATGTTTCAACTAAAGAGACTGGATTTTTAGAAAGAAAAGTAGGAAAGAAAGCCGTACAGGGAAAGCCAGTCATGAGCTGGTCACTGGACTAGACACGTTCAGAAGGAAAAGAACCCCCTTACAATTCAACTCTTTCTGGTTTTCAGATATATCCCGCAAATAGTGGTTTCTGCATTAATGCCACGATTTGGGCTGAGTCATAATCTGTGTACAGATGTGTGCACGCCTGTGTCTGGGTGTGTGCATTCTTGTTTTTTGGCTTGTTAGTTCTCTTTGCTTTTGCTACAACCGAACAAAATGAATCTGATTTTTAAGTAGACATCATGGATGGTGTATGTGTATGTGTTTGGGGTTGTGGGTGCGACTGAGTGTGTGTTGGGGGCATGGCTGAGTGCAGCTCTGTTTCGTGTGTGGGGTGTAGCTTGTATTGGCAGGAAGAAGATTATGGAGACCTGGTGGGGACACAAGGCACTGGCCCCTGAGTCTTTCGTTTTTGGCATGTGCCAGAGTAAGTCTGCCAACAAGAAGAAGACCCAAGGGAAAGTTGGTGGCCCCTAAGTATAACAGAACCACCTGCACATTTCAGGATTCACTGTTTCTCTGTTAATTTCAAGCACTACTGGGACACCTGGGTGGCTCAGTCAGTTGAGCGCCTGACTCTTGTTTTCGGCTCAGATCACCATCTCACCATTCATGAGTTCAAGCTGCATGTTGGGCTCTGCCAGTTTGAGATTCTCTCTTCCTCTCTCTCCCTGTCCCTCCCCTATTCACACATACTCTCTCGCTGATCCCCCCCAATAAATAAATGAACATTAATATTTTTTTTAATTTCAAACTCTGCTGTTAAAATTATTTTCAGCGCCACCTGAATTCTTATTGACTCAAGTTAATGTTTTTGGAACTTTAAATACAATGTCATAGTAATCTATTCTTTTTCTCCTACAAATTAACTCATAAAAAGATGAGCTTTAAAGCCAAGAAAAGTTAGCAATCTTTCAGCTATGATTGGCGTGATGGTAGACAAAATGGCATTTTCTCATGTTTTCTCCCCAGAATCAGTGTGTTGGTCCTGTTTGCTGATTGAGGGGAAAGGGTGAGTTTTGTAAACATTTCAGGCAAAAAATTAGTTCTTTATTAGATGACCAAATGAGGAGTGTCAACATCCATGCTTTCATCCTGCTACTTCTTTGGGGAACAAAGGAGAAAAAAGATGCTGTGAAACTTCCAGTTGTTTTAAATGTATCTGGAGATAGACCGAAGAACATACTAGCCCAAGCCCTTGCTCCCACTGAGCTTATGTTTTAACCAAGAAGGGAGACGGAAACAATGCACAGTTCAATAGATAATGTCTTACGTACATAAATCAAGACACGGCAGTATAAGCCACATTTTTCGAAGTTACGGAAGTTACCCCCCAAGAAAGACCGAAAAAAAAAAAGAGAGAGGCATTAAAGTGATCTGGGGAATCTAAATGGGGTGAAACAGGACACACAGGTCCTGAGTACAAGCCCTTTATCCTACCTGCTTTCTTAACTTGTATTTTAATTTATAATTCAATAGCATGAAATATTCATTTATTGAGAGAAAGACAGAGGGCGCAAGTGAGCGAGGGGGCAGAGAGAAAGAGAGAGAGATGCATCAAGTTGGGGCTCCAGCTCACCCAATGTGTACTCTGTGAACTTGAACCCTGAGATCATGACCTGAGCCAGAGTCAAAAGCTCAAGGCTGAGCCACCCAGGTGCCTGGAAGCATTTATTTACAAAACAAAACCTCAGTTAAAGAAATAATCAGACAGAGAGACAGGGAATGAAGCTATACCTTGAGAAGCCTCAGCAAGGCGGACAGGAGAAGGGAGGGAGCTGCCAGTGGAGAACAACAAATAATGATTATGTTTAAATGTGCTCGTGCTCTGCTGGGGGGGGGGGGGGGCTGGGTCAGGTAGGGTGAACAGGAGAATGCAGAGAATCTTCCATCTGCATTTCCAAGCACACTTCTTCCACTCCCGAGGCCTTTGGCAGGTTCCTGTGCATCTTCAATTGTCGTGCTTTCCCCACTGATTAAAGTGAGAGGTAAGGCAGAGACTCTGATGGTTTAAAAACCTCCCAGAAGTCAGGAGAGGGGGATGATGTTTCAAAGAGAGCTCTGCTCTCTGGCTGCTCCCTGCAAACCCCAAACCCCAAATGCTCAAGGAAAGTCTTTGTATCAGCCTTTGTTTGTACCCGTTTAGCTACTTTATGCTCTTCCCATATTTTATAACATTGCCCTAAAAACTTCGGTGTCCTAGAACTTGGCATTTTTAGCAAGTAGGTAAAAGTTTTATACAGTTCCCACGACATTTATCAGAAGAATGTTGTTTCACTCCTTAGGTCATTTTTCAGGTTTTTATCTAACCCTGGATTTTAAAATATGGAATTGTTTTCGATATTTAGAAACCAGAGATTTTTTTGAGATGGAAATTTTGCTGAACGGTCTGATTTTTCTTTTTACTGGTGGGAGAGGCGTTACCCTCCTCTTCCTCCTCTCCTTGTACAGATGTTGGGGATTCAGTGAATTCTGTCTATTTTAGTCCAATTTTCAGGAGTTAAAAAGTGGGTTATTAGACCCCAATACATACAGAGTTCTATTAAAATGGAATAACCCTGGCCTAAATATATTAATTCTGGGTCGTTCCGAAGAGCAGAAAGCAGGGGATGAATTCTGGAACTGTGTCAGTCTATGCCAGTCCCGGAATGACCTGAAACTGTCACGGCTCAGGGACCCGAGGGTCATGCTCTGCTTAGTCTTAGAGCAAGAATAGGATCCAAGGAGCGGCAGTGGCCCGGCTCAGAGCAGGTGGCTTCAGCAATTGACGCGGAGCCAAATGAGAAGCTAGATGCCTTTCCCCTTCTCGCTCGCTTTCATCTTTTCTTTGATTCAGAACATTGTTTTCTCCTCAATAGGAAGAACATACATTAGGAGAGAATTGGAAGGCCGGGTGCATGCAAATGGGCAGTGGGGTGCTGCAAGGGAATTCCCAATTGCCTCGACGTGCAGAGGCCCCTGGCTATGAGGAATTATCTTCCAGGAGCCGATCATCCAGCTGGAGATGATGGTCACGTTGTTTGGCTATTTGTGAGGGACTGCAAAGAGCAGAGAAGGAAAACCAGAGCCAGAAACTGCAGTTGGTAGAGTGACTTTATTATTATAACAGATATTTGCATCATGGCAATTTATGTCATAGATTACAGTTATATCATGCATCTGGACTAATTGCTTGTATTAATGATAATCATAAGAAGAGTTATCATTTGTCGAGATTTTATGTTGTGGTCGGCAATGTGCACAGCACGTACATATGCTTGACACTTTTCCATAATGTATCTCTTCAAAGAGGAAGATGTCAGAGATAGAGAAAAATAGTTGGGAGGAGAAGAGTAGAAAATACTTTAATGAAACAATAATATTGCTAGATAACAAATAGATAACCACTATAAAATTGGAAAAGATAGAATTAGGATACAAGGGGGTGGCTCAGTTGGTTAAGCATCTGACTCTTGATTTTGGCTTGGTTATGATCTCATGGTTTGTGGGATTGAGTCCTGTGTCGGGATCCATGCTGACAGTTCAGAGTTTGCTTGGGGTTCTCCCTCTTCTCCTCTCTCTGCTCCTTCCCCGCTTGTATTTTCTCTCTCTCTATCTGTCTGTCTCCCTCTCTCTCTCAAAATAAATAAAAATAAATTAAAAAAAGAATTAAGATACAAACATGATTTGGCAAGCTGAAACAATGGGCCATTTCAAAGTAGAATATATCTCATATAACTGAACATAAGAATATTTTCTTAGTTTCCAAAAAAAAAACCCCAAAACACCAAACAGTAGTCTTTGTAAGTCGAATAAGAAAGCACAGCTTAGCCTTAGAAGCAAACAGAACAGATAGAAAAGATCTGGGAGATTTCTTGTGTACAGATTACATGTGGTGTTCGTGACTGCCCAAATACCTACCATGACCTTTGGTTATATTGACAAAGGTAGAACATGCAGATGAAAGGAGGTGATCAACCTATACTGCAAAATGCCTTTTTTCAGATTCAACATTTAGAGAGAAGAGGAAGTAAAGGGAATTGTGTTCAGAGGATAGTCCTCTGACTTGCAGAAGGCGCTGAAACCAATGTCAGATGTGGAGCTAACGAAAAGAAAGACGAGTGCTTAGTTTGCAGGAGAGACGGGGGGCAGTGCCTGTGTATGTTGAGTGCTGAGTGGTGAGGAACAGAGAGGAACAGAGAATCCTGCCCTCAGAATTCTGAAGGGTTAGAGGGAATTATGAAGGGTTAGAGAGAGAATCAACCTTCTCAGGAGAGCCCCAGAAGACAAAGCCACGCCCAGGAAGGGGTAGTTACTGGTGCATAGATTTCAGCTCATAGTAATGATGTATTTTCAAGCATCTGGAGTAACCTTCAAAGGAATGAGTCATTCCAGTAGAGCTTTCAAAGTGTTTTGGTTCTAAAATTCTTTAGTTCTATAAATTTAAACCTGTACCTTTAAATCGTTACATTTGAACATTGGCCAGTAGATGGCGGTAGGGTACCATGGATTTTGCCAGGAGCATCTGGAATTTCACCCTTAAATATTCTGGAAGTAGATGATTTTTTTTTCTAATTATTATTTGAAGGTGTGTCCTAATCCATTGTTCAGAGAGAATTCGCTGTTTTGAGAAACAGGAAATAATACTTTCTAATCAAATAGACAAGAATAATTAGCAAATACTTTTATTTTATGCTAGCAATAACACAATGTCTCTTTATTGGCCTTTCTAATAATTCGTGGTAGGAAGCCTGTGTGTGTGTGTGTGTGTGTGTGTGTGTGTGTAAATAAAAGAACGAAATGTCCGGTTTGTTTTTATATAATTCCAGAATCTAATGATATCCTAAATTGGTGTAAAACTTAAAAAATAGCTTACTAAATTGAAAATATTTCTACAAAGCAATTTATTGAATTGTATATCCTTATACAAGCATATATTTTTGTAGTTAGATATCTGTGCATTTAAAAGTAAAAGTATGCCTTCTTTAGAAACGCACTGAATCGAAGCCAATTTCTTAGCACTTAAAAAAAATGCATTTTGTCAGGGAATGCTCAGCTTCTGAGATTTTCATCTGTAAGAGACTGCTCCCCCTCTGGATACTTTCAAGAGCTTTGTAAAAGAGAGAAGGGTCAGCATTTTTTGACATACAAGGATAGAGAAATACTCTTCAGAAATAGATACATGTCCAAAGCATGGAAAATCCAGCATATTGGTCTTTAATTTGGAAACCAGAAAAATGTGCCATTTCATTTCAGCCTTCTCCTCCATGTTATTTTTTCTTTCTTTCTTTCCTTTTTTTTTCTTCCCCAAAAAGCATAGCCTGACATTCATGCCTGTCAGGTTCATATGTATCTAACATAACACCTTATAACACCTTATAACCATCTACCTCTGGGAATGAATTTACACGATGTTTCGGTTTTACCTATTCTAGGCTAGTTCTGTATTTAAAAAGTTGCAAGTGAGAGCAGTTACTCACAAAAGCACATGTGGGCTCCCTTAACCCTCTTCAATTCAAAGCAGTGAGATGTCCCCGGACTTCCAGAGAGACAAATTGTTTTAATTTGCTCACATTTTGGGACTCTCCAGGACCATGCGAGCTCATTCCAAAGTAGAGAGAGCCCCCTGATAGAGGCTTAGTCAGACGTCTTGTAAGATTACTCTTCTAGACAAAAACCAAGCAAGAAATTAATTTCTGCACAGGGTTCCCACCCGAGCCGCCCACTCATGCTCTTTCTGATTCATTCTCTCTCCTGTCTCATTCTTCTTTCTCTTCCTTGTTTTTATTTTAATTGATGGGAAACACGAGTGAAATTGTATTTCTCTGTGAGATAAATGGCAGCCGGGAGATGAGCACCTCTTCACGGAAAGGCTGTGGGAGCTTCGCCAGCCTTTCTGACTCACCCTTGCTATCCACGTTTGCTCTCCTGCCGTTAGAAACTTGGCAAAGACCCACGAAATAAATGTCTAAAAAGTTGTGTTCAAGACTCTCTCAACAAGTCTGTATGTAAAGAGAAAGTGACACCCACTTAAACATAGCATTGTCAAAGTGTTTCGTTTTGGCCAATACAATAATCATAATTAATGGTCACCTATGCATTCTCCGTATAAACCCTTTAGATTGCCCTTTTGAAGGAGAAAGTCAGGGGAGACTAAATGCTCTCCTTTATTTTAGCAAATCATGCTAATATTCTTTTCCTATGAACTATACATTCCTCCTATATGTAGATACAATGTTTAGATAATATGTTCTGCTTTGTGTTTCTGCAGGCATTAAAATATTTAACTAAGTAACATTTAAGGTTTTTCTTCCCAGTATTACTATTATTTTTTTTGAGCATTTTTTCACCAATTAGTCCAGGCTATTGCTTTAAGGTAATGTTTTTTTTTTCTTTCTGTTTCTTAATTTGAGTATTAGTTAATGAGCGGCTCTAGTAATACACACTTTAAAGAAACATGTAATTTAAAAGTCTTAAAGACTTTTTTAACCGAAGACCCATGTGTAATGTAGATCTCTAGGTATTCCAGTTGCAATTCTTCAAGGTTAAGCCCTAGCGTTCTTTAAACATATTTTGATTTGAAAGAGTTTGTCAGGCAGCAACTATTCCCATGCTCACACAATAAATTTTTTAGAAGATTATCAGCACAGAAGCATCTCCCACCAAACAACTTGTTCAGTGTGAACTCATAAGAGATCATGTTATTTGTTTATTTGTTTGTCTTTTCCTATGAGAGATAGTTAATTATTGAAGCATTGAGAACATTTTTGTATCCCAGTTAGTGGTTGTGTCTTACAAACCTGAGTCTAATGAGACCAAGTTCTTGCCCCAAACGTGCACTTGCTGACTTATCTGATTTAAATCGGAGCATCTGAACATTGGTGAGTTATTTTAAATAATGATTTCTTTTTGTTGTTGCTGCTGCCTCATGAAAAGTGATTTTTTTTTAAACACAACAAAGACAATGCCTCAGATCTGATGTAGGAAAAAGCCGTGATGGTCTGGCAGATATCTATGGCACGTATATTTATTTAACGGCTTGCTATAATGCATATTATTAATGATGACAATCATGAACTTGCATGCATTTGTTTATTTTGTAAATACACATAATGAAGCTTTCAAAAGAGGAGATCAGATGCCCCTTGCAATGATGACTGTCTGCTGTAGAAGTACCGACTCAGGGACCTCTTAGGATGAAGGTTCCTGACCTGGTCCATTTCACTGTTTACGGCTCTTGGAATATTTCAGACCATCTGTAATTTTCCTGAGCAAGCATCTAAAATGGACCACAGGGCTCCTTTAAATCTATATGGCAGATGAAATTTGAATATCTATAAGTGGATTTGAGCATCAACGGCACCTGCAAAGCTAAACAGGCATAAAAAGCCATTAGTTTGTGGTCATAAAATGCAGAAAGGATCTCAGGGTTCTTGGGTTATGGGGAATACTTGTTAAAACTGGAGATAGGTAATTTGATCAGCATACCTCTAATCTACCCTGTTTCGACTCAGAGAAGAAGAAATAGAATGAAACTAGAGGACAGAAACTCTTTCTACCTGAGACCCGAGATCTCTGGGTTCACTTCAGCACTTTCGGTTTGTATTCTGTATTTTTCCACTAACCTTCGTAACTTTCACTGGACATTTGGATTCCTTTTTGACCTTTCTTTGCTCTATCCCAACATCTGAATTATTTAATTTCCATGAAAATAGATGGGGTAGAATGAAAGAAGCGTCAGTTTGGAGGGGCAAGTCTGATCATGTATTATCTCTGAATTCATTTGCCTATTACCTGAACCCTGAGCCATCAGGCCTGCCTGACGTTAATTTTTCCAGCCGATGGAGGGGTTGGAGAATCACAAGGAAACACTTGAATAAAAGGAGAAAATATTTGTTTTTGTAAGTTTCACAAACCTTAGCTGTAAGAGATCTTAAAAGTGCATCTTATATAGCGTGGAGACTCAATGTTACATCTGCTTTAAATATTGTGGGGTGTCTGAGGTCTTTGTGGAGAGGGTTTCATGCAGTCCTTTGTTGTGGGACAACTAGTGTATTCCCTGATGCAGGAAGGTTGCCTAAGGATACAGCCTTCCTCAGGGTTTCTTTTCTTTCTGTCTTTTCTTCTCCCTTCCCCCACACCCACATTGTGGTTTTTGCTGATTGGGGGGTCTTTAGTTTAAAACATTCACATGAAACTCCCCTCTTTCTTCTTTCAAGAAAAGACAAGCCCTTTATGATCATAATTACAAAATCCACAGTAGGATTTATAAACTGAATACACATAAAAATATATTGGCTAGTACCACGACCTTTGTCCTAAATCAGGTAAATAACTCTAAACTTTGTGTTGGTGGAATGGAAAGTATTTATAGATATTAATTACCGTCAAGCTAATTTAAAGGATCCCTTATTAATTTTCTTCCGGTTTTACAATTTTTCAAGAGTAATTACAACCACCTACATGCACAGTCTTTCCATAATATTCTTAATTATATTCAAAATCAAACTTCACCCCCCCACACCCGGTTTAAATAGCATTTTGATAAGTATCCTTTATTCATTTTTTATAAGGGCTTTGATTCATTCAAACGAAATACTAGTTTCGAAAGTGGAGGAATGAGCTATGAGATTTGTAGTCCTGGGAGGTTTCGCAGACACTGATTTGGGTGGGGCGCCTGCGTGTTTGGTTGAGAAAAGAACTGGACAGGATATTATTGACAGTTTCCTATCAATAGCTGGACCCTGGAGGCCTGGTTGTTCGGGGCCACATTGATTGACTACTCCTTAATAGACATATAATTGTTGACAAATACCTTCCAATAGACTGTGGCAGCTCCCGGCAAACAAAGAAGATTTCAGGATGATAGAGACCAAAGCAGAGCCATTTGGCAGAGGCAGACCCTTACAGAGCAAAGGACTCTCGCTCCTAGAGAATTCTTCTAAGAGAAACCAGGTCATGGTATCTTCATCACCCGTCCTGAGCCATGCTGCCTAAATCAAGAAATTAAAAGGACTTCATTGTCTCCGTGTATCATGGAATTCGCTGGGAGAAATGAACCCAGATTTCTTTCTCTGTGTCTTGGTATCAAACCCATCGATCTGCTCACGTTAAAAAATAATCACATATGTGTGTATGTGTGTGCATGTCTGTGCATATCACATACATATACATTTACACGCATCTATGTAAGATACGAGGTCAAGAATATTTTTCAGCCTGTTACGTTATGAAGCCTATCAACCTGATGCTTGCAGGAGAACAATAGGCTTATTCAGATGATTTCGAAGAGCTTTGGGTAGTGATGAGAACACGGAAACAAAGTTTGCATTTGGACGTCAGCCACATGTACTACTGAAATGTCAGAGAAGCTCAGAGCTGTCCCTATAAAGGCAAGTGCATCCAAGAGCGTTCGGGAACTCCATCTCAGCCTTCGTGGGTGTCTGGCCAAGGCTGTCTTCCCAGATCAATGCCTGGCTGGGAAATAGCTCTCGAAAGTTGGCCTCCCAGGATGCATTCCCTTGTTCTGTTCAGTTTCAGTAATTCGCCCTCCTTGGGGGTCTCACTCTTGCCCGCGGGAGGCAGCGCATGAGGGCAGCCTGCTAACTATGAGGCCAGGTGATATTATTTAGATTTACACGCTGGTGTAAGCTAATGAAATGAAATGAAAACAAAGTTCAAACACAACCTTGGCCTATTGGCATCAGACACTAGACAAGGCAACAGATGGAGCCAGGCCTGATGCGGTCAGTGAGGCAGGTGAACACATCAAGGTGACACGGCAGACTGCCTCCTGACATCCTGCATGAAACCCCTTGTGCCCCAAAGACCTTGAGTCCTGCCTTTGATTCTTATTGACCGAATATGCAGATTAAATCCCACATCACACGGATAGGGAAAACCTGAGCTTCTCTGTCAACTTCTAGGAATCCCGGTGAAGTCCCCTTTCCAGTTGTCTTTTTATGCATGAAGGAGAATTGAAGTGCCCGCGTATTTCAGGAAGATGTACAAAGTGGGTGAGTAGATGTGTAGGTTCGATAGCTCCTGGGCTCCGTGGCAGAAGGGTGGGCCAGATAAGAATGTTATACTTGTTACCTGTTGTCAATTTCAAACCCGTGGTTAGGATTCATTTAGGGCTGGCAGGGGTGGGGGTAAAAGATGATTTTTTAAAGTTGCTTCTTTGCAATCTGAAAGCATTCCTAAACAGTCAGGCTTCTGCAAACAGCTGCCTCAAAATGTTGCGTGTATGTGTGTGTGTGTGTGTGCGCGTGTGTGTGTGAGTCCATTAATTCAGAATTACTCCAATTACAAGCTTTTGATGCTCTGAAACCCTCTCTCTAACCCAAAAGAGATGGAGAGCCCTCGGACCGTCCAATCAGATCATTTTCCCGGCTGCCTGCAGCAGATGTAAGCAATTTACTTTTTTATTTCTGCATATTCAGTGTGAGCGGAGCTGTGGGGACCTTTCACCCCAGAGCCTGCAGGATTCTAACCCTATCAAATTAAAGCATTTTGCTCACTTATTCCCAAACGCTTTGCTGGTGCTAAGCAGACATCCCGCCGCATAGCAATGGTGGGTGTTCGTGTCCACTCATAGCCCCAGCCTAATCAGAGATTATTAAGGAAAATATACAGTGCTTTAATTTGATGAGATTGGTTATAGGTAGTGCAGTTAAAGGTCACACTCCTGCGTGTATCTCCCTCCGTCTCTGTAATATTTTCTTCTCGCTTCACAATCCTGAGCTGCAAACAATAGGCCAAGGCGACACATTTATTTGTGACATGCTGTGATGGGCTCAATAGGGATAAAGATGAATTATTTAAAGATGGCATAAACAAACATCCTAGGCCAGGGTTTGGTGACATCTTTCCCTTCTGTGCTCTGCGGATGCTGGTGCGTTAAAAGAACATGTTCAAGGAGTATGCCTCCTCTGGGCAGGGATGCATTTAGATGGAAGGCCCGGGTACATTGCTGCCAGATGGCTGAGGTCGGCTGCCTAACTCCTGTCACTGGCTGGGCACGGAGGGAGGGCCCCCGGCTCTCTGGGCTCCCAGGCAAAGGTATCTCTGAAGAACTGATTTGCTCCTCTGACCCTGGAAATGCCTCCACCTGCTGTGAGCTAACTGAGCGAGCCTGGCGGCACCATTGGGGGGGGGGGGGGCATCTGAAGGCTATCGTGTCTGTTTGCTTTGCACCTTGGTGCATCTTCCGGAGGGAGTCAGGGTACCGGGGTGGCCCAGGCGCTCCCTGGCAGTGTGAGAGAATTACCTGGCTCCTTGTGCTCATTTGAAGGTTGATTTTCATATCAAGTTTTCTTCCTTTCGCAGAGAGGCCCTTTCTGATTCCATCACATTCAAGACTAGGGGATGCGCAGGCAGAGGTGACCACTCTGTTCCTGTGTGACGCTGGGGCACGATTGCGACTCTGGTTTTTTTCTAATTCAGACCCCGTCCAAGGAGCAGGGGGGAAGGCATCCAAAGCAACAAGGGCAACTTCTAATCTTCTGTCAAACTTAATGGTTTCTGGGTATGTGTCCATGTAATAGACCAACTGCAAGCTGATTTACCTAGAAATTTACATGAAAATTGCTTTATGCAGCTGTATGTAAAAATTCAAGGCGCACTGCGTCACTTTACCGTGCAGGTCAAAGCGAAGCCCCGTGGTATTGTAGCCAAAAACAATTTGTTTGCATTCATGGGACCACGGGGAGGGTGGAAGCGCGAGGACATGGATAGGGCTCTTCAGGACAGCTCGGGGGGTTTAAGGGAGCAGAGCCACTCCTCCTTTCCGTGGGTGCCCCCGACTCATGTCTTTAGTGCCTTTTTTCCCTCGAACCTCTCTCAACATTTAAAGGGAGATTGCTCCTGATTTGTTGTCCTGGTCCCAAACTGGATTACCTAATGCGTGTACTAAATTATTTTGAAAGGCGTCAACTGGAAAACGGAAGGGATAAAGCTTCCTCGAGAAATTGTTGCTGTGTGCTTATTCACGTGTCTCTCTCATATGCTGTTTCCTTTACAATTTGCAGACTTTTGAAATGGGATAATGTGGAGAGAGCCGGGGAGGAGGAGGAGGGTGCAGGGCACTGTGGAACAGTTTCTCATGAGGAGTTTAGGTGGGGTGGGTGTGGGTGGCCTCCCGGGTCTGGCTCAGTCCTTGAAGATGGAACCTTCTCTGCCTTCCCAAGGAAAAGCCACAAGATGCTGGAGTTCTACATTCAGGTCTCAGCAGGCTTGAATGCATTTCAGTGCGGGTGTGCAGCGTGCACCCCACTGCTTGAATCAGAGGCCCTGGCACACCCCAGTGAGGTCACCTTGGGGGCTGCTGTCTGGGAAGAAGCCCTGCCTTCTCTCTAATTGTTGGGGCTGCAGCTTGGAAGGAACCTTCTCCTAGGTTTTCCCTCCTCCTTCCTCCTCCTCCCTCCTTCTCCTCCCTCCTCCTCCTCCCTCCTCCTCCTCCTCCTCCTCCTCCTTCTTCTTCTTCTTCTTTTGCTTCTGCTTCTGCTTCTTCTTCTTCTGCTGCTGCTGCTGCTGCTGCTGCTTCTTCTTCTTCTTCTTCTTCTTCTTCTTCTTCTTCTTCTTCTTCTCCTTCTTCCTCTCCTTCTTCTTCTTCTTTCCTTCTCCTTTTCTCCTCCTCCTCCTTCTTTTAATGCTTATTTATTTGAGAAAGAAAGAAAGAGAAAGAGAGAGAATGAGTGGGAGAAGGCAGAGAGAAGGAAGAGACAGAATACGAAATAGGCTCTGTGCTGTCAGCACACTGCCCTTCACGGGGCTCCATTCCACTAACCGGGAAATCATGACCTGAGCTGAAATCAAGAGTCAGTGGCTCAACGGACTGGGCCACAGGCACCCCTCCCCAGGAATTCTATGAGCTAAAAATGCCAATAACAGCTTCTTAGTTTTAGTTAATGCTTTATTAATTTGAATATATGTGTGTATACCGCATCCATCAAAAATTTTATCACTGTTTTATGCTATGAAATGCTTCCATAAAACAGTTACTATGATGACTCTCATTTTCTATAGTTATATGGCTAAGCGAACATCTTTGTTTAGAACAATTTGTTACAGCAGAGACCTGCGTGGTTTTGAAGATGCATTAGAATTCTGGGGCGCCTGGTTGGCCCCATTGGTTAGGCTTCCCACTTCGGTGCAGGTCATGATCTCACTGCTTGTGAGTTCAAGCCCTGCATCGGGTTCTGTGCTGACAGCCCAGAGCCTGGAGCCTGTTTCAGATTCTGTGTCTCCCTCTCTCTCTGCCCCTCCCCCACTCATGCTTTGTCTCTCTCTCTCAAAAATAAATAAACATTAAAAAAATTTTTTTTAAAGAAAACAACTTAGAATTCGGTGTTGAGGGTTGGTGGGCAAGGGTCCCCTCTACCATGGGAATCACTAGGTCCACCTCTCTCCTTAAGGAGCCATTTCAGAACCTTCCCCCTTATTTGAGTTATCCCTGCTGCTTCCCATTGAAAAACTGATCCTTTAACCATGTGTTTTGTCTCATTTTTCTCTTTGCTTAGCTCCAAACTATATTTTCCCTACTAAAGGAAAAAAAAAAACTAAAAAATAAAAGCACACAATAACAAAGGACATTTAAAGGCCCACTATCTTTTTTATTTTCTTCTGCACAACATTCAAAACAATGAAAAAAATTATTTGTGTTTCGATCTTTCCCTTTTAAGACCTTAACTCTGTCCTGGATGGCACCTCAAATTCTCATCTTTATTTATATATTAAAGATGTAACTGAGGCAAGCCCACAGGTCAGATGAGAATACACTCTTCTGGTGAGTCAGTAAAGCTTTAACTTGATGAAACAAAACCAAAAACAAACAAAACACCTTTTATTTATTTATTTATTTATCTTAACATTTGAAGGCCTTGCAATGTAAGCCTGCCTATTTTGGAATCCTGGGAGAGATTGCGGCGTTGGAGGGTATGGCATAGGGAACGATGTTTTTAGTTGAAAACTTAGCGGTTATTGGTAGGGGGGCATTAGGAGGCCAAGGGAAGGGATAAGAGTGGATTTGCACATTGTTGAGCTGATTATATAGACTAACTAGGAATAAATGCTTGAGCTACTTCTATCAGACACTCGTTCTAATTGTATCCAAAGTGCTTTTGAGAAATCAAAATAATTTTTTTTCAAATTGTCTTCAGACTGATGTCCTTATATTATCACTCTCAGTTTTGCAAATGGGATTTATTATAATTTTTCCATGGCTGCAGCACAGTTATAAAGGCTGCCATTCCCCTTCATGATTTTCCACATGAGATCCAGGTAATGGACTTGCTTCACATGTCATATGCATCGCTGAATGTGTCATGTTACTAAACATAACCTGGTGATCAGGAAAAACGTGACAGAGAAGTTTACTGAAAATTAGATGAATAATCTAAACACAAAAACAGAAAGAGGCTATTTTAAAGAATTTCTGATACACATGTTTGCATTCCTCCTGGATATTTTATTGTCTATGTAAAACATACGACACATCTAGTCTCATGCAGATGATTTTACCTCCCTCAACCCTGCAGGGAGAAACAAACAAGCAATGAAACAAACTGTGTACTACAATTTAAATGTTAGAATGCACTTCAGTCTAATGTAATGTGACAGGCTTAAATAACTACCGTCCTTGTATCATAGTGAAATATGTTCCTGATATGTCATTGTGATTCTTTCCATTTAGGACTCAGGTTACATTTGAAATACCTGCAAGCTACAAATGTTGATTTTTATGGAGATCTTCTGCTTCTAATTGTGAGAATGGCCACTAGGTGGGAGTGGTGCTAATGAGGGTAGTTGAGGTCCCCTAGGTAATTAAGGCACCTCTAGGGATAAAGGGACTTCCATGTGTGAACATGACTTGCCACAAAATAGGGATGTGTAGGGGCGCCTGGGTGGCTTAGTTGGTTGAGCATCCGACTTTCGCTTAGGTCATGATCTCACGGTTCGTGGGTTCGAGCCCCGCATCGGGCTCTGTGCTGACTGCCAGCTCAGAGCCTGGAGCCTGTTTCAGAGTCTGTGTCTCCCTCTCTCTGACCCTCCCCTGCTCACGCTGTCTCTCTCTCTCTCTCTCTCTCTCTCCTAGAAATAAATAAAAATATAAAAAAAAAAATAGGGATGTGTAAGAAAGCTTCAACGCAATATCCCACTAATCACTATTTACCAGTGCTTGATTAGGAAACTGAAGAGAAATACAATTTGAGAAGGAGAAAAAATAAATAAAGCTATCTTGGTAGGCTAAGTACCAGCCAAACCAGTTTGTTGCTAATCATTTAGCCCTGCTAGGCATACTATCCTATCAGGAATAACTCTGAAAGGCTACTCAAGTACAGATGTTATTACCCTGGTAATAAAAAAAACTATGTACTTTTCAGGCATCTACTGAAAATTAAAAAGGGAAAAAAGAATTATATTCTAAACCATAAAAAAAAGAACACTGCCCCCCCATTCAAAAAAAATTACATGGAACAAAAATATTAAATCAACATACTTAGAAAACTTGCTTACTATTCTAAATCTCTATCAGGTCAAGAATGAAATTATAAATACTGTTATCATAAAAGCAAAAAATAGAATACTATTCATAAAAGTTATTTGATGCTTCCAAAACTGTAGTAAGAAGCAAATTCATAGCATTATTAAATCAGACAAAATGGAAAATGAGCTAATCATTGAACTCAAGCAAGTAGATAAAATCTAATTACAAGGGTACAATATTGGTCAAGAGTAAAATCTATAAATAAATGGATGAGCCTATCTAAGAAACTATTTTACAAGGACAACATTTTCTTTTTTTTTTTTTTTAAATATTTTTATTTATTTCTAGGAGAGAGAGAGAGACAGCATGAGCAGGGGAGGGTCAGAGAGAGAGGGAGTCACAGGCTCCGAAACAGGCTCCAGGCTCTGAGCTGGCAGCCAGCACAGAGCCCGACGCGGGGCTCGAACCCACGAACCACGAGATCATGACCTAAGTGAAAGTCAGATGCTCAACCGACTAAGCCACCCAGGCGCCCCGACGAGGACAACATTTTCAAACATACCTCTAGAATTCTCCACAAGATAACAAAACAAATAGTACAAACAAAATTAGAATTGAGAAACGGTCTAACAGCCAATGTGGAGGAGCTGGAAATGATAAGGTCATTCTGTATAAATCTGTGCTAAGCAAATTGAAGAGCTCAGTACCACAAATGATTTTCTTTTCCAGAAGACATAAAATGCTAGTAGGAATTCCACATGACTAAATAATCTGAGTGTGCTAATCCCATAAAAAGCAGTAATAAGTACACATTATGGAAAAAAACAGCTATAAAGTAAACATGGAATGAAATAATACTTAAAAGAATACAAGGTGGGCCTTATTGCAGGAATGCCCAGAGAATACAATAAATTTCAAATATGATTGTTTTCTAAAACTGGATCTGCCCATTTTAAATGACTGATCCTTGTCAAGATCACAGCCCACACATTCACAGAAGAATCACAAACAATACAAGGATATTAAGGACGTTCTATATATTACACAGAATGCATTAGAAATGGAACAATCAAACAAGAAAACTCAGAACTCAGAAATACAGTTTTAAATTTTGTAGATAATATTTTTTAACCTACAAACCCTGGAATAATTATTTAGAAAAAAAATACTAGCATGAATAAGAACGTTCATTTAGATAACTGAACACCCAAGAAATAATGTGAAACTCTCATACATTTCCTACATATAAGCAGCCAACGTTTAGAAATGTAACAGAAACATCGAGTTCAGAAAAGACAATTACTTGAGGAGCACACACAGCCCTGAGTAAATGAGGATCCATTTTCAAAAGAGAGACATGACTACTGTAGTTTCATGCTGATTTATTTATAGTTTTAGCAAAGTCATCAAAATCCCAGTGGTATTGTTTTGGCACTTCTCATGTGATTAAGAAGCTCATTGGATGAATGAAGAGCTTGAATAACCCAACACACTGGGAACAAAAAGGATAATTAAGGAGAACTTGCCAAAGTAAATATTATTATTATTATTATTTTAAACTGGCGGTGATTTAGAAAGGCACATTGGTGTGAGAATTAATAGAATAGATCAATGGCAAAGAACAGAGCACTTTGACATGGATTCAATGCAGATGTATTATTCATTTAGCAAATGGTGAAGGTGGCCTCACAAATAACAGCAGAAAAATGATTTTTCAAAGCCTGGAGTTGAGACAATTGGTGTTGACAAAGATTATGTTGATGTATCGCATTATCAGCCTCAGAGGAGGGAGGGGTCCTCCTGGAAGAAGCATCAAGGAAAGAACACAGAACTGTGCTTGAAATTTACCAGCCAAATATTTCACACTGGTAATTGGCTCAGATATTGTTAGAAGTCCAAGTTCCCTGTCCACTGTTAGCATCCTGCATTCCCAACCCCCCACACTGCTTTGTGGGTTCCTTCCAACCCACTCTGCCATTCTTCTTCCTTTCTCCCTGCACGTTTCATCTCATCTTGTCCTTTTGATTTCCAGATCTGTGCTTAGCAAGAACTCCCTGACACCTTCATCCTCTTGTGGAACATTCCCTAGGATGTGGATCTACAAGAAGAAAAATGCTGGCTATTACTTAGGACATCTCTAATATGGCAGGTCTACAGTGAAGGCTATTTTTTTGTTTATAATCTCATATTTCAAGGTCTGGAGATAGAGTATTTTCATTACCCATTCCATAGGTCTTCCCCTCGTTCTTGCTTAAAAGCCACAGCCTTTACGAGTGGGGCCATCCTGCTTATGATTCTCATGTTTTAGGAACTCATTTGCCACAGACAGTAGTTGGTTCCTAGCTTTTGGGTTGTTTTCTTGTTTTTATTGAAGTATAGTTGACACACAATGTTACGTTAGTTTCAGGGCATCGTTTTACTTTCCATCTTTGATTCTGTTACCATTTGGTGATGTTGGCATCTTTATGGGGGACTCCTCCAGCGTGTGGTCACCTGTTTTCTTCGTCTTCTTTCTGGCAGGCAGGTGAATCTTACTTTTGCTCTGTTGCAGTCTCACAACTGAGGCTCACAACCAGGACCTGCACCATCTCTGAAATCTTAATCTTGTCCATGCGATATTCTGACCACGCCTCTCTCAGCTCACTTGGGCTATAATTCCTGATCATACTGAGTATTTTCTCTCTATCCTTCAGCCCTTTTATGGCTTTCAAGGCATTCATTTGTTTTGAAACTATTGCCATTATAATCATGACGTGGCAAATGGACGGCTTTGCAGATACCCCATTATGGTGCTTATCTGGTGAAAATGTGGCCTCCTGTGAACTGCCACCTGTCATCTCAGGACCTACAGCCAATGGTTGAAAATTGCCAGAGAAGGGCACCTGAGTGGCTCAGTGGGTTAAGTGTCTGACTCTTGACTTTGGTTCAGGTCATGATCTTGCATTCCTGAGGTGCAGCCTGCATTAGACTCTGTGCTGATGGTACAGAGCCTGCTTTAGGATTCTGTCTCCCTCTTTCTCTGTCCCTCCCTGACTTGCTGTCTATCTCTCTCTCATATTATATATATCTCTCATATAATATCTCATATTATATATATCTCTCATTTTATATATATATATATCTCATATCTCTCTATTATTTATATATATTATATATATATATATAAGACGGGTTTCTGGCTGGCTCAGTTGGTTAGCATTTGACTGCCTCAGGTCATGATCTCATGGTTCATGGGTTCAAGCCCTGTATTGGGCTCTGTGCTGACAGCTTGGAGCCTAGAGCCTGCTTTGGATTCTGTGTCTCCCTCTCTTTCTGCCTCTTCCCCACTGATGCTCCATTTCTCTCCCTCTCTCTCTCTCTCTCTCTCTCAAAAATAAACTTAAATAAAAAAAAAAAGAAAATTGCCAGAGAAAATAGCACAAACCCAGCTGATTTCTCTTTAAATTGACCACCTCAAAAGAGCAGTGAGAACTTTCTGGAAATCCTGCTGGTAAGTTGCCTGATTTGTTCATTTGTCCTCCATTTGAGATGATTTCTCCATACCATTTCCCTCCTCCCCAAACCTTCCTGAGACTATCTTCACTCTCATGCAGTGGCCTTGCCTCAAGAATCCTATCATGTCACCAATTCCAGCTACATCTTCACCCCTCTTCACCTCCCTCTCTTGTACTGGAGAGGAAAAAACCCAACCCCCCAGTTCTTTGGATTCCACCTCCTCTTGCCTTTTCAAGGAATTTGTTTTGTTTTGTTTGTTTTTTAATTTACATCCTTTTCTTTATCACCAACTTCCCCCCTTGTTACTGGACCATACCTGTTAGCAGGCAAACAGGTTGAAGTTTCCATCATTAAGAAAAAGTAAAACCTTAGCCTCCTTAGCCTCTCTCTAGAGACAGAGAGCACCTCATTCCCAAATTCTCTAAGATCGCTCTACACTCACTGGTTTGGCTCTTCTCCCCCATTCACACCTCCGTCTACAAAAGGGGGCAGGACCTGTCCACACTTCTACACTGAAGTGATTTTCAGAGACCCAAATTAACCCCAAGCTGCCAAATTCTGTGGATTTCTCTGTTTTCACTTTAGAGCATCATTTGGAATGTTCTCTTCTTGTTTCTTTCTGTTATTTTCCTCCTTTCTGTCTCATTGGCCATTCCTAATTAACTTCTTTGCTCTACAGCTTCTCCTTTCCTGTACCAGGGCACAATCTTTGACTTTTTCTCTCCTCTATCTTTCCTTTCTCCTTGTTTGGTCAGAGACAGTCCCACGACTTTAAGTCCTGATGGGGTTCAGGACACGCTATCCCCAAATATGGCGCCTTAGCATATTGAATATCTTTAAGCTGGAGGGTTTTGTGAAGAGGTAGACTCACAGACTATTGGCAGGACTCCCTGAAGCAGGCCATAAGACCCTCAGGTGAGAGGTGGCCTTCCTGGACCCGGAGGAAAGGAGCATCCTTATCTTCAAGAATGGAGGAGCTTCAGAAGAATGGGAAGGACCAGGCCTTTCTGTCTACCCCGGTTTACTGCACTTAGCTCATACCTTTGTCCGGTCACATTCTCCACCATTTTCCCCTGTTCATCAAACTGAGCATGAAATCACTTAAGTTTCACCTTTTTTCCTGATCTCCTTTCCTTTCTGAAAGCTGCTGTGTCACATAAAACTTACCTTAAATCAATTTGTATATGTTTTTTTTTTTCTTGTTAATCAGTCTTTGGTTATGGAGACCCAGCCAGGAACCTAGAAAGGTGAAAGGAAAAAAATATTTTTTTTCCTCCTCTACAGCACTTTGTGCTATTTACTCCTGAATCCACACCTCCAGTCCTCACTACTCCCCTGAGCTCCAAACCAAGGTATTCAACTGCCTATGTGGTCTCACTACCAGGAATTCTGATAGACTCTCTGCCACAACAGGGCCAGATGGAGCCTGTAATCCTCTCTATCTTCAATATGCTCATCTTCCAAGTTTCTTCTGCCTAATCCATCCCATCTCAGTAAGAAGCCTCCACCCTTGACGCACATGGAAAACCTAGCAGTTGTCTTGAGTTCTTTTTTTTTTTTTTTTCTGGCCATCTGTCCACTTCTCCATGGACACCATGGACACTGCCTCCCTTCCCCCAGTAAAGCCAGCATCCTTGTTGATCGTATGCATTAACTTAACCAGGCTCTCGCTCCACCTCATACTCCTACAGGCCATGCCCACTCAGAAGGAACCATTCACAACCATACACAATACCAGTTCATTTTCCAAGTAAGGAACTTCTTAAGAGCTTCCTGTAACTCTTGCAATAAAATCAAAGCTTTTATTATGATCTTGAAGCCCCACGTTACAGCTCTTTCTTTCCCTCAAAACTGAAGACCTTGGAAACACTTCTCTGCTTCTAGGCCATGCCTTCTGCCTGAGGATAAGGCTATTCTCTCAACCTTTTGCATGCCTTGCTCTTCTCATCATTCGTGTCATTTGGTCCAACACTCCTTCTTTGGAGGTTTCCTTCCCTGACCTTTCTATCTAAAGTACACAATCCAAACAACCCTGTTCTTATCCCACTCCTGTGGTCTCTCATGTTTTCCCATACCACCTGGCTCTGATCATAATACTCTTCTGAAATGTGCATCATTTCTTTTTCTGGGAATAAACACTATAGAAATAATCAGAGTGTGAGAAAAGATTTATGTGCAAGGTTCCTTACCTCAGTGTTATTGTGTAATGGCAAAAATTTAGAATCAACCAAACATTTAAAATAAGTATAAAAATCAGTCAATTATTGTTTATTCTGAAGACAAAGCATTTGCTTAAAAACATTAAAATTGTGTTGTTGTTGTTGTTGGGGTGCCTGGGTGGCTCGGTTGGTTGAACGTCTGACTCTTGATTTCAGCTCAGGTCTTTCCGCTCAGGTCATGATCTCACAGTTTGTGAGTTTCAGCCCGCATCAGGCTCTGTGCTGACAGTGCAGAGCCTGATTTGTTTTCTCTCTCTCTCTCTCTCTCTCTCTCTCTCTGCCCCTTCCCTGCTTGTGCACTCTCTCTCTCAAAATAAATAAATAAACTTTAAAAATTGTGTTGTTCAATGATAGTTATTGACTTATTCATTGTTTTCAGTTTTCTGCACCCACAAACAATGCTACAATGAACATTCATATCTACCTGTTTATATCTATCAGTCTATCTCTCTATCTTCTTGACTATCTATGTAACTATAGATATATGGGTATAATGACTGATGTTTTTATTGTGTTTATTGGATTAGATTGGATTCACAGAAGTAGAAATATTGTACTACCAAGTAGCAGGGCATTTGAAATTTTGATGGTTATTATCTGAATAGTTTTTCAAAATATTTGAACATTTCATACTGCTGATTTCACCATAGTGTTATCAGCACTGATTGCTTTCAGTTTTTTAAATTTTTTGCCAATATCTTATGTTAGAAATGGAATTTTATTGTTTAATGTGTGATTCTATAACTATTAGTGAATATCAAAATTCCTTCTTAGTTTCTTTTTTTTTCTGTATCCAGTGGTAAGGCTGGGGAGGAGGACTAGAGATGCTTTTAAGTTAGGCCAACGAAGACTTCTCTAACTGAGGTTATTTACTTATCGCTATTTTCATAATAGCTAAAATCTGCATAACAATCTTCTGTATATAAATACTTTCAAATACATCATCAAATTTAATGTGAGGTACAAACCATTTGCAAAATGGTCTGTAAAGCACAGAAGTAGCTCATTAGACATAGATATAAAGTGCCATTTACTGCACTGAAGATTGTCAAGAGAGAACAGCTTCTCTTTTCTTTCTTTAATACTGATTTGGGAGGATGCTATGGGTGGGAGACATCAAGTCTTGAATTTGTGGTTCTGTCCCATCCTTGATCTTTCCAGACCCAAAGAAAGGTGTCATTCTTGATACCAAGTGCTTTTGGGGGGAATGATCTTAGATTTTACACGTGTGCCCTGAAGTTTGCCAAAAGCATAATGTCTCAGTGTGGTGATTTTGTGCCTGCTTAACAGCTCTGCCTTAACACATTGCCACCCTGAGGTTGTGTGGAGATGGAAGGGCAGCGGCCCAAACATGGTCAGGAGGGCTTTATGCAGCTGGGCTCTTGCTCACTGTGGCATGGCCCATAATATCTCATGGAACAATTGCCATGTGCTCCTTATTCGTACCAAATTACCAGGGCATAGCCTGGCATGCCAAGGAGCAGATACACAAGGTCAAATTAAGATAGTATGGCCTTTCTGGGTCTGGTGTGAGGAGAAAAGAACCTTCTGCATACAAAACCTGCCTCTGAAAAGCCTCAGCAGGATGCAACATCTGAAGGTATTTGCTACTGTCTTGGTATTGAAAATCAAATCGCTCTCATTTAGTAGCAAAGCCCATCTTCCCTTTTTAGGTCCTCAGTGCTTATTGACAGAAACAGAGTTGAGAATGGTAGAGAGGAATTGTGTTGCGGTGGCTTTCATACAGAGGAGGCATCGGCTGTGCAGACAGAGGGTAATGATCCTCCCCTCTAGGGAGGGGTTGTGAATTGAGCAATAGAACACAGATGCCAAGAGAAGCAAGGCAAATGGACTTCTTACTTCTGCATCTTCTTTCTTGTGGGCACTTATAGGTTATTGAGTTATGTGGATGCTGCTATGGGTGGAGCCAAGGTAATATATGGTGGCTTCTCCTTCCCCTGCCTGCTCCATCATCTGATATCTTAAACAGGAGTAACTGTATATGGAATAAGGAAGACAAGTGGTCTAGAGGGCCGCTATGCTTACCAAGTTCAAGAGGGGCTATTTACACAGGATACAATGCCCATGACCAACCCTCCCCCTCCGAGCTGTGTAACACCCTATGGCCCCGAGTTCTTGACTGACCTTTCCCTGCATCATATAATGTCAGTCAAAATTCTACTGATTATCCTCTTCTACTTCAAAAGCATCCATTGTCTCTGGTAAAAATATGCAGAACTTCCCCAGGGCTGTTATGGTGTAATCTTCCAGAAATACCAACACATGGTGAAAGAGAGACTCTTCATTTCAAACCAGTCCACCTTTAATTCAGGCTTTATCAGCAATGAGAATTTAATTAGGGAAATTAGATCTCCATAATCCCATCTTGGAAGACAGAATAGCATGAGGATGTTCACAAGAGTTTGAAGAATTTGGGAATGTATAATGCCAGACTTTGGTGTACCACATGGAAATATTTTATATTTGGGTGCCTGCACACTTTATCCTGTGAACTCTATCTTGTGTGCTAAAGAAGTTGTTCACTTACTTTAAATAACTACTGAATTAAAAAATCTATAAGGTCACCCTGGGTTCAGGCCACAGGGAGAGGCCATGCTAGGAGGAAGTAGTTATGAACTAAACTCACAAAGGCTCCCCTTGAAAGAGGATGAGTCGGCCTTATTCTCCTTCTTCCTTACAAAGGGCAGGTGATTCTGGCTGGCTGATCTTTTTCAGGATGCCTTGTTCAGTCATCCAAATGGATTAAAAAACTACAGCCATTTTAACTAGGTGGGTCTTTCCCACTTATTATTCTTGTTTCAAGATCCATTTCTGATTCTTAGGATGAATAAAATCCCATTCAGATTGTGTTGGGGTTCATGCCAACCTGACTTGGGATGCTACGTCCAATACATAACCAGAGTGTGGAACTGTAGACAAATTACTTAATATCTTTGAGCCACACTAGCATGGGAATAATGATACTTAACTGAAGGGGTTGTGTTTTGAGATTAAGTGCACCATTCGGTAGGAGATCACCTTCACAGCCCCTGGTTCACTCTAGGTGCTCATTGGAGAGTAATTAAACTTGGTTAATGAGGAAGCCAATATCTGGTGAGTGCAAAGGGCCTGAAATCAGGTACTATTAATTATTCCATCATTCAATTGTTCTCAATGCCCTCCAACCAATGCACTAAACCTCACCCTTCTAGTTAAAATGACATCAACCCATTTTAGTTATTAATTCGTTTTCTTCAAGTCTTCTTTTCCATAAATATTTATTAAAAACCTCCCATGTTCTAAGTGTTCAAGGGAGCCAAAGCTGATAGAGAAAATTTAGAAATGCATTAGAAATGGACTACGTCCTGAAGATCTCATATTAAATGGGTTACATCTGAATAAAAATGTCCTATGTGGAGATGGGAATGGCAGAGAAGAGGGAGAAGTGGGCTTCACTTTCCTCAGGCCACATCCTATCAGGGGGAAACCAAGGTTTTCTCATGTGTTTTTCATTGCCAGCCCTGGTATGGAGGTCTAGGTAAGCTGGATGCTTGCGTGCATGGTAAACTCCACCCAGGAAACGCCAGCTTTTCCCACAGTGCTGCAGTCACACACATTCAAAGATGTCTCATCAGAATCAGTCTGAAGAATAACTGGCTTCAATCCTGTGCTTTAAAGAGGTTCTTTTACAAACGAAAAGCGCTACAAGGCAAAAATTGCACTGTAACATGCGCTAAAATGTGACTCATGGCAAGGATCTCAAATCGAACAACTGGGCTAGAAAAGCAAGAGGAGCGATTAAGAAAAGTAGTCAGGAGGCACAGAGAGGTTCCAGAAGGGAGTTTCTACAGAGATTTTGGGACCAGAGAACCCCTTCGAAGAAGCATCAGACATACTTATCTGCACTGAAGGAAGCATTGTGAGCCATATACAACTCAGAGCATGAGATGAATTTTTTTTTAATTAAAAAATGTTTGTTTGTTTATTTTTGTTATTATTTTTAAAATTTAAATTCAGGGGCGCCTGGGTGGCTCAGTCGGTTAAGCGTCCGACTTCGGCTCAGGTCATGATCTCACGGTTCATGGGTTCGAGCCCTGCGTCGGGCTCTGTGCTGACAGCTAGCTCAGAACCTGGAGCCTGCTTCGGATTCTGTGTTTCCCTCTCTCTCTGACCCTCCCCTGCTCACGCTGTCTCTCTCTCTCATAAATAAATAAAAACATTAAAATTTTTAAAAAATAAGATAAAATTTAATTTCAAGTTAGTTAACATACAGTGTAATCTTGGCTTCAGGAATAGAGCCCAGTGATTCATCTCTTACATATGACACTCAGGGCTCATCCGGAAACGTGCCCTTCTCAATGGCCATTGCCCATTTAACCCAACCCCGCCCACCTTCTAACCTAGCAACCTCAGTTTGTTCTTTGTATTTCAGAGTCTCTTACGGTTTGCTTCCTTCTCTGTTTGTATCTTGTTTTTCCTTCCTTTCCCCTATGTTCACTTGTTGAGTTTCTCAAATTCCATATGAGTGAAATCATATGATATCTGTCTTTTTCTGACTTATTTTGCTCTGCATAATACCCTCTAGTTCCATCCACGTTATTGCAAATTGCAAGATTTTATTTTTTCATTGTTGAGTAATATTCCATTGTATATACATACCACATCTTCTTTATTCCTTCATCAGACGATGGACATTCGGGCTCTTTCCATAATTTGGCTATTGTTGATGGTGCTGCTATAAACATTGGGGTGCACGTGCCCCTCCGAATCAGCATTTTTGTATCCTTTGGATAAATTCCTAGTAGTGAAATAGCTGGGTCATAGGGTAGTTCTATTTTTAAGTATTTGAGGAGACTCCATACTGTTTTCTAGAGTGGCTGCACCAGTTTGCATTCCCAACAACAATGCAAAAGGGTTCCCCTGTCTTTGCATCCTCGCCAACATCAGTCATTTCCTGAGTTATTAACTTCATCCATTCTGACAGGTGTGAGGTTATATCTCATTGCGGTTTTGATTTGCATGTCCCTGAGGAGATAGGTGTTTTAACAACGTGGTGACAAATTCTTTCTCATTGCTTCAGTCTTTGGTGGCATGGGGTAATCTTGTGGGTTAGTCCTGTCGTCCAGAGCCACTGACAAGAAGCACAGGTGAACTGGGATGCCTATCCTGGGAGCATCAGCACCCCAATGTACTGTTGGTTGAAGGGTAATGCCTGGGCAAGGACAACCCCTCCAAGACCAGGGACTGGCAACCCCTGGAAGTCATCAGGGTTGTCACCTGGGACTTTGAACTTCTTACCCCTGAGGATTGCTGCCTTAAGAAGAAGTTTCAATTTCACCCAACATACCTCGAATACAGAGTTGTCCATCTCTCATCTGGTAAGTATTATCTAACTTATGATCTGCTCCCTACAGCACTGGGCCCCAGATTCATTATTGGAGCTCTCTTAATTTTGAAATGTCCCATGTTTTTGATCATCTGAAACTGATGAATGATATTAGCCCAGGCACGAAGGACCCTTTGCAAGTGTTTTGCTGTTTACAATGTACTTTCATATGTATGATTTTACTTGAGTTTCAACAACATTTTGAGGCTGGTAAGGAGGGAATATTATGTGTGTTTTCTCACTGAGGGAACAAAGAAATCACTCGATTCACCCAACCAGAATTCCATGTCCAACAGGAATGGAGTTGGGGAAAATCTGACAATGATTTCCATTCAAACAGACTCCATTACATGCCAAATCAGCCCTTGTCCTCTGGGGACTCTGAGCTGAAAGAATTAACCAACATGGAAAATATGAATCTTGAATAGAACACTTTCCAATGATCAACACCAGTGCCGTTGAATATTGATTTGTTTTTCAGCATCTTCCTATAAAAGTTACCCAGGTATTTACTGACCTTTATTTCCAAAAATACCTCACAGCAAACAGATTAGCCAACCATCATGTCGTTCCATACTCTTAATTACATCTTCCTGGGGAATATTTAGAAACTAAGCGAGGATGAATTATGGAGAAGTAGGGGCTGACCCCCTGCTCTCCCTGGGGCAGCAGGCAGGTTGACACTCGCCACTGGCAGATGAAACAAGGCTCCTTGCCCCCCACAGAGCCTTTGAGCTACGTTGGCCTTTGCTCTGTGAACTCTGCCCTCTTATTTACAATAAGACATTTCTAAAACAAAGCCAACATTTGTGAAAGGTCAGCCGCCAAGAGGAGCGGAGAGTATCAGTGAAAGTGACAGGAAGAAGATAAACAAACTGGAAAACATCTGTCTCAAATATTTACCCAGGCTGGCCATTTTGGGATAATGGCCGATGGGGCTAATAGCTAAGATACCAGAGGGTGAAGCCCCTGCTCTCTCCTCCCTACCCTCAGATATTAAGGGGACTCCTGGAGGCTGACTCACTTACTGACAATTCCTATTTATGTTTTTGATTATTGATATATGCTGCTGTCTAGTTTCAACACTCATAAAGCCCATGCTTGGGAAACATATTTGGCGGCTTATGAATTTTAGTAATAATTCAAGGTATCACACTGGGGGCAGGGTGGGGGTGGGGTGGGCAGGGAGAATAGGGCAGAAAGGAAGCATTGCTTTTCTGAACTGCCAATGTGTTGCACACCTTAGTGGTTGTTGTTGTTGTTGTTGTTGTTGTTTTTGTTTTGTTTTATTTTATTTTATTTTATTTTATTTTATTTTTATTTTTATTTTATCTGATCATTCCTGCACAAGGAATAGTGTATCTGGAAAGAATAGCAGCCAGGCTGTTGAGGCTACCAGAGCTCACTGGTCCCATAGCCCTACCTGGGTCTTCTTCAGTCCAATTGTGCCCTCCCCTATTGCAAACATCTCGGCGTCGGGGAGGAGAACTTCTGAAAGCCATCAAAATGGCACTGACAGGGCAAATCTCACAAGCCCGAACTAAATTATCACTCCATTCATCAGTGACAGCTCCAGAGAGCATAGAAACCAGTCATGTTTTAGGTGGCTGTTTATAGGAAATGTGCCCAGGGTGCACGAGTGCCCAGAGATCCCTTAAGAGGATGTGTGTGCTTACTGAGCCCATCTTGAGCTCCAGAGGAGACAATGATTTACTGGGATATATTAGGTGAATCTTATGGCAGCATCTATCATGAGAGACAAACTTCCTCTAGATTTACCATAAGGTTCTGGACTTTGTCTTTGAAATCAATATCATAAGATATTAATGTTTCTATATAGGTCAATGCCAAAGATTTGCGGTGTGGCACTACTAAAATTTATTAATTTATAATAGCAGGAAGGATAATTCCTGGAAATTTTCGCTCTTGCAAGAATAGCTGAAGGCCCTCCCCTTGTTAAAGAACATGGCTTATTATAATAGTGATCTGCATATCCTGGGGGCTAAATCATTTTCCTTGAAATGAACCAACTCTAACAATTAAATCCTGATAAAAAGTTGCCTATGACACTGGGAAGGATTCTGTCTCTTGCACCAAACTTAGAAAATAAATTGTACTTAACAAGTGAATTTCTTAGGGTTTTGTGAAGGACTTTAATAGTATTGTCTGTGTTTTTACCCTTTGTTTTATTTTTTAATATCTACTTTCCATGTATTTTCATACACATACCCATAAATTAAAACATGGGTATAAGCATGTGCCATTTTTACACACACACTCCTTTCTCTCTCCTTCTCTCTTTCTGTCTCTCTCTCTCTCATACACACACCCACCCACATACAGAGCCTTTCTTCATATAGACTTTTCTTTTCTTTTCTTTTTTTCTGTCAAGGTTTTCTCCTACACTAACTGAAACTTGGAGGGGTCTTAGCATTGATTTCTCTGTATAGTTGTATTGCCTGTACGCTAGGATGTGGTAACATGTGTGTTATCTTGTCATGAAGGAAGTACAACAAACATTTAAGAACGTTTGGTTTGGGGGCGCCTGGGTGGCTTAGTCGGTTAAGCGTCCGACTTTCGCTTAGGTCATGATCTCGCGGTTCGTGGGTTCGAGCCCCGCGTCGGGCTCTATGCTGACTGTCAGCTCAGAGCCTGGAGCCTGTTTCAGTCTGTGACTCCCTCTCTCTCTGACCCTCCCCTGCTCACGCTGTCTCTCTCTCTGTCTCCTAGAAATAAATGAAACATTAAAAAAAAAAAAAAAAAAGAACGTTTGGTTTGGGGCCAGGCTTACCTGGTTCCGCCATCTACAGGGTCCACGATTAAGCAAATCATTGAACTTTCCTGAGATGAAAATTTGCCCATCTTCAAATTTGGTGCGACCATATTAACATATGAATGTTTGCATCAATGTGTATGTACAAGATTCAGGTGCTCAGAGCAGCACCAGAAGTAAAGCGCTCAGTAATAATGGCTATTGTTACTACTGCTATAATTATAATCCTCCTGGATAAATCATGTTAACTTTTCCTATTTCTAGTATCTTACCCATAATAATAATTATTATTATCGCTGTCAGGAAGGCAAGATAGCATGATGGAGCTCTGGTTCAAAAACATGGATTTTTTTTGGCTTAAGGAAAAGTTTTTATTTTCCAACCAATGACATGGGGATGACGGTACTGTCATCCCTAAGTCCTTGTCCTTATTCTGCGTCTTCACAGTGCTGGCGTGAGGATGACTAGTTAGAGAAATAATCCAGGTTCTTAGTGAATTGTAAAATGATCTCCAATTGTTGGTTATTACTCCTGCTGCATTTCATTACCATTGACATATAAGATATGGTAGATTTACTTTGGATCTTACCCAACAAATTATCAAATGTGTATATATTATATATGTATAGGTACTGAATGTGTATATACATTTAAATGGACTATTTGAAGATCTGCACAATATGGTATAAGATAATTTTATGGTAGAGGTCACTTAGAGCGAAGTTATGATAAAATTTCAGCATGAACACCTTCGCAGTCCACAGCAAGGACTAATTTCTGTGATGAATAAAGAAAAGTCAGGTACATAAACATATACCCCAGGTAATATCTTTCACAGCTATTTTTTGGAGGAGGGGTTATGAAATGCTTATCAAGAGGCTTATATAGTTCAGGCTCTACCTCTCAGTTCTTCCACTGAAGATAGTGGGGTTGGTGGAGATCATATCAAGGGATCTATTTTCTAACATCCCTTGCAGCTCTAAAATCAAGTCACTGAGTGCAGACTGTAGTCAGTATACTTACATACAAGGAATGTGTGTATGTAAACATTTTTACCTATTCATATACATACCCAGAAACTAGAGGGAAGCCTCTCATTTTGAAAGTGGAATTGAAAAAAAAAACTATGTGAAATACCTTTGAAAATTTAAAATTAAAGTTAGCGTATGCCAATTTTCTAGGAAAAAAAAAAAACCCTTTGGCTAACATCACCATATCCAGATCTGATTCTTAAAATGCAAAGAGTCTGCTTTAAATCATGGTTCTCTTAATTAGGGTCATTGCTACAAATGAAAGCTGATTTGGGTGCTCGTCTAATAAGAAAATGCCAGTTACGGTATATTATCAACCCCGACTTGCCAGGCATTGAATTTCCTGATATGGTCTGCTGGGAACCTTAAATGAGCAAGAGCAATTATAAACCTAAAGTCTGCAGCCATTTGTTGGCATTATCTCAGGATAATTTCCCTGAAACATTCATGATGAAATGCAAAGGTAGATAATTTAAAAATCCATTTAAAATAGCTGTGGTATAATTTAAGCTAAGATCTTTCTCTATAGTGGACATTACAGCAAGACCATGCATTTTGAAATGAATCCCTCACAAATGATCTTTTGTTAGATATCATTGCCTTGGGAAGCACTTTAAACAAGTTGAAACAATTTTCTTCAGTGGTAGGAGTAAAACAGAAACATTGGTACTATTTGGTTTTTGTTTAAACGAAGAAAAGCATAGAAGTTCATATTCACGGGGAGTCTGCCAATGGCTCATTGTCATCCAAAGGAAAGAAAAACATGGTGGGACATTTAACAAGTAAGAACAGTACCACCTCTTTTTTTTTTTCTTTTTTTCAGGGCTTTTACACGACAGTAAACCTCATGTTTTTAAATTAATTTATATTTTGATGGGGGTATAGTTGACATTACATCTCATGTTCTTTAGCTGACTTGAGGAATAAATTAAAAGGTGAAGACATAGTGATTCTGTGGACATTACATGTATGGTAATTGTGTACAGGGAAAACTGATTTATGTTTACCATTCATTTCCCTCTCTCAAATAATAATCCCTTTATCAAATAAGGCCCATGATAAAGTGAAGAATAATGAAACAAAAGTGAACCTTATAATCAAAACATTGCCAAAACAAATGCATAAATACAGAAATTATGATGCCAGTTCATGGGTTTTTCTTTTCCATCTTTTTATATCTATCCTTCTCTCTTTAATGTCTCCTCTTATGTTCTTGGGCAGGGACTGAATATCAAGATTAAGGTTCAATCCTAGGCCAATTTTATCGTTGATCTCTCTACCTAGAAAATATGGCTTTATAATGGAAGTCCTGACAGAGGCTGTGCTCTAATAAACTACAAGATGGACCAATAAACTACAGCAAGAGCCTATTATGAAGAACCATTACTACTCAGAGAACAGAGCAAAATTTATTGTGTTCTGAATCTTGCTGGAGATCTCTAGCATAACACAGACGACTTTGGACTTTGCTTCATGTTGAAGAGAAGTCATTCCATGCTTATCGCAGAGGGTAACCCTGAACTCCTAAAGAAGTAATATTCAATTACCCTTCTGGTAATATCCAATGTGTGCCTTATCAAATTGGGAGATGATTCATCTCTGAAGGAAACTTACCTTGGGATACAACAGAAAAGGCCTATGGATCAAACCTACTATTGGTTCCAAAGAGCCCCCCTTGAGTTAACATATTTTGCAGCTTCCATAATGCCCTGGTGTTCTGTGACCTTTTCTTTACCCCTGAAGCTATTTGGATGGATGCCTTTAGAAGTGGTACAATTGTCACTCCTTTCTTGTCCCTTCCCATTTCTTCAAGTTCCACATTACTTCCTCACCCATAACATTCTGATCACTTAGCAATGACAGCATCTTGAGAATGTCCCTTAATGTCACCCACAGTAGAACAATGAATTGTATTTGAGTCACGGTCTCCCAGGCCCATGTTGTTATGCTTGAACTTGTTCTTCCCAATACAGATATTGGTTAAGTTCAGAGTCACTGCTGTTCCCGGTATAAGGGTCCTAGTTTCTGGTGCTGAACTCCACGTCTTCCATTTCTAAGATGGGCTTTCAGAAGGATTAGATGCAAACAATTTCAGGTCTAAGGACATGATACCTGGTGACTACTTCTATCCCTTGCCTTTATAGGATTGGAGTGACTTTGACTCTAATTCATCTTAGGGATTTTGCCTCTTGTTTGTGCCCCACTGAGGATTTCATTTCTCATTTGCTTTCCCAGAATCAGACATTGATCATTTCCTCTGAATTTTTCTCTGCCATACAGCTCAGTCTTGGCATCCCGTTTCCTACCTTCTCTTAGTTTTACATTATATTTACATTTCTGAACAGCCCCGCCCCTTCCCCCAAATACACATGTCACACCAGCTCCATCTTGGCTAATGGTGACTTTGGGGATAGAGTAGAACTGATATTTACCTCTGTTTACCAAAGGCTGAGCAAGTTGTGTATCTACATTAGAAGCAAACTCACAGACCAAAAGCCTAACATCATCACAAAATAAAATGCAGGTGACTGTTTTATGCATACTTACAAATGACACACTAGAAAGAACAAAAAAAATCAAGGAGTAAGAAGGAAATAGTAGTGAGTCAATACATGCTGTACAAAGATCTTTCTTTACTACTTCGTCATCTTTCAGCTTGTTGTTACAGTAAATAATTAGAGGCAGAACAATCCTGAGCCATTTTATGTGAACATTGTTAAAGGAAATAAAGGTGAAGGCAGACAAACATAAAAACTACTAAGAAACCATGAACAGAAATGGCTAATTATAGAGCTCCTATTAAAATGCATTTTTTCCCTTCATGGAACAGAATTTTCGTTTGATAATTAACAGACCTACAGGGCCCATTACATTCTCAGACTCTGAAGGTATTGATTCCTCTGTCTCTTGCTGCCACATTTGTTCTTTCTGGGTCTTCTTCCCTTGAGACGTTTGCTGATTTTATAATTGAGGGGTGGAGTGAAGACTGAGGTAGTCACCAAAGATGACCAACTGGGGCTGTGAGAAGGCGGCTCCTCGGTTGTCCATGCAATTTCCCAGCTTTGTTTTTGTTTTGTTTTGTTCTATTTTATTTTATTATTTTATTTTACTTTACTTTATTTTATTTTATTTTATTTATTTTATTTATCTTAGTGATTTTCATAACAGGAAGATTCCATACCAGGGTATGGTTTAAAAAAAAAAAAAAGCATGCAGATGTAACATATGCATAGTTAACCCAAACACATCCTCTATCACTAGGGATCTATTTATCTTTTAAAACAAATGGTTCCATTTAACCCAGGCCCTTTTGTGTCTTGTCAGTTGAAGGAAATGGAGAGCAAACAATTTTTACAATTATGAATACAATTCATAGCTCAGGAATCCTTGGGTTGTGGGTGACTTGTGTAATGCGACATCTCACCTCATTTCCTAAGTGGGTTTTGCTTTGAACAGAGGCTTCCCTTCAAAGACGCCTTCTTGCCTTAATCTTAGGGACCCAGGAATGAGCCCAGTGGACCCTGAGGACTTTTTTTCTAAGCTGGAAATGGTGGGGTAAGTGAAAGACAAGCTTAACTGGGAAGGCGTCTTAGAAAACAGCTATGTGTCAATCTGCCTCAAAAAAAAAGTGGTCTCATCTAAATGACATTCTGACTGGCAGCAGGCAGTGTATTTGGCTCCTGACAACATCCAGTGTCATTCACTGGCAAACAGCCCCCATGGATACTCTGACCAAGATGCGAACCATTTCATCTCAGGTAAGCCGTGCTCATGCAAACCTAAGGTCGAGGAATTGATATGGTGGGAAAATATAGAAGAACTTGTCTCTTTTTCTTCTAGAACTATCAGAGGTGTTTTTTTTTAAAGTCTTATTTTAATAATAAGAGACCTGTTTTAATAAAGGAGGACAGTTCCAGTTTGAATATAGAGTGAAATGATTTTCCTTTCAATTTTTGAGTTCTAGATTTCTTGAATAATGGGTCTTACACATAGCAGGGCCTCAATAAATTCTTGCTTGATGGTTTGCTTTTTTTTGTTTTGTTTTTGTTGTTTTTTTTTAAACACACTCAAAATAAGAGAAGGAAACAGAGAAAGGATTTAGTGTTAAATTTCCTGCTTCATTCTACTGTCCAAAACCTGCTGGAAAGAGCTGAGACCATGTGTTGGAAAATTAAGGATGAAAAGGGTGGTAAGCAATAAAACAAGTGGTTGAGGGAGGAGGAAATAAGTGTCTGCTGCAGGAGAGCAGAGTCCGATCTACTCTGATAGACTGACTAGCAACGGGCAGCATTTTAATCCAGGCAGAACCATAGAAACTCTGTAACCTAATTGAAGGTAGTCCTTGAATGCTAAGAATTCAAACAGGGACTACGCTCCTTTGTGGGCCCGCCTTTTCGGGATGTCCCTTACCATACTCATCCACGTGAAGCCGAATAGACGGTCAATGCAGCCTTCTCATGTGCTGCCTGCCTGTGTCACAACTGTAACCTTACCACTAGGGCTGGAGATTTCTTCCGGACATTTGGCAAAAGTCATCAAAACAATATAGCCCAAAGCTGGAAGGCAACAAATGTGCCCAAGGCTGTCACTCAGGCACTGTTTGTGGGCTGGTTCCCTGCCCCTTTGCACTCTTCCCTAGTCAGCCTTCTTTGAATGTAATCTGAATGTCCTTACCTCTTTGGCCCTGTCTGTGGCTCGCTTCCTACCTTCCTTCCTTCCTTCCTTCCTTCCTTCCTTCCTTCCTTCCTTCCTTCCTTCCTTCTTTCCTTCCTTCCTCTCTTTCACCAAAAACCTGAACAATAAATTGATTCTTTATGTCAAGTAGTGTTGTTTTAATGGCCATTTCTGAGGTTTAGCTGATTCATAACCTCTGCAATCACAGGTTTGGCATTTTTCTTCCTGAAGAATCTAAGTGAACAGGCAGGAATCTGTCCACATTATCGGCTTCAGTCGCCCCTCGTTTCATCCTGCTCTGTCCCACACATGCCCTCATTGCTCAGCTACTCACCCACCAAGGCAGGCAGCAAGAGGTCGACATCAAAGCATGCTCCCAGCTGGCGGCTGGCCTCTAATGCTGGCATTATAGAGGGAAATGGAGAGTGTATGTGAGAGAGAGAGGCCAAGAGAGAAAGAGAGTGAGGGAGAAGTACCCGATTGCTTGAATGGGCTCTCACACAGAAAAAGCCTGAAGAATAGAACAAAACCTTCAATTCTCCCGCTCTTTGTAATAAGCCTGGGCAGAATGGGCATGTGTGGTGCATAGCTGAGTTTGAACTGCATTAGTACTCTTTCAGTTTACAAACAAGAGGCCTAATTTAGAAGAAAAATCTCCTATCTGATTATTTCTTTGTGTTCATCCGTGTGGAAAAAAAAAGTGTCTGTTCAGAGAAGGGGGTGGGGTATTGAAGGTGGCTTATTAACTCTTCAGGCTGAATCATGATTGTGAAGGGCAATTGGGAGATCGGTATTCAACCTTCATTTCCAGCCTAAAAAATAAATTAAGGATTGCTAGTTTTGAGCACTATATCAAAATATTAGGCAATCTTATTGTCACTCTGCCTAACCAGCTTCCTCACAAGCAATGCAGCAGATACATGTAGTATTTGATTAAATGTCTCCTTTCTCTTAATTATGTTTTATGGCAATATGAGAGGATGCAATTAGAGTCACTGATAGAAAGCTCCAAAGACTTTCTTGAAACTTTTCTGGGTTAGCAAAACCATCACAGATGCCAACTCCCTGGGTCCTATCCGGCTGCAGTTTTTCCAGAGGTGCAGAAGGGCAAGACAAAAAGGATGGATTGCATGGGAGATGAAGAGTTGTTTTTCTTTAAGATAATATCTGAGTCTTTCCTAAGTTAGGCGAGGTGGAACTATACTATGGAAGAACATCCCTTCTTGCATTTTGAACATGAAGTATGTTTTAGGGAAAGATAAGATGAGCCCAGACCCTGGTTGTAGAGTATGCCCTGGTCTTTCACTTTGGACACTCCTTTGGATCACTCTCCTGCTGTCATTTCTCTCCCCTGACCCCAAATTCTTAGAAGCTTTTCTGAAGTTGTGTACTCCGGGGTCGTATGAATGGGGTTGAAACTCTACACAAAGCCACAGCTTTAGGAAGACAACAGGAATATTTAACCATTTATAGCTGGAGGCAGCCTCTGTGCACAGGTAAGAATGAGAACTTGATAGGGACGCCAAGGTTGGTGACTATCTTCACTGAAGATCTGAATCTAGGGTCAGTGTCATTGTTCCTCGACAGTTCAGATCTGTTCTTTCTCAAAGGCAGGAAGAATGCAGTGCTATTTCACCTCACACGCAACCACTGACTGACTGGTAGTGGTTATTTTTTCTTGTCTTATTCAATTGGCCAGATGGCCCATATCATGTTGAATAAATATTTTGAAGAGTAGACATTCTTGTTTTACTTCTGTCCTTAGGAGAATAACAGTTAGTCCTTCATTTAAATATGATGATAGCTCCAAGTTTTTGTAGATGTCCATTATCGGGTTGAGGAATTCCCTTCTAGTCCTAGTTTGCTGAAAAATTTTAATCAGAAATGGATTTTGCTAAATGCGTATTTTTACATGTATTGAAATGATCTTATAGTTAATCACTTTTGGTTTGTTAATATAGTGGATTACATTGATTGATCCTAGATTGTAAATCCAACCTTGCTTTCCTTTAGTAAGCCCCACTTGGTCATGATGTGTTATAATTTGTAGAACCTGTTGGGTTTAATCTGCTAAAACATCTAGAAGTTTTGCTTCTTTATCTAGGAAGTATATTTTTCTTTATTTTTCTTTTCTTGTAATTTATTGTCAGAATCTATCAGTAGGTAATGCTGTCCTCATAAGATACGTTGGGAAATATTATTTCCTCTTCAATATTCTGGAAGAGCTTGAGAATAATTGGTACTGTTTCATCCTTAAATGTTTGGTAATATTTACTCATGAAGTCATCTAGACCTGGAGTTTTCTTTGCAGGAAAGTTTTATCTCTAAACATAATTTTTTTCAACACTTACAGGGCCATTCTGATTACCTATGTCTTCTTTTTTTTTAATGTATATTTATTTATTTTGAGAGAGAGCGAGAGAGAACACACATGAGTGGGAAGGGGCAGAGAGAGGGAGAAAGAGAATCCCTGATATTAGTGCAGGACCAAATGTGGGGCTCAATCCCATGAACTGTGAGATCATGACCTGAACCAAATCAAGAGTCAGACACAACCAAGTGAGCCACCGATGTGCTCCTACCTATGTCTTCTTAAGTAAGCTTAAGTAGTTTGTGTCTTTCTTCTCTCCTTCCTTTTTCTTTTTTTCTTTTTTTCAAAAATTAATTCCAATGTTAGTTAACATATAGTGTTATATTAATTTCAGTGTACAATATAGTGATTCAACAGTTCCATTTATTATTAAAGTGCTCATCAAGACAAGTGTCCTTTTAATTTCCTTCAACTATTTCACCCACCGACCTCCTCTCTGGGAACAATTTGTTTGTTCTCTGTAGTTAAAAGTCTATTTTTTGGTTTGTCTTTTTCTTTCTCCTTTGTTGGTTTGTTTTGTTTCTTAAATTCCACATATAGAATTTGTGGAGTGAAATCATATGGTATTCGTCTTTCTCAGACTGGCTTATTTTGCATAGCAATATACTCTCTAGCTTCATCCATGTTGTTGCAAATAGTAAGATTTCATTCATTTTTATGACTGAATATAATGAAATATATATATATATAATTATATATTATTATACTATATATATATAATTTCTTCTTTATCCATTTATCTATAGATGGGCACTTGGACTGCTTCCATAGTTTAACTGTTGTAAATAATGCTGCCTTAAGCATAGGGGTGCATACATCCCTTTGAATTGGTGTTTTCGTATTCTTTGGATAAATACCCAGTAGTGTGACTACTGGATCATAAGATAGTACTATTTTTATTTTTTTGACAAACCTCCATACTATCTTCCACCATGGCTGCACCAGTTTGTGTTTCCACCAACAGTGCACAGGCTCCTTTTTTCCCCATATCCTTGTGAACACTTGTCGTGTCTTGAGTTTTTGATTATAACCATTCTGACAGGTGTGAGGTGATAACTCATTGTGGTTTTGATTTGCATCCCTGATGACAAGTGATGTTGAACATCTTTTCATTTGTCTTGTCTTTCAAGGAATTGACCAATTCTATCTATGTTGTTGAACTTATTGACATAATGTTGTTCATAATATTTCCATATTATCTCTGTAATATCTGTAGAATCTAAATAATATCACTCTTCACATTCCAGATATTTATAATTATGTCTTCTCTCTTATTCGTTACTGATAAGGCTAGATTGATTATTGATTTTACAGATCTTTTCTAACTACCAGATTTGGTTTCATTGATTTTCTCTATTTTATTTTATCTATTTCATTGATTTCCACTTTGATTTTTTTATTATTTTCTTTCTTCTTCCTACAATCATTGTAATTTGTTCTTATTTTCCTACTTTTTTGAAAGGTGGAAGCTGAGATCATTAATTTGATATGTTTCTTCTTTTTGTAATATAAGATGTTAATTTCTATAAATTTCTCTATAATTAATGTTTTAGAAGCATCCAACAAATTTTGATATGTTGGGTTTTTTTGTTTTAATACAGTTCAGAATACTTCCTAATTTTCCTTTTGATGGGTTATTTCTATGTATGTCATTTTGTTAATAAATCTTCTGGGACTATCCAAATATATTTTTTGATAGTGATTTTTATTTATTCCCTTTGTGGTCAGAGAACATAGTTTATATGAATTGATCATAAAATTTCTTCAACTCACACACAAATAAATAAAATCAATTTTCTTCTACACTTTTCTCCATATACTTTCCTTTCTCATGACCCAGAATATTATGTATCTTGGTAAACATTCTGTAAGTACCTGAAATAAATGTTGCTGGGTAGAGATATTTAAAAAAATTTTTTAAATGTTTATTTATTATTGAGACAGAGAGAAACAGAGCATGAACAGGAGAGGGGAAGAGAGAGAGGAAGACACAGAATCCAAAGCAGGCTTCAGGCTCCAGAGCCCGACGTGGGGCTTGAACCCAAAAACCCTGAGATCGTGACCTGAGCTGAAGCCGGACAACGGACTGAGCTACCCAGGTAGCCCCTAGGTAGAGTTTTTGTAAGTGTCAATTAGGTCAAATGTTTGGCAGTGTTGTTCATCTTCTATATTCTTATTGATTTCCTAATTGTTTTACCATTTATTGAGGAAGATTGAATAAATTTCCAGCGATCTCTGGGGTTTTGAAAATTTCTCCTTGCAGTTCTGTTAGTTTTTGATTCTTGAATTTTAAAGCTCCATTATACATAGACTTTTAGGATTGGATTGTTATGTTCTATTGGTGAATTAACCCATTTATCATCATTGCTACTCCATCTGTAGTAATATTTTTGCCATGAAGTCTACTTTATTGAAGAAGAAAATAGCCACTTTGGCTTTCTTTTGACTACTTTTATCAGAGTGTATCTTTCCCGATTCTTTTTCTTTTAGTCTACTTGTGTCTTTATATTTTATTTTCTATTAGATATTGCTATTTTATCCAAAATAATAATTTCTAGTTTTTCATTGGTTTTTAGACTATTTATATAAAACAGTTATTGATGTGACTAGATTTACATATACTATATTTAAAGTTTATTTATTTATTTATCTATTTTATTTATTTATTTAGATAAAGGACACACACAAGAGAGGAAGGACAGAGAAAGAGGGAGAGAAAGTTTTGATGCAGAGCTCAATCTTATGGCTGTGAGATGATAACTTGAACCAAAATTAAGTCAGATGCTTAAACAATTGAGCTACCTGGGTGCCCCTATCATTTTTATATGTTGCATTTCTTTTTTTGTTCCTGTTCTCTCTTTTACTGCAGCTTTTGGGATTAATTTTTAATTTTTTAATTTTAATTTTTTATTTTTTTGGATGATTAATTTTTTAATGATTTTTTCCATCATCAAATTATTAGTTATCACATTTTCAATTACTTGTTAGTGGTTGCTTTAAGATTTATGATAGTCTACCTTTAAATACTATGATAGTAGTTAATATACATCAGAGGAAACTCAGTGTGCTATATTCCCATTTCTACTTTGCCTTTCTGTTATTGTATGTTTTACTTCTATATATGTTACCCTCCCCCCCACAGCATTATTTTTAAACAATTACCTTCTCTCTATATATAATATTGGATAGTACAATCAAGCCTTTTATTTAAATAAAGGAAAAACATTTTTCTATTTCCCCATGTACCTGTTATTTCTGGCATTTTTTCATTAATTTATGTAGGTTTATAGTTCTCTATGGTATCATTTTCCTTCTTCTAGAACAACCTTTAACATTTAGTGTAGCACACACCAGTCAGAGTGGCTAAAATGAGCAAATCAGAGAACTCCAGATGCTGGCGAGGATGTGGAGAAACGGGCACCCTCCTACACTGTTGGTGGGAATGTAAACTGGTACAGTCCCTCTGGAAAACAGTGTGGAGGTTCCTCAGGAAACTAACAATAGAACTCCCCTATGACCCAGCAATAGCACTGCTAGGAATTTACCCAAGGGATACAGAAATGCTGAGGCATAGGAGCACGTGTGCCCCAATGTTAATAGCAGCACTCTCCACAATAGCTAAAACATGGAAAGAGCCTAAGTGTCCATCACCAGACGAATGGTTCAAGATGATGTGGTTTATCTATACCATGGAATACTACATGGCAATGAGAAACAATGAAATCTGGCCATGTGTAGCAACATGGATGGACCTTCAGGGTGTTATGCTGAGCGAAATAAGTCAGGCAGAGAAGGACAAATATCACATGTTTGCACGTATAGGAGGATTAGGAGGAACTTAACGGAGGAACATGGGGGAGAAGAAGGGGGGAAATGGTGGAAAGGGAGAGAGGCAAACCATGAGAGACTCTTGAATGCTGACAAAAACTGAGGACTGATGGATGAGGGGGGGAGGGGGGATGGGCATGGAGGAGGGCACTTGTGGGGATGAGCACTGAGTGTTATGTGGAAACTAATTTGATAATAAACTATTTGTAAAAAAAAAAAAAGAAGGGATCCTCAGGAGGCAGGAGCCCTGTCTACAGAAGTTAAGGTGGGAAAGAGCACAGGACACAGGGATTCAAAATCCACTCTATCCTTCTTCTATTCCCTCAGCACTTAAAGGAGTTGAAGGGGTGCCTGGGTGGCTCTGTCAGTTTAGCATCCAACTTCAGGTCAGATCATGATCTCACAGTTCGTGAGTTCGAGCCCCGTACTGACAGCTCAGAGCCTGAAGCCTGCTTCAGATTCTGTTTCTCCCTCTCTCTCTCTGCCCCTCTCCCACTTGTGCTCTGTCTCTCTGACTCTCTCAGAAATAAATAAACATTAAAACTTTTTTTTATTTAAAAAAAAACATTTAGTGTAGCACAAATCTGCTGTTGCTGAATTTTGCAGTTTTTGTGTATCTGAAAGAATCTTTTAGTTTGCCTTCATTTATGAAAAATATTTTTGCTGGGTACATAATTCGAGGCTGACCTTTTTTATCCCTTCAACACTGAAAGATATTTTTTCACTGTGTGCTGGCTTGAATCGTTTTTGACAAATCTTTGTTTCTCTGTAAGTAACATGCCTTTTAACTTTTAGCTTCTCTTAAGATTTTCTTTCTGTTGTTTCATAAAGAAATTTGATCATAATGTATTTTGGTGTGGTTTTGTCTAATTTTTTGTGCCTAGGTTTCCTTGAACTTGGATCTGCAGTTTTACAGTTTTCATCATATTTGGAGAATTTTCAGTCATTATTGCTGTAAATAATTTTCCTCTCTCATCTTTCTTCCACTCTCTCAGGGATTGCAACTACATGTAAACTGAATCAAAACTGTTTACAGTTATGCTACACCTAGTTGAAGTTGTTTACTGTATTTAGTCTTTTTATTTTTGTGCTTTATCTTTGATTATTTTATAACTTCAAATTCACTCCTCTTTTCTCAGTATTTAATCTGCTCTTAGTCAAATCCACTGTACTTATCATCTTCATACAGTGTTTTTCATTTTTAGAAATTCAAATGTCCTGTTTCTTTTTTAAATTTCCATGTCTCTTTTTAGCATCATTATTCTTTCCTTTATCTTCTTGAATATATGGAGTTCAGTTATAATAGCTTTTAATCTGTCCTTGCCTATTGATTCTATGGTTTCTGTCACTCCTTCTATTGATTTATTTTTCCCTCATATGGGTCATATTTTCCTGCTTATTTGTATATTTGCTAATTTTTTAACAAATGCTAGATTCTGTGAATTTTCCTTATTCAATTCTAAATAATTTTGTATTTCTATTAATATCTTTGACTTTTGTAGGGAAAACAGCTTATTTAACTTACTTGGGACTGCCTCAGTTTTAAAATTGAACATTCTATAGCCTAGGAAACTTCCCATTCAAGGAAAACTGGGATTGTTGGTCAGGCTAGTCACCTAGAAAAACTTTGATGCTTCTGTGGCTTGCTTTCAAGATTTCTTAGATGGGTACAGAGTACCATTATTGCAGGGCTAAACTGCCCCACGACTGCTGAAGTACCTTTCTGAGTTGTCTGCCTAACTCCTGTTGGATTATGAGATTCTTCATGCTGGCAGTGAGAGGAAGAATTGTGTGAGCTGTGGGCAATGTTCCTCTTGCTAAGTTCAGGTGGTTCTTTTCCTGATCTCTGTTTCTTTCCTCATACACATGTGTTCAGAAGTACCTTGTTCAAGACTCAAGGGTGACCCTTGGCTGATCTCTGGAGCTCTCTCTATGCAGCTCTTTCTTTTCAGGTACTCTGCCTTGTGAACTCTTGCTGCCTTGGTCTCCTTAGAATTCGGATGTCATCTGCTCATTTCAGGGAGATCATTAGGCTCTAACTGAGCTCACTTTCTCTGAACTGCAGCCTGGAAGATTTCTCCAGGTTGCGAACTGGGGAAATCATATACTCACTTTATTTGTTTCTTCTTTCTCTAAGATCACTGCCTAGCATGGTGTTTTGGGAAGAAAACTGATGTTAATGTCAGAATAACCTGGATTGAAATCTCACCTTCATTTTATATGACCTGAGCTGTTAACTAATGCCATTAACACTGACTTTCTGATTACTCATCTGTAGAATGAAGATAGTAAGAAAGCTGAGGAAAAATTCTGTGTTTTTAATTCTTTGTAAAGTATAAAGCTTTATGCAAATTTAAATTAGTTCAATAAGTATTTAGAGTCTTTCAATAAAAATAAGATTATAGGGGCACCTGGTTAAGTGGCTCAGTTGGTTAAGTGTCTAAATGTCGGTTTGGGCTCATGTCATGGTCTCAAGGTTTATGGGTTTGAGCCTCACATTGATCTCTGCATTGACAACACAAAGCCTGCATGAGCTCTTTCTCTCCTTTCTCTCATCTCTCTTCCCTTCCCCGGTCCTCACTCTCTCTCAAAATAAATAAATAAATAAAAATAATAAAACTAAAGAAAGCTTTAAGTCCCATGTGAAAGGTTAGACCCCACCATCAAACGTATTGACATACAACTTCAGCTTTACCCTTGGCAAGATATTTATTTTGTCTGAAATTTCGTTTGACCAACAGAGTAATCTATGGTGTAATCCATGACACCAAACTTGGTACATCTAGGAGTTTAAATGATTTTTTTCCTGGTTATAGAGTTGGCATTTGGCAGTAACAGGATTCTTCTCCACTCTAATACACAACCTTACTTAATACTGTATAGTAATGGCAGAACAAAGTGTGGAAGAAGAAAATTTGGATGTCTAATGACTAATCGAATATATCTAATAACAATCTAATGATGTTTTTTTCCACACACATCTGTAGAGACAGTTCTGTAAACACATCAAGAAAAAGGAAACCCAAGGGGCCATGTTTATTTTATTGTAGCTTCTAAATCTGTAAACCTCCCAGTTATGCAGGTAAGATTTAGTATGTGTATTTTTGATAAATCTGAGTAATTGTATTTTTCACATGACTATTTTAGGTACCTATGGTGGGTTGGTTATTCAGCAGACGTTCTCGCCTTTCCTTGGTGAAGACTTTGTTTACATATCCATTTATCTTCCCTTCTGCCAACTCAGTTGTAGATCCTGATTGGAGTAAAGCAATAATGACCATAAAGCTATAAAATTAATCCCTGTTCAGGCATTTGACTATAGATCAACTGTTTCCACTATTGATGTAAGTATTCTACTGCGTGCATATATTAAACTGCTTCGATCTATTTTCTTGTAAATGTTACAGTTGTTGTTATTATTATTTTGTTGATATTATTACTTTACTGGTTCTATGTTAGTGGTTATTATTGTTATTATAATTATTATTATTGTTATTAATGCTGTTTTTACACTAATGTCATGAACATTCTTATACATGTCGTTGGAGTTGTAAATTTTGTTTTTTCTGTCTTTAAATGAACAACTTTTGGCTTATTTATCCTCTCTGCTGTGGTTTAATTTTCCCTTTTGTTATTTTTTCTATTTCCTTTATTTCCCCTTTTTTTGAATAAGAACTTTTCCTGTTTATCTAAAATTTGATTTATTTTAAGCAGAATCAGACTGATAAATAAACACAGACAGTACACTGATGGTTGGCAGAGGTAGAGTGGTGTGGGGGCTGGGCAACATGGGCGAGGGGGGTGGGAGATACAGGCTTCCAATTATGGAATGAATAAGTCATAGGAATCAAAGGCACAGCATAAGGAATATAACTAATAATATAGTAGTGACGCATTGGAACAGACTGTAGTTGCACTTGTCATAAACACACCAAAACACATACACTTGGGGCATCATTGTGTTGTACACCTGAAACTAATGTAACATTGTGTATCGACTACACTCAAATGAAAACATTGATTTGTTTTAAATATTTATATGTTTTCTTTTTAATATGAACGGGACTTTGGTGAATGTTTGACAGTTTCAGCACTTAACTGGTACTTGAAATGTTGTTTCCTTTCTCAGTTTTATTTTTATTGAGGTATAATTGACACATAACATATTGGTTTCAGGTATATGACATAGAAGTTCAATATTTGTATATGTTGTGAAATAATCAAAATAAGTCTAATCAACATCGATCCCTATATATAGTCACAAAGTTTGTTTTTCTTGTGTTGAGAACGTTTTAAGATATACTCTTACTAACTTTCAAGTATGTAATGTGTAATTATTAGTTATAGTGGCCATGCTGTATATTACATCCTCATGACTTATTTATTTTATAACTGGAAGCTTGTACTTTTTGATCCCCTTCACCTATCTTGCCTATCCCCTGCCTCTGATAAGCAATTTGTTCTCTTAGCTCATTTTTTGTGCTTTTCCTTTGTTTTGTTTTACTTTACATATATAAGTGAAATCATACAATATTTGTCTTTCTCAGTCTGACTTATTTCACTTAGCATAATGCACTCCACATTTTCACAAATGGCAAGATTTCATTCTTTTGTTAATGGCAGAATAGTATGCCGTTGTATGTGTGTTTGTGTGTATATATATGTATATGTATATGTATATGTATATTCTGTATCCATTCATCCAGCCATGAACACTCAGGTTTTTTTCCCAATATCTTCGTTATTAAAAATAATGCTGCAATGAACATAGGGGTGCAAATACCTTAATAACTTACTGTTTTTGTTTCTATCTCCATTTCTATTCAAGGACATGCTCAAGAGGTGATCCAAGGTAGTAAAAATATAAAAGGAAAAAATAGACATCGTCATCTACCACGTGTGTTGCATTGACCATTTTTATTTTATTTTATTATTTTTAAATAATTTTGCAAATAACTTACAGAATTAAGGAAAAAGTATAGTGAAAAACAAGTGTATTAGAAATCTTGGTAATAATTTAAACATGGCAGACTGAAAATATTTTTCTAGATTTTCCTGGTTTTGAAAACACATTTATAAAGATACATATGCCCCCAAAGAAGCAATGTTTTTAAATGCAAGTAACTATTCATCACTGTAAACACTAATCCAGCTTGAAAATATTGATTTATTTATTATTACTTCAGTTTCTTCTTGTATGTGCATTCTCAAAATCAATACTTTTGAAAAATTGGAATGCTCATCATTGTGTTAAAGAGAATTGCCAATCTTCTCTGCTCCATAATTGCAAAACATTTTCTTTTTTTAGAATTATAAACACCAATCAGAATAATCAATTCGGTAAGTTTAAAATATTTCTATATCATCTATTTACTTCTAATCATCTCTACACCTGCCCTCAGCATGTCTCCATATGAAAACTATATTTTGGAGGCAAAAGTCAGAGATCTTTGCTACAAAGGTCACTGAAAAAAAAAAGGGAGTGTAAAATAAACAGTATGTATGTGAGAAGGGAGCAGAGAAAGGGTAATAAGGCATAATAGTGAAAAATAAAATATCTCACAGATTTTCTTTCTAATTTATATTTTAAATGTTTTATGACAAGTCCATCATACTTCATAAAAAGGTAAAATTGTTCAATTTAAACTTATTTTCTGACAAAGATAGAGTAAATTTTAGTCCTATGGAAATTAATATTGTCATTCTTTTTTGTGTATTTTTATGCACTTATTTGGTCATCTCAATTATTACCTATGATTTGACTACTTGTAAGTTAATATACTTTGTAAGGAAGAAATACTATCTCATCTTGTTTTCACTTAAGTTGATTTTGATGCAAAGAAGATTCACTAAAGCCTGCCCAGATGAAAAGGTTTATGACAAAGGATAATAAGTGGGATCTAGAACTAGAGTTATAATAGCCTAACAGAGCTGACCCTCTATCTTTTTCAGCTATCACTGTAATAGTGCTGTGTAACAAACATCTCCAGGGTTTTTGGCTTAAAACAACACTTACTTCTCACTCACAGGTCTGTTGGTCAACTGTAATTATGCTGGGCCAGTCTGGGCCAGTCTGAATACCAGAAGATTCAGGTATGTTCCTCTCAGATATCTCATCCCCAGGCCCAGGTCTCAAGATGATCACTGTAGCCTAAGAGGTCAAAGAGTCAATATAAACATGTTAATGGCTTCTGCTACCATATGTCTGCTAATATGCCATTGGTCAAAGTGATTCATAAGACCCATTACCAGTGGGAGGGAAAGTAGATCCCACCCAAAGTGGGAGAACACTGAAAGTTACATGGGAAAGTGTATGGTTATAATTTTATTGTTCTTCAAAGTATTGGGACACATAATCCCATCTACCATGGCTTTCATGGAAGGTGATGTGGGATATGGGGTTCTTCTGAGGCTCTTCATAAAGGAGTTTGGAATCTTGATTTAAGAGAATTACCTAATTCATTTAACCCATACTCCTTTCCTCTTTATTATCCCCTTGCCAACCAGGATCATTGAGACTCTGGCCAGTGATATAATCCCATTTCTCACCTGTTTTTCTAAAACTCCGAGGAATCTAAAATGGCCATGGTAGTATCAGCTTTGTCAATTTAGAGAAACTATTATTTTTTTTTTAATTTTTTTTAATATTTTTATTTATTTCTGGGAGAGAGAGAGAGAGACAGCGTGAGCAGGGGAGGGTCAGAGAGAGAGGGAGTCACAGACTGAAACAGGCTCCAGGCTCTGAGCTGGCAGTCAGCACAGAGCCCGACGCGGGGCTCGAACCCACGAACCGCGAGATCATGACCTAAGCGAAAGTCGGACGCTTAACCGACTAAGCCACCCAGGCGCCCCTAGAGAAACTATTATTTTGCTACCATGATGGAATTATCTTCCTCTTAGACTTAAAACTTTTAAGTATGCAGAGCTAGAGTCTTTGTTGGAAGAGCCAACATTTTGAGTGTGAGTCATGTGTTATAATTGTGCATGGTGCCATCTTTGTTTTTGTGTTCTTTTGTTTTGACTATGAGGGAATCATTCCTATATATTGGTTATCTATATTGGTCACATATTATATTATTAGGACAATTTTGCAAGGCTCATTCATTCATTCATTCATCTTGGATTGATCTTGGACTGATACCTGAATATGAACAAGGCATCCTGATTTTTTATTAGGTCAACTGATTATGGATGTTAAGTACATGATGTGTTCAGTAAATATCATTTCCATTTTAATTAGCAGCTGCAATAAATGTGAGGATATTTTTAACATGCTTAAAAAATGCTTAGTTTCCTTCAATAAGGCCCTTAATATTTCACCAAAATTAAGTGATTCACTGAAATCTGAGGCCAAGCCCATATATTATTGGTTCTGTGATTTTATGTCACTTAATTGTTCAATGGAATTCTATTCTCTGATTTGCAAGACGGAAACAAAGCAACCTATTTGGCCTTTGTAGATTACATACACATTCGTCTGTCAAAACCCAACTAAAAGTCCAGAAAGTTTTCTAAAAAGTAAAACAAGAGAATGGAAGAGAAGAGATCAATGAGGGAAATCAAGAAATTTTGTTGCTTTTAATTAAAATCTTTTTAACAAAATTACATATATTTAAGGTGGCCTACATGATGTTTTGATACACATATAGTTAAATAATTACAGCATTCAAGCTAATTGATATATCCATTCCATCACATAATCACTTTATTTAGGTTCTCTCTCTCTCTCTCTCTCTTTATTTATTTATTTATTTATTTATTTATTTATTTATTTATTTTTGTGGTGAGATCACTTGACATCAACTTTCTTAGATACTTAAGATGAAAAATGAGTGAATGACATAAACTGATCCACAAATTGGTGAAAGATGAAAAACAAATGGTTTTCTAACAAAAGCAAGCCCTTCAAACTACAGAAGTCCTGGAAGTCTCAGGAACTCAAAGGTTCTCCAAATTTTAAAGGTGAGAAGGATGAGTAGATGAAAAACAAGAGGAATGGTTGAAAGTCTGTGTGAGGAGTCTCTGTCTCTGCAACTCCTCTCCCAGCTCCTGATCTTCCTTCTTGACTGAGGCATATGGATGAGAATATATCAACCTGTGTCCATAGCGTTCCAGCCTGCTCGTGATCTTCCTTCCTCTACAAACTGTGAACTTACTTAGCCAGTCCCAACAATTGTGTAAGCCAGTTCCTTGGATTGACCTCTATATATGTATATGTAGACATATAAGTCTATCTTTATCTATATCTGTATCCATATCTATACCTATCTCTATATCTATATCTATCTATATCACCTATATCCATATCCATATCTATATCTATATCTATATACTTATCTTTATATCTCCTACTTGCTCTACTTCTCTGGTTGAACTATGACTTAGACCATCAGTATGCTTCTAACTTAACTTCCAGAATGTCAAATGGAATAACTGGTACTGCCACTTGGGTGAAGAAAGGTGTCCCCATTATAATTTCCTAGTCCTCAACTGTTTCACGACTGAATCTTATGTGCGACCCTTTTTCTCTCATACATATCTTTGATCAAAGTTTATTCTTCTGCTTCCTGGGACTGGTGGTCTTGCAGGCTTCAATAATTCATTCATTCATTCATTCATTCATTCATTTTCCCCAAAACTAAGAATCTAAAAGAACAGAAGACATTCTAGACATCCGGCCAGCTGCCATTTCTCATCCTAACCTGGCCTGTCACCATGGCTCCTTGGCTAATGTGGGTTTACTCTTCTTGTCTGTATCGGGCAGAAAAATAGGAGCATAAATATTTAACCTTCAAAAAAGGGACTCGTTTACTGGAACTCTGAATGTATGAACGAGGGTTATAAATCTCTCTGAGGTATTTCAATATGCATAAGAGAATGAAACCACATGAATGACGGGGCTAACTTTAACCTTTGATTGTTTAAAAGCATAGTCTTTTCTCCCTCTCTCTTAGAAAAGGGCCCTCTGAACGTACACACTATTGTCAGACATACATGATGAAATTTATCTTTTAAAGAGGCCCGCGTTTTTTTTCTTGTTATCCCTGTGCACTGAAATTTATATCAAGTCTGTCAAGAAGCTGAAAGGAAATTATATTTTACAGCTGCCTATAGGTTTTGTTATGCTGGAAGAGAATCATTTTACTTTTCTCACAATAGATTGAAAGGCAAATTCTCGTTCTTTGGCTGTCTGTCAATAAGAAGAGGGCAGAGGGGGATTCTTCAGGACAAAGATAGGCGACAGAATCCTGTAGACTGAGGTCCATTGTGCTAAGTATGTGTTCTTTCTGAGGGTTTATATTTAATTAAAGAAATCTGTTAATCAGCAACAAAGAATTGAATTCTGCCTCTATGCACAATACTGTCTTAGATGCTAGGACAAAATTTAATCTAAGTTGATGTAGAGATTGGGCAAAAATGGTTACAAGATTCCAACTTGGGAGCAGACAAAAGAGCTGAAGGAAGGCGGGGTTCAGGAGCTTGAGGCTCCCTTACGTGTAGCTGGCTTTATGCGATTTAACCATTATGATCTTGTTAAATCCTTGTTCCACCCGCGAGAATATTGAAACTCCAAGTTTTAAGCTCCTCAAAGTCACTCATTTGGAAAGCAGAAGGGACCTTATGATGCCAGACATACTTTCTTTCCATGTCTTGGCTTTCCTTTGGATTTATTTCCACAAAGATCTATTGAATGCCTGGTATGAAGTAGTTACTATGCCTAGCCTCAGGATCTTTAGGGTATTTTTATTATCATCTTATCAAATACTTAATTTACTGTACAGGTATATTTCATTATATTGCCCTTTGCTTTATTGTACTTGGCAGATGTTACATTATTATTATGTTTTATTTTACAGATTGAAGCTTTGTGGTAATCCTGTGTGGAGCAAATCCATCAGTGTTATTCTTCTAATAGTATTTACTCACTTCATGTCTCTGTGCTGCATTTTGATAATTCTCACAGTATTTCAAAAAGCTTTTCATTATTATTATATTTGTTGTGATGATCTCTGATCAGTCATCTTTTTTTTTTTTTTTTATTTATTTTTGAGAGGGAGAGAGAGAGACAGAATGCAAACCAAGGAGGGAAAGAGAGAGAGGGAGACACAGAATCTGAAACAGGCTCCATGCTCTGAGCTGTTAGCACAGAGCCTGACACGGAGCTTGAACCCACAAACCAGGAGATCATGACCTGAGCCGAAGTTGGAAGCCCAACCAACTGAGCCACCCAGGTACCCCCCTGATCAGTCATCTTTGATGACATTCTTGTAATGGTCTTGAGGTACCATTAACCACTTCCACCGAAGACCCCAAACTTAGTTGAGAAGTGTTGTGTTCCCGCTGCTCCCTAAACAGCTGTGTCTCATCTCCCCCCCCCCACCTCCTCAGGCCTCCCTGTTCTCTGAGACACAGCAATTTTGAATGTAGGTCAATTAATAACCTTACAATGACCTCTAAACATTCAAGTGGAAGGGAAGAGCCATCTATCTCTCAGTATAAATCAAAATCTAGAAATAATCAAGTTGAGTGAGGAAGGCAGTTGAAAGCTAAGATAGGCTGAGTGTTAGGCCGCTGGTGTAGCTTAGCCAAGTTGTGAATCCAAAGGTAAAGCTCTTGAGGGAAATGAAAAGTGCTACTCCAGTGAACATGTGGATGATAAGAAAGCGAAACAGCTTTATTGCTGACTTGGCGTGAGTTTTAGGAGTCTGGATGGGAGATCAAATCAGCCACAATAGCCCCTTAAGCCAAAGCCCAATCCAGAGTCAGGCCCTCATGTTGTCCAATTCTGTGAAAGGCTGAGAGAAGGGAGGGAGCTGCAGAAGGAAAGTGTGAACCTGGCAGGGGTTGGTTCATGAGGTTTACGGAAAGAAGCCACCTCCCCATAACATGCCACAAGTGCAAGATGAAGCCACAAGTGCTAAGGGAAAAGCTGCAGCAATGTGGAGGTAAGACGTCCCAGCAGCAGAAAGATTAGGACTTGCTGAAAGCTCAGATGGAGGTCAGCATTTTTTAGCAAAAAAGTATTTTTTAAATATTTATGTATTTTAAGAGAGGGGGGAGGGGCAGAGAGAGAGGAGGAAGAGAATCCCAAGCAGGCTCTGCGCTCTCAGCACGGAGCCCGAGGTGGGGCTCCAACCCATGAATCCCATGAACCATGAGATCACGACTTGAGCTGAAACCAAGAGTCAGCCACTCAACCCACCAAGCCACCCGGGCACCCTTAGCAAGAAAGCATTTTTAATTAAGGTATATAAGTCGTTTTATAGACATAATGCTTTCGGACACTTAATAGACTACAGTATAGTATAGCCATAACTTTTATATGCCCTGGGAAACAAAAAATTCACGTGACTCTGTTGTGTCATTCACTTTATTGAGGTGGTCTGGGAGTGAACTCGCAGTCTCTCCGTGGTATGCCCGTATTAGATCTACTGAAGGTGAGAGTTAAATTCATATTCAATTTGTATAAACTGATTTGAAAGACAGTTATCCATCAGGGAAACACCTTCTTTAATTGTTGTGAAAGGTTTAGTTTTTTTTGTAATGTTTATTTATTTTTGAGAGAAAGAGGGAGAAGGAGTGTGAGCGGGAGAGGGGAAGAGAGAGAGGGAGACACAGAATCTGAAGCAGGTTCCACACTTCAAGCTGTCAGCATACAGCCTGATGTGGGGCTCGAACCCACAAGATGTGAGATTATGACCTGAGCCGAAATTGGGTGGCTCAATTGGTTAAGCCTCCAAATCTTGATTTTCACTCAGGTCATGATCTCACAGTTTGTGAGTTTGAGCCTCATATCGGAATCTCTTAATCTCTCTCTGTCCCTCCCCTGCTCACATGCTCTCTGTTTCTCAAAACAAATGTATGAACTTAACATCAAAAACCTTCTTTGTTGGAGTCTTGCACAATTTTCTTTTATTAAAATTTTTTTTAATGTTTTATTGATTTCTGAGAGAGAGAGAGAGAGACAGCATGAACGGGGGAGGGTCAGAGAGAGAGGGAGATACAGAATCTGAAACAGGCTCCAGGATCTGAGCTGGCTGTCAGCACAGAGCCCGACGCGGGGCTGGAACCATGAACCCTGAGATCACGACCTGAGCCGAAGTCGGACGCTTAGCCGACTGAGCCACCCAGGCACCCCTCTTGCTCACTTTTCTTAGTCTCTGGAATGTACCCCTGAGTCTTAAACTGACTTGGCTTCTGATAGGCAGATGGTCCTCTCCATTTTTCCTTTTGTTTTCTCTCTGTTTTTTGTTTGTTTGTTGTTGTTTGTTTTTGTTTTGTTCTATATATATTGGCCTAATAAAATACAGATCTCTTCAGAACAGAAACTGAAATAATTTATATCATTTCTTTAACACATGACACAGTGGCTCACTCGTGATGGATGTGTAGGCACAAGTGAATGAACTAATAAATAATGGTTGAATGTCTCTGGGTTCAATCTGGCCCCTGGGCTCTGAGCCCATTGCCTGTCCAGACCTCACTTCCTTAGGTGTCCTTAAATCTTCTAAGACTTTTCTCAGCACTTCTGGCCTCTTTGCTCCATCTCTTCGCTGCCTTAACTGCGTATAGTTCTTTTCTGAACATCCTTACAGTCATTCTTAAAGCTTATTTAGTTAACTAAACTTTTGCTTGGATTTTTTTTCCTTATTCCTGGAGCCCTCTAGCAGCTGAAATGGGACCATCTGACTCCAACTTTCTTCTGGAAATTTTTGTGGTCCCTCAGTGAACCTAATTGCCACTTCAGTTTCTGAAAGCAGAAACAATATTTGAAAAGTCTCACTTTTTAATCAGTTGAGTTAACATGAAAGCCTGACCTCTAAACCAAACCTTTAAACACTCAACTTGGCAATTTATTACTTCTGCAGTTATTGCTCTCAGACCAGCCCGAGGAACAAGTAACTCATCTAAAACACATTGTTCGCCTGCTGCTGCTATTAAGACAAGTGCAAACCTACATGACATCAAGCAACTGGTCATTTGGGCAGACAGCAAAACGGGGTGACCTGCAGTCACCATCGACACTCCGCAATGTGACCTCATTGCACCTTATCAAACTAGCTATAAAAATCCGTTTTTTAGTGAAACACCTATCTTTTCCTGGAGATGGGAATGGTTATGTACATTAATTCTACCTCTGATCTCTCGGAGGTAACTATACTCATCATTCAATTTGAAGAATCAAATACAGACACTTCAGAAGATCAATTGGAAGAAAAACTTTGTACAAAAAAATTTTTGTTGGTACCTTTGTGTGTGTGTGAGTACTAACTGATTTCTGGTTAAACAGACAAAGTTGTTTCCTTTTCAGAAATATACTTAAATAAGCCAGAATACTAATAATGTAGCTGTTCCAATTCTAAGTGGGACTTCAAAGTTCAACTTCAACATTGTAAAAGTCTCCATGCCCAGGGGTCCAGGTGAGATCCGAAGGATATAAGTAAGTGACTGTTTCATCTCCATTATTTTTCTGTCTGCATGAAGGCATTAGATTTTTCTGAGTGAACGACAGGCTGCAGTTGTATTATTATAAGCTAAACATCTTCTTCCAATACAAAATCCCTTTAAAAGAGAATTTGGACTGGTAGGGATTTGGTGGAGGGCATAGAAACCATAAAAATTGGCGCATGGAAGGTGTGGACTTTTCTCCCTCCGAAGGTTTTCCTGAAATCCTCATTATTCTTTTTAAGACACAACACGCTTATCTCCCTGGTTTTGTAATTCATAACATATTAACAATAAAAATACAAGTTCGGGGCTACTCGAGATGGGTAAACCTGTAGCCACATGGATGACCCACCTATCTCCTGGCAGTGAAGACAGAATTAAAAAAAAAATAGAGACAACACTTTTACAAAGTAACAATTAGATAAAAGGAATTCTTTAGGGCCATTTAGTATAGGGGTAAACTCTCTTCCTGAGGACACTTCTATTGCAGCTTAATGATAAATATGCTGTTCAGTATAATGATTCCTAGAGGCAATTGCAATTATTTCAATATGTGTTAATAACGGATTTCACAGTTAGCAGGATTCCATTCCAAAATATTTAAAAAATGGGTATGTTTGAAAGCGTTAAGCTTTAATCACCAGAAAATTTTCTCATTAAAAATATGTTATTCTCCAGTAATGCTATAGAAGCATGGCAATGAAATGATAATTAATAAAAAATAATTAATAATCAAATTAACCTTGAGAGCTTACTCCCTTCTGGGCTTTGCCTGGAAGACTTTACATGACTCACTTATGCAATTTTTTTTTAGTTCATTTATTTATTTAGGAAAGAAAGAGATATATATGGGGGGAGGAAGGGGCAGAGAGAGAGAGGGAGAGAGAGAATCCTGAGCAGGCTCCGTGCTGTCCGTGCAGAGCTCCACACAGGGCTCAGTACCATGAATTGCGAGATCAAGACCTGAGCTCAAACCAAGGGTTGGGAACTTAATCCACTGAGCCACCCAGGAGCCCCTGACTCATGCAATTCTCAAAGTAATCTGTGAGGTACTCCTTTTTTCTTCATGAGGACACTGGAGAGCAGAGACAATAATAAGCATCTCACCCTGTATGACACAGCAAAGGAGAAATCCAATGCTGTGTCAATGCTCATGCTTTAAATCTGTACCCCATCATCTCTAAGGTTACAGAATGATTCAGTTTCAGGCTCCACAGTCTGAAGGGCTTATATGGAATTCCAAGGGCAAAGAACATCATTGACATAATATTGTGTCATTGTTTTATTAAAAATCTAGAAAATAAGCATATTTAATGAAATTTTAGTATCAACATGTATTTTATGATATTGTATAATATCTAATCATATATAACTTGGGCATCCCAACCAGCTGTCCTCAAGAATACATGATTTAATGAAACAACATTTTAGGAACTTCAACTGAATCAAGTATTCTATTTAAAAAGGAAATGGGAACGCAAACTATAGGAATCCTATGGGCACATAGTTTACTTCTTTAAAGAGTTAATTTTGGGGCACCTGGGTGGTTCAGTTGGTTAAGAGTCCGGCTTCAGCTCAGGTCATAATCTCACAGTTTGTGGGTTCAAGCCCTGAGTCCGGCTCTGTGCTGACAGCTAGCTCAGAGCCTGGAGTCTGTTTCGGATTCTGTGTCTCCCTCTCTCTCTGACCCTCATGCTCAGAAACTGCTCACGCTGTTTCTCTCTCTCTCTCAGAAATAAATAAAATGTTAAAACAAATTTAAAAAGAGTTAATTTCAAGAAACCACAGTTCGATACATCTTGGAAATGAGTACAGAAAATGGAAAACCCACTTGTGAATACTAAGGACTAAAAAAGTTTAAACAATAGAAGCTCATGTGAGACATAAAAATGCCCTTGATAATTTATTCATTACAGAACAAAGAATGGACACTTGTGCAATATGCAACATTTTCTGCCCAAAAGCACATGTTGAAGGGAAGGAAGCACAGACTTTATTCCTATTCCTATTTTTATCAAGCACAAGTTCTCTACATGGCCCCCAAGTGCCTGTTTGACCTGGCCTTATTCACCCTCTGTCTTCATCTCTTCCTCTTCCAACCCTTCCTTTTCTTCCTGAAATGCACTGGTCCAGGTCTGTGGACCCCCCTTCCCTCTGTCTAGGACCCTGTCTAACATACAAACCTCAGTCTCCCGTTTCGGATGCTATTTCCCCGAGAAAACCTGCCTTGGTGAAGGTGTGATCTTTTGGAATAGTGCCTCTTGTCCTAATGCTTATCCACGTGACTGTCACCGCTTGTTGAAGAGTGTGTCTTGGGTCCTTCTCTTCTTAGGCTGTGAGCTCTGTGTGCATTAGGGATAGTATGTGTCAAGGTGGTCATTGTAAGCCCTGGTTCACAACATAGGAGAGGCAATGAATGTCTTTTGTCTGAACCCATAAACACAAGTATGATTTAATTATAATCTCATTTTATTCTACAGAAGTTTCCATTGATGAAATCGGCTCATCTGTGTTACCTTGTTTACCATCACAGCAACACCATGCCTCCTAGGATGGCAGTGAGGTACCTGACGTTGCCAACCCATCTTTGTCCCACTTGACCCGATGAGGTGGCTTTCCCACCCCTCCCATTGGTAAGTTCATTTATCTGAGAAGTTTCCTAAGGAAATTTAAAATAAAATTACATTCCATCCAACATTTGATTACCAACTTTAATAAAGAGAATAACATTATATGAGCTGTTTGGAGATCAGGGAGCTCTGGCCCCATATGGACAAGGCTCTCATTTGTCAGCAAAGGCAGTTTTTCCTCATCCCCAGGCACCAGAACTAGAAAACGTTCTACTGTCATTTGAATCCTTTTTACTGACAATCTTCCTTTATCACCTAGTTTTCTGGAGGCTTGACAGATTTTTTTGTTGTTGTTGAATTGTATTCCTAAGCTTGGAGCGTGGGTTTCCTCTATTTATCATTCTGTCCTTGGTGTAAGTTTCTCTTCAAGGCCACATTCACTTTTCTAAGAGTAAGGCTCAAGTATATCTAAATCAAAAAACGCAGACATTAGCAGAGCCTATTTATCTCTACTACATTAAAAAGTGAATATCGATTCTAACAGCTGGGCTCTGGGACGGCATTGGAGGAGCAGTTAAAGCAGGGGGCCTTTACAGTTCAGCACATTTCTTTGACATCTTTTCCAGAGATGCAAAAGAATTAAGGCACCAGCTTCTCACCATGACATTCAAGATCTCTCCCCTCTGGTCTCATACCCTTTGGAAATTTCATGTCTTTTTAGTCCCATGCACACACAAATGCATGTGGGTCAGACAGCTTCTCTTATCTGTAACTTCACTCATTTCTTCATTTGCTCACATCTCCTGACCCCCCAATCTGTCTGTTGAAATTACATTGATTCTTGAAAGTTAGTAAACAGCACCATGGCTTAGCACGTAACACAGACTTCAGGGTGATTTGTCCCAGTAGTGTTTGCTCTGAAGGGGATGGACGTTCTTGTTGATGGTCATCCGAGGAAGAAATCACTCCTAGGACAAAGACATGAGGCAAGAGAGGGAAGAACAGGCACAATAGAATTATTGTAATAATAGGATTAAATTGGCCCAGGTTCCACGTTGTGAAGATACCCAAAGCCTTTCTGGAAATATCTACCCTTGGAGAATTGGAAGGAGGTCAGAAGCAAGACAGGGAGCTTGTCCGGAAAAGTCCTAACATCAGACTGAGCTTTGGCAAACAGTTCAGAGGGCCTGAGTCCACAATAATATAGAATATCTGAAGTCAGGTAAAAGGCAGCCTTTCGCTTGTCAATTTGGAAAGTAACAAACTCTTTTTTATTCAGGTCTAGAAGAGCTGTTGGACATCTGAATTGGCTTTGGAGGGTTGGCTTGTTTTTCAACTAGGAACCTGGCAGCAATTCTGGGCACTCCCAAATTATTATAATTATTATTATAGCTTGAGAACAAATCCCACTTAGTTTCCTGAGAGCCTCTGTGTCTGGAATATACCATGACACCGCTCTCTCTCTCCTAGCCTCATGTAGAACAATAGAATATATCTTTGTCTTAAAATGCTGTGCATCCTAGATACTTCTGAAGACAGCTGGGAAGGAGAGGCAAATGTGTAGAGATAAGGAACCTTCTGGAAGAGAAGAATAAATATTTAGACAGCTTGTCCTTTTGAAGATCAATACTGATAGAGCATCTCTGAGGATAGTAATACACTCTCTGAAATGCCACAGGGACCCTCTTTCCCCTAGGAGAAAGTCTAAAATGGGTAAGCAAAGCTCAAATACAAAAAAAAAAAACAAAAACCTGAACTGCGTGGGGAAATAGTACTTCTAGATACAGAATGTGGCTGAGGCTACACTCCTCTTGCCAAGCCACTGGTGCTGTGCTTTGAGAATCATGGTTTTGCATTAAGAATAGAATACAGAATTCTGCTACAGTTCATTCAAGCTGATGCTGCACGGAACTGAGCTTAACACCAGGAAGGCCTCCACTCCATCTCTTTATACCTGGAGAAGTACCCGCAGGAGAGCCACAGACCACTGAGAGGCAAAGACCTGAGGGGGGAGTGTTCTCAGGTGGGGGGAACAGGACACACTAATACCCAAGAGGGAATGATCAGATCCCAGGAGAATAAGGTAGCGGCAGGTCCAGGTATTTCCAACATATTCATAAAGCATGAAATGGCTCACACATAGTCAGTGCTCTTATTCTGATGCATTTTTAAATGTTGTATCATGAAAAAACTGCAGATGCACCTGAAGTCCTAAGATATAATACAAAGAGATCCCATGTACCCTTCACCCAGTTTTCTCCATGGATAACATCTCGCATAACTACAGGGCAATATCGCAACCAGTATACTGGCATGGATACAATCCACCACAGATTTCCTTAGTTTTACAAGCACTCTTTGTGTGTTTGTGCACGTGTGCACATGTGCATGAAGTTCAGTGCAATTTTATTACCTGTGTAGATTAGCGTGACCACCACCTCTGTTGAGATACAGAAGAGTTGCATCATACAGATCCCTCCATTTATTCTTTTATAGCCTTTACCATCATGATCCCACCTACCTCCAACCCTGGCATCCACTAATCTCTTCTCCATCTCTTTCATTTTGTCATTTCAAGAAAATTCTATAAATGGGATTATCTAATATGAAACTTCTGTGGATTGGCTATTTTCACTCACCATATTTCCCTTGTGATTCATCCACATTGTTGCCCATATCAATAGCTTGTTTCCTTTTTTTGGCTGTGTCGTATTCCATTGAATGGGTGTACCACTGTTTGTGTAACCTTTCACTCATTAGAGGACATTTGTTTTTGACATTTATGAATAAAACTCATACATGAATAGACATCCATGGACAACTATTTGTATAACACAAGTTTTTATTTCTCTGGTTCAATTGCTAGGTTGTATGGTAAGTATATGTTTAGTTTTATAAGAAACTACCAAACTTGTGTCCAAAGTTACTCTACCATTTTACATTTCCCATCAGCCATATGATATGATATGATATGATATTATAAATTTTACTTTATCCATTCTAGCAGATGTGTAATGACATCTCAGGATTTAAATCACACTTCCCTAATGGCTAATGATGCTAAGCATCTTTATATATCTTATGGCTTACATATAAGCCATCAGTATATCTTCTTTAGTAAAATGTCTGCTCAGGTCCTGGGCCTATTTTTTAACTGGATATTTTTTGTTTGTTCATTTTATTTTGTTTGCTCTTACTATTGAGTTTTGAGAGTTCGTTATATGGTCTCAGTGCAAGTCCATTGTTGGATATGTGGCTTGCAAATATTGTGTCAGTAGCTCATCTTTTCATCCTCATAGCAGAGTTTTACATTGGGCAGAACTTTTTACTTTTAATGAAGTCCAATCCAAAAAGTTTTTTAATAGATTGTGCTTTTGGTACCAAGTCTAAGAACTCTATGTATTTCTATATCACAAACATTTTTTACTAAAAATTTTATGTTTTACTATGAAGTCTGTGATCTATTTTTTTAATTATTTAAATTCTAGTTAATTAACATACAGTGCAATATTGGTTTCGGGAGGAGAATTCAGTGATTCATCACATACAACACCCAGTGCTCTTCATAACAAGTGTCCTCCTTAGTATACATCACCCGTCTAGCCCATCCCCCATCCACCATCCTTTATCAACCTTCAGTTTGTTCTCTATCATTAAAAGTCTCTTATGGTTTGTTTCCCTCAGCAAAGTGGGTATAGATGGAACATAGCTCAACATTATAAAGACCATATATGAATGACACACAGCTAGTGTCATCCTCAATGGGGAAAACTGAGAGCTTTTCCTCTATGGTCAGGAAAAAGACAGGGATGTCCACGTTCACCATTACTATTTAACATAGTACTAGAATCCTTAACCTCAGCAATCAGACAACAAAAGGAAAAAAAAAAGGCATCCAAATTGGCAAGGAAGAAGTCCAACTTTCACTATTTGCAGACAACATGACACTCAACATAGAAAACCTGAAAGACTTCACCAAAAAATTGCTAGAACTGGTACATGAACTCGGCAAAGGCACAGGCCATAAAATCAACATAGAGAAATTTGTTGCGTTTCTGTATGCCAATAATGAAACATCAGAAAAAGAAATCAAGAAATTGATTCCATTTACAATTACACCAAGCCATAAGATACCTAGGAATAAACCTAACCAAAGAGGTAAAAGATCTATACTCTGAAAACAGGAGAACACTTCTGAAAGAAATTGAAGGGACACAAATAAATGGAAAAATACTCCATGCTAATGGATTGGAAGAACAGAGATTATTAAAATGTCCATAATACCCATAGCAATCTACACATTTCATGCAATCTTAAAATTTGCATGCGGCCACAAAGAACCCTGTGATGCACTTTGAGTTAATGTTTGTATAGAGGTGAGATTTACGTTGACATTTATCTTTTTTTTCTTTTTTTTTTGCCTATGGATATCATTTGTTTCTACCCCATCTGTTGAAAAAGCTAAACTTCCTTCATTAAGTTGCAATACACTTTAAAACACTTTGCACTATGTTGAGCTAGTTTACATGCTTTATCACATACAAATGTCACATGGAAATCTGCCATTTCTTCTACTCTTTTCCCTTTATTCCCACTCCTTTGTCTCTTTGCAAAATGTTACATAGAATTGCTGTTCCAGTAAAATACATTTAAGCAAATTTGTGGAAAGAATGGCCATATTGTGTTGATGTTATTAGAAGTTCTACCACTGAGTAGTCTTTTTATTATCTTCACAGCAAGATCCCTCGAGGGCAATTCTACATGAATTTCAGGCTGGAAGACTATGTGTTCAGAATACCTGAGACTAAGTTGGTTGCTTTGAACACCCAACGAGAACAAATGCATGAATACCTGTCTACCTAGACACTTAACCACCAGACAATGAGCTGGAGGCTGGAACTGGAATAACTATACAGCTATTTCAGAAAGAATAAAGTCATTTGTGATGCGCCTGGGTGCCTCAGGCATCCAACTCTTGATTTCAGCTCAGGTCATGATCTCCAACTCTTAATTTCAGCTCAGGTCATTATCTCATGGTTCATGAGATCAACCATCACATCTGTCAGCGCAGAGCCTGCTTGGGATTCTCTCTCTCTCTCTCTCTCTCTCTCTCTCCCCCTCCCCATCTTGAGTGCATACTCTCCTCTCAAAATGAATAAACATTTCTAAAAAAAGCATAGTCATTTGGAACAGTAAAACCTTAGAAATACTGTACCTTTTGGTTGTTCTTTAAAATAAAAAACACATGGGCACACAATTGTTCCCTCTGACAGTAACACATAGGAATTAGGTAGCCACCCAGTAGTGATTGCAAATGAGGGCAAAAGAATTATGTTAGCACTGTGAAATCGTAAGGTATCATATGGGAATGGTAGTATTGATATTGACATATTAAAAGTGTGATGTGGTCACCATCGTTTCTAGACTCCCAATTAAGAGACAGCCAAGATCAGAGGCCAAGGTCTCCTGTGCTTCTTGCTGAAAAGCTCCTGGGAAGCATCATTGAGGAAGAAGGCCAAGCACGAAATAAAATATACTAGGGAACAGCATAATAGGTTCCAAAAGAATGTTTCTGGTGCTGGATGAAGAATTAGTAAAGAAAAGGCATGTGGTAGATTTCCACTGGAATGATTCTGAATTGTGCCAGGTACCCTCTCTCACCACATTCAAGGCCATTGACCCCTGATTCCATTCTACCATACTCTCCTCTTATTTTCCTTAGCAATTCTACTGCTCATCTTCCAGATCTCTGGAGTAGATGCAGGACTAACTCATTCTCTGGGAAGAGTTTTTCATTAATGCGCATTATCAAAGATGGTTAGTCGTGTTAATCATCTGGGAAATGGGAATTTAAAATGAAAAATAGAATGCAGCAGAACTAGGAGTAATCTTGAACAAGGAAGGATTTGGCAGATCTGTTTCTAAACAATGAGTGTTTGCTCTTTTTCATAGTGTAAGGTAAATTATAACTTTCCGGTCACAATAGAAGTATACATTATAACTCAGTGCTTTTCATACTTTAAAAAAGCACTGGACATGGGGCGCCTGGGTGGCTTAGCCGGTTAAGCGTCCGACTTTCGCTTAGGTCATGATCTCGCGGTTCGTGGGTTCGAGCCCCGCGTCGGGCTCTGTGCTGACTGCCAGCTCAGAGCCTGGAGCCTGTTTCAGTCTGTGACTCTCTCTCTCTCTGACCCTCCCCTGCTCACACTGTCTCTCTCTTTCCTAGAAATAAATGAAACATTAAAAAAAAATAACCAAAAAATAAAAAGGCACTGGACAATAGAGTTGCGTTTACTAGTATCCACAGCATGTAGATTGAAGATGTACGTGGGTGTGCCGTGTCACTTGGATTTGGAAGTGTCACCTCTCGCTTTGGAGATAGAATGCCCTCCACTCCCTGGTGGAAGAAGCACAGACATTCAGAGATGGGAAGCATTGACAAAGCCCTCTAAGCTAACCTCCAAATGACTCACAAATTCTTGACATTATCTGTGGGAAAGAAAAAGCCAAGATTTGCTTGAAAAAAAAAAAAAAAAAACCTTTGGAGAAATTTACTCCGTTCTTCCCAGTTCATTTATGCTTTCATTCTGGGTTTTTTTCCCCCTTTTATTGAAGTAAAACTCACTGCCTTGTAACTTCTTGACAGAATTTCTATGCTCCAGAGTACACAGGAGAAGTTGAAACTCCATGCATATGACAGGCTTTTAACAATGTGAAGGCAGTTCTCATATCTTCCTCCCTGAGCTTTTTTTTTCTAGATGAAATAGCTGCCTCTATTTAGCAAACGTGAACTATGTGAGGTGCATGCTTGACGTGTTGTCCAAATTGTCTTCTGAATCCTGTCAAGAGTACTGCCTAGAAGAGATCCTTATTGATATTTTCAGATGAAGACATTGAGATTCAGAGAAGCAATGGTCTCAGGTCCCCAAGCTGTACTTAAGCTGAGACTAGAACCCCAATCTACTCACTGTGGAGTTGATGTTTTCCGCACGCAGCTTGGCCCTGATGACTAAGTACTCTCAGTTCCTTTAAACTTGTCCTCATGTCCCAGATTGTATGTTATCCTTGTTCTCACTCACGGCCCCTCCAGTGGACACCTCTTGTTTACTCTGACCTTCCTCTGGCTTCCATGGCAATGACGGCCCCCACATTTCAGCGAGGGGGTTAGGTAGGACCTAGTATTTGCATGTGTGACTCCATGACCTTGCCACATTAGACATAGACAAGGGTAGGACCTTTACCAAGCCAAATATAGTCTTCCTGTGGAATTTTGTTGTTGTTGTTGTTTTGTGTTTTGTGTTTTGTTTGCTTGTTTTGTTTTTAACTGGGACTCTGAAAGAGAGTCATCCATCTCTGACTGGAAGCCACCTTATGGAGAGAGCTTTTCTATAGGGGCGAGAAGAATAGTGGCACACCAGAGGAGTGGAGTTGAGTGTGTGTGTGTGTGTGTGTGTGAGAGAGAGAGAGAGAGAGAGAGAGAGAGAGAGAGAGAAGGAGAAGGAGAGACAGCAAAAGTAAGAACAGTGAGGTGACCTGTGTCTCTTCCCATTTGCTCCTAAAATGAAGCTGTGTCCTGCTGGGATGGTCCATATTTGATTTTTCGGAGACAATCTCCAATATGGCTGCAGCCGGTTGGGTCGTTTTTGTTTTTGTTTCTGTTTTGTTTCTGATAAAACTGAGTCCTATCTAAGACCAAAGTGGGATCTTTTATGTGGCAGCCCCTAACATGTGGAATTAGCTAAGTTCAAGTGGGGTGCGTGCAGTAAGAATCTTTCTGCTTCGTGCTGGGAAGTGAGCTTTGTCTTCATTATGCCACAGTTAAGCAGTTGGTTCAACTATTGCCTGTGGTCTCTCGGGACTCAGACCATATGCCCACAAAGTCTGTAGCTTTAGGCAACTTGGTATAAAAACGTGGAGATATTGAGCGTGCCAGCGACTCCGGGCCTTTTGTAAGGTGCTATGACACAGCTGCAGTGAAGCTGGCTTTACTGGAGAGAAAATAAGGAGGAGCGAGGCCGGGGTAAGTCGTCCAAGAGCATAATTTTAAGATTCCAAAACATGTACTTTTAATTCAAATACACAGTGATCATGTATCAAAGCTTTCTGCTTTCAGAGAAAGACATGAGAAAATGATACATATATGCTTAGGCAAAGGAAGACAAATTCTGGGCATAATATTGCTAAGGTTAGATGCACAATGATTGATATCTGCATAGCAATTATGCTATAACCTTTAGGGTCATTTTCCACCGAACAGAAAGCTTTTCCTCACTATAAGAGAGAAATCATTTTCATTACTACTGAGTCATCATTCGCATGGCTTAGGACAAAAATCATTTACAGTTTACCAGTTTTCTACAAATGAACACTAGTTTTTAAATATTAGGGCAAACTACCTGGCCCTAAGCAATAGCAAATGGCCTGATGGTCCTCATATGAGCTTAGCAAATAGTGCCCTAACTTGATAACGAAGATCACTTTATCTCTTTTACTTGTTTGTTTTGTTTTGTGTTTTAAAATTTTTTAATGTTTTATTTATTTCTGAGAGAGAGAGAGAGAGACAGCGTGAGCAGGGTAGGGTCAGAGAGAGAGGGAGACACAGAATCTGAAACAGGCTCCAGGCTCTGAGCTGACTGTCAGCACAGAACCCAATGTGGGGCTTGAACCCACGGACTGTGAGATCATGACCTGAGCCGAAGTTGGATGCTTAACCGACTGAGCCACCCAGGCACCCCTTACTTGTTTGTTTTATTTGCAAGTATCAGACTTTCTTTTTGTTATTAAATCATAGCATTTGTACCAGGTAGAGCACTTTCTGTGTGTAGCTCAAGTCTTTGTAGAAGATCAGCAAAGTTTTGCTTAACCCTAATTCTAGAGCACTGATATAAATCCTAGAATCTCTCATTTTGAATAGGGATATTCCTGAAGAGCCAGAAGAATTACAGAAAGTAAGATTCACACTATATCATTCAAGTGGCTAGTTTCATTAATCTCTTGCCTTATAGGGAGTCCTGAGCACTCTTACCAGCCTGAATTAGCTCTCTTGGGATACTCTGGAGTTTTGTTTTTGTTTTTATTTTTTCAACTGTATACCAAAGCAGAGTCTCTAATTCTGGGACTAAATAACTAAAATTAAAATGTAACAATTCAGATTTAAAGGGCATAGCTAGGTTCTCTCTCTCTCTCTCTCTCTCTATATATATATATATATATATGTAACCACTTGCTATCTATCTATCTATAGAGACAGAGAGAGCGTATATATATTTATATATTTATAAATAAATATATATATATATATATATATATATACTTTGATTATTGGCAAGCAAGGGCATAGCTAGGTTCTATCTATCTATCTATCTATCTATCTATCTATCTATCTATCTACCTACCTACCTATCTATCTAGAGAGATATACTATTGATTATTAGCAAGCTTAGAAACATTATCATTTTCAAATTGATACACAGATGACTAAGATTTCATCAGAAGCAGTGTGACTGATTAATTCTGACAGTAGTAGTACTCAAATTTTACTGCACATCAGGCATCGTGTTAAAAGGCCACTTGCTAAACCCCACACCCAAACATTTAGTTGGGCTGAGTTGAGGCCCAATAATCTATTTTTATCATTTTTATCCTTCATGGATTCAGATGCTGGTGACCTGGGGAGACCACTTTACACCATTCCTTTAATCTACCCTAGACACATGTACTGACTCCAGCTGTAAATACAGGGCTAAGAAAGCACACTCCTTGCTGGAAGAGTCTGTCCATTTTCCTTTTGAGAAAGGGAAAGTGAGTGGGGGAGGGGCAGAGAGAAAGAGGGAGACAAGGGATCTGAAGTGGGCTCTGGGCTGACAGCAGCGAGCCCGATGCAGAGCTTGAACTCAGGAACCGTGAGACCATGATCAGAACCAAGGTCAGATGTTTAACCAACTGAGCCACCCATGTGCACCTCCATTCTCCTTTTGGTATCTGCCTACATAAGACCTTGAATGAGGACAATGTCACACTGGCCAAAGAATGAGGAAGCCAGCTGGGCTGAGGACAGAATTCATTTCACTATTAAGAAAGTAAATCAACTAATGGATACCCAAAGCCTTTTTATGAACCTGTCTTTGCTCTTTGCACAGCTAACTGGAAGGAAATGACATACAGTATAATGGTAAACACGACGTCCTATTTCTACTTTTCTCTTTTGCCAAATGGGACTTTTACTGAAGTTATGTCTGTTTTTCCATCACCATTGTGTATCAAATGCTCTGGGCTTATGAATTTAAAATTTAGATCCTACATTTCAGATGCATAAGGGGCTATATGTAGATTGACTAAGATTAAACTGTACAAAGAATAGAAATACCTCTGGGAGGAAAGAGTGGCCTAGGACATAGCCTCTGGAGGAACTAGCTATTTTGCATTTAGATCATTCCTATTTGGAAGGGCACGAGATAAATGCATTTGTGGTAGGACATGATATTAAGAAAAATTATCCAATATTTGGAAAAAAGGGAAAATACTCCTGTGTATCATGCTGAAGTCAGGCCAAGACATTGTTAAAATAAAAGACCATATATATGAGAAGAAGGATACATGTTTACCAGTACAGGATCGTGGAAAAAATCTTAATTTAATTTAATTAACTGATTTATTTATGGTCTCATCCCTATAGGTACATTATCCCTTTCCTCCTGGGGACCCCATGTCCCCAATCCTAATGATGTGGTTCTTGGTGTGGACGTCTTTGGCCACAGTAAACTTGGCACGGAAAAGTAGTCAATTAGAGCTGCACACATAAGTCAGGGAAATAGAGTCTTTCTGTAGGATTTTTTAAAAATAAAATTTAGGGGCGCCTGGGTGGCTCAGTCAGTTAAGCATCTGACTTTGGCTCAAGTCATGATCTCACAGTTTGTGAGTTTGAGCCCCACATCGGGCTCTGTGTTGACAGCTCAGAGCCTGGAGCCTGCTTCTGATTCTGTGTCTCCCTCTCTCTCTACCCCTCCCCCACTCCCACTCTGTCTCTCTCAAAAATAAATAAAATGTTTAAAAAATAAAAAATAAAAAAATAAAAATAAAATTTAAAAAGAAATCAGGCCATCTCTTGTATAGCTGGAAGTTGTCAAATGTTAACTGCAAGATATGTTAGTTTTCCAGTATTCATTTGTGACAGAAAAAAAAATATAAGGAAGATCGTATTCCAGTACATACTCTTTGGAATCGAGACTATGCCTTACTGAGGAAGTGACTGTTAAAATGCAGTAGATTATTTAATTCTAAAGGGAGTTAAAGGAAGGAATGTGTGCCATGAAAACAAATGTCAGGTACGGGTCAGAGATACTGGGTGACCTACTATGTAAGTGAACATACACAGCCCTTTAGAGCTCTGTACCTCAGTGTCCTTATCTATATAGTAAGAAAAATCACTTTACTTAGGGCTTGTCCTGAGGTTCAAATAGTGGGAGAACTTTGTGAATTGAAAAGCATGCTATAAATATGATGAATGAGAATAGGAAATAAATAGAGTGAGGGAAGATATTCTTTGGCATGTTTTGTCTCATTTACTTAGAGCATATAATGTGGCAAGCACCAAACCATGATTTTATGTATAATTATTTATTTCATTTAATGTCACTCATCCTGTACCCTAGAGCTCATTATCCAAAATCTAAAGATAAAGATCGGTGTCTGCTTTAATGAGCCCCAAAGATTTTCAAACCATGCATCATGGGGAGGTGATGGGGCCAAAGTATTCTAAACCGGGAATGGAGGGCCAGCCTTGCTTGTACCTCTGGATCCCTCAGAGGCTGTTTATTCACCTGTAAAATGGGAAGATGACAGTCAAATGTTTCCCAAAGCAAATCAAAAAATGATTCCCAGCAAATTTTAGTTATTTAGAGTATTAGTGACTATATGTTTTTTTCCCAGTAAAAGTGATTAGTTGTCAGATTTGGGCAGCAACGATTTTGAACAACTTAAGCAGGACTTCTCAGAGCATTTGGGATATGGAGCATCACGAATCTCTAAGAAGCGAGATTTGGTATACATTTACTTATTCATCTGATCTACGTTATTGAGCAGAGAGCTTACACCAGACAGTATTTTGGGAGCTAGAGTTACAGCAGTAAACATGGGGTGTGAGTTCCTCTGTCTAATGTTTTCATTCTAGTGAGGAAACAAACACAAATGGATAATTTAAGGGGGGAAAGAATTTGAAGCCTAGAGAATTTGAGTAATCTGAGCAAAGTCACACCTTTAAATTTGCATCTCGTATTGATACCAAAAGCTTGACTCATAAAAGATGTTGATAAAATTAGACTCATCAAAAAAAAAAAAAATTCTCCTCTATGAAAAACCCAGGAAATACGGCTGAAAAGGTAAACTACAGACTGGGTGAAAATATTTTCAAATCCCATTGCAGCAAAGGACTTGCATGGAGATATAATGAAAGAACCTTCAAAACTCAACTATAAAGAAAACAAAGCATCCACTTAGAAAATGCATAAAAGCCATGTGCAGAGAATTCATGGAAGGAGGGATGCAAATGGCAGACAAGCCCAGCAAAGCTGCTGAATGTCCTTAGCCATAGGGAAATGCAAATTCAAACCAGAATGAGATGATATAACACACCTATCAGAAAGACTAAAATTAAAAAAAAATAATAACACCAAATGCTGGTGAAAATGTGGACAAACCGCATCCCTCATACATTGGTGGTCGGAGTGGAAAACGGTATAGAGATTCTGGTAAAGCTTTTGTCAGTTTCTTAAAAAAGGAAACATGTGTTCACCATATGACTCAGCAATCGCACTCTGGGCATTTACCCCAGAGAAGTGAAAATTTATGCCACATCAAAACCTGTGTGTGAATATTCATAGCAGCTTTCTTCATAATAGCCCAAAGCTGGAAACCACTCAAATGTTCTTCAACAGTGAATGATTAAACAAACCGGCACATCCAGACCATGGAAGGATAAAAATGAACAAATTATTGATACAAGCAACGGCATGAGTGAATCACAAGGGAATTACAGAGTGAAAACAGCCAGTCCCCAAAGGTTACTTATTGCAGAATTCTGTCTGTATAACATTTTTGAAATGAAAAACTTTGAGATAAGAAGACAGTAATAATGGCTGTGGTTGTCAGGGCTTAGAGAGCTTCGGGGGAGAATGAAGTGACTCCCTACAAATGACAGCATAAAAGCTACTGTTAATAGAACTATTCTATGTCTTAACTGTGGTCGTATATATCCATACATGAGCTAGTATTGCACCAAACTAATATACACGCACACACACGTGTACACACAGACGCGCGCGAGTATATGTAAGGCTGATGAAATCTGAATATGGTCAATTGGTTTTAATGGTATGTATCAATCTGTTGTATCCACTTCTTGGTGATGATATTTTACCATAACGTGTAACCCCCTAACCTTGGGGAGAACTGGGTAAAGGGCACATGGGATCTCTCTTTATAAGTTTTGCATAACGGCCTGCCAACATTCAATTTTCTTAAAATAAAAGGCCTAAACATGAGTGTACACTGTGGAGTAAACACTGGGTCCACATTCGGGACCTCTGTTCATGTGGAGAGTGACAGTGGCATTTTAACTAACCATTCATGACTATAGTTTCCTCATCTGGAAAATGGGAGTAACCCCAGTATTTAGCTCTAGAGGTGTTGATTAAGTGGTGACAAAATATGTAAAGCCCTGAATATAAAGCCTAGCACAGTTATCAATCAATAAATGTTACCTACTGTGTGTAACTATTTTCTAAATAGTTATTCCTTTTTTCTTGAGAGAGAGAGAGAGAGCATGAGCAGGGGAGAGGCAGAGAGAGGGACAGACGATCCGAAGTGGGCTCGGAGCTGACAGCAATGAGCCCGAAGTGGGGCTCGAACTCATGTGAGATTATGACCTCAGCCGAAGTCTAACACAAACTGACTGAGCCACCCAGGTGCCCTTTGTGTGTAACTACTATTAATAAATAAAAGAGAATGCTAAGATGTAAACAGATCTAATAAAGCATTTATTATTTTATTAAAAGTTAAATGATGGACAGCTGATCATTGTTTCCTGTAATTTCTTCTTTTCTTTAAATGATTATTTATTTTTGAGACAGAGAGGGACAGAGAGTGTGGGGGAGGGGCAGAGAGAGAGGGAGACACAGGATTTGAAGCCAGATCCAGGCTCCGAGCAGTCAGCACAGGGACCGATGCAGAGCTCTATCCCACCAACTGTTGAGATCATGACCTGAGCCGAAGTAGATCACATAACTGACTTGAGCCACCCAGGCACCCCCCAGAGATTCTAATTTAATTGGCCTGGCACAAGACCCCAGCCACTGGCTTTATAATTTAACGCTTCTCAGATGATTCTGATGTTCAGCCTTGGATAAGCATTGCTACAGTAGCAGAATCTTTTGATTCTGTCTCTTTCAAAGTTTCAAGTTGACTTAGTCCAGAGCTAGATGGCATTGCCGGTTTTGCTCTCCCTGCTATGGAAAGGGACATCGTCTCTCAGAAGAATACTCACATCAATGATTGCAAACCTCTGGATGTAGCTTTGATGCCTGCAGGGCCATTCCCAATGCATGGCTTCACTCCACAGTCAGGTGAAGGTGGCATTTTCCCAGGGGAGTGTGGGCGTGTCTTTAGGAAGGGGCCACCAGAGCATTGATAAGGGACACTCGGCTCCGCTAGGGCTGAGCAGAAGGCAATTGAGAGAGAACCTTGAGAGGGGAATTCTTCCTCTAGTCACCTGTGAATGACATTTGTGGGTCTCTCTTACAGAACAAATGATGCTTTTCAATGCCTACCATTCAAAGGCGGACAAAAGACATGGGAAATACTCTAATCAATACAACTTGGCAGTTTTCAGCAGAGAGATTTAAAAAGAAGAAAACAAAAAACAAACAAAAAAAGAAAACCCCTGTTTTTCAGTTTTTTGAGACTTTATGTGTTTTAACAAAACAGGATAATACTATTCATTCAAAGGGTTGTTTGTTTGGTTGGTTGGTTTGCTTTCTTTTTGTAAAAAAATGCAGGAAATTAATATAAGGACGATCCAACTTATTTAGTTATTTCAAATAAAATATCTTCCTCTTCACCTGTTAGCACACCCTCACCCTGAACATGTACACTATGGGGACTTCAAAGCAGCCACCACAACCCCTCCCTCGGCACCCTCTCTCCTACATGCAAGCACTGCCAACCCTCCTCTGAAGACCTGAAGTGTCCTTCCTCACGCCTTGAACCTGGACTAGCCCTGGGACTTGCTCCAGGCCTGGAGCTGAACTTTAGAGGATTCTGACATGGCTATCCTGGAATGAGGTTGTCAATAAGGGTGACAGGGCTTCCTTGCTGGACAGAGGCCATCTAGAGGGAGGGGCCACGCCCCAGAGAACCCCATCTTCATGGAGTGAGTGCCAAGGCTAAGGTGGGTGCTGCAAGCCTGTTTGGAGACCTTATGGCCCAGACTAGTGCCGGCCAAATGCCAGTTCTGAGGCAAGGGAGCAGTTCCAGGCCAATCACAGAAGCATGAGAAATGGGAAGTCATTCTGGTTTGCTGTCAATGAGTTTTGAGGTGGTTTTGTGACGCACAACAGTGAGCTGAAATGCATCTCATCTTCCTGATTTTAGAGTTGCTGAGATAATTCGGCTGGGACTCATGATCTCACAAGGTTTAGTCAGTGCTCATTTGTACTTAGTCTCCCTGAATTCCGTTGATCTTTCTCTTAAGAATCATAGTTGTTGTGGTGCTCAGGTGGCTCAGTCCCTTAAACGTCTGACTCTTGATTTCGGCTTAGGTCTCATGGTTTGTGGGATCGAGGCCTAGATGGGGCTCTATGCTCAGTGCAGAGCCTGCTTGGGACTCTCTCTCTCTCTGCCCCACCCCAGCACTCTCTCTCTCTCTCTCAAGATAAATACATTTTGAAAAACAAAAGGAACCATAGGTCTTGATGATTATCAACTTAAAAACGTAGAAACAGATGTTTCCCCATCGCTACCACCAATAACAAAAGTAGTCTATTGTGACTTGTTTTGAGTGCTTGAGAAGGGGGGAATCAGTCACTGTGTATAGAATCAAGGGGATACAGCTCAGAGATGTGACTGGGCAGAGAGGTGTGAGGGTCCAAATTTTGGTTTAAACCCTGGTTTGCTGTGTTTGAGATAATTAGTTCTCAGTCTCCAAGCCCCGGGTACTCCAGACCAGTTCTTAAACCCAGGTTAGGCATCGGATTCCTTCAATACATGTTTTGCTAAATTGCATTAATGTGTATTCATCAGGAGAGCAATTCAAAAAATGCTGAGCTCCATTAATTACACTCAAGACCTATAGTACAAAGGTGTTTTTGGAGAGAAGCAATGGGAAGGAAAGGACCCAACCATTTCATAATACAGATTAGATGCCGCCTTTATTAACATAAAACTGAGAGAAAGCAAACTTGTTTTGAGCTCCGGAATGGTTTAGATGTTAACAGGGAAGTTAATACTCAGGTTTCTGATGAAGGGTCTCAAACTGAGCCCCGTGGATTATTCTAGGCCATTAATAACCACAAACTGCTTAGAATAACCATGGCAACAAGCAGTAGCTAAGTACAGTACAATCACCCTGATTACCATAGAATTAGCACAAAACAAATGTTTATTCTTTTCCTAAATAGATGTATTATTATGATGATAACAGCTTTCTATTTATCCCACCGCTTTCTCCTCAACCACTCCTGCTCCAAAGGATGGGAAGACACTTTTTCTGCCTGACATTTGTTTCTGCTTTCTTTCCCCAAGAACCAAGGAGAGTGTAAGGGGCTCAGTGGTGGCTGACCTTTCCTTTCTCTTCTCTTCTCGCCTCAATCTGATCCACCAGGAAACAGAACTCACGCATTGATTCATTGATCACTGTCTGGGTGCCCGGAGGGGGGATGCTAACCTTTCAAAATGCGCTTTGAAGCCTCAGATTTCAATGACCAGCACTGGATTGCTTATCAATTGAAATCACATCATTTTGATTTCTTTGGTATGCACAGAGCAGAGCACCACATGCCCTTGGCCCCTGTTGTCTAGGGTCTGGGGAGAGGGAGACTCACAGAAACCCAGGACTTGGTGGTACCTGCCTCTCTGCCCTCGCGAGCCCTGCACCTGCCACAGATAGGGTCAGCCAGCGCTGGCGTCGTGAGGGCCGACCCGTGGGGACTGAAATCCAGCCGCGCATCCCAGCCCGCTAGCCTTGTGAGCCCTGCGACAGCCAGCACTCGGCTGTCCCCCAAACCCGTTTCCACAGTTCCACAGCGATTGAAGCAATTAGCTGCCGTGTGGCTGATGTACCCCGCAGAGGACTGATGGCTCGTCTGACACATCTGGGCACTGAAAGTAATTGAAACAGCTGCTTCCGCCCATATGGCAGCCAAAGCTGGTCGTGCGGAGTCTGCTGCCTGGGCTGCACCAACCTCGGGCAAATTAGCCGTCATTAATGCCCAGATCTGACCAGCATACGCACAGCCACTAATCAAGACAGCTGGGTGGGGGCGAGGGGTGCTGAGGAGGAGAGATTCCCTTGAAGATTTCTAAAAAAAAAAAAAAAAAAAAGGAACACACAAAACCAAATTATAGTCTTCCTCTTCCGTGAGCCCCTTCACGACCCCATGGCGCCCCTCCCCAAACCTGATGAGGACACTCTGTCTGTTGGAGCTCTTTGGCAGGATATTGCTAAAATAGCAATGTGACTTTCTGGAAGTGTCACACTGCTCTGCGCAAGCCTGGTGTCCAGCAGTTATAAATAGCTCAACACAGGGAGAGCAGGAATGGGGGTGTTGTGCAGTCTTGATGCTCAGGCTCCGAGGCAGAGAGAGCCATGGTGACCACCGTCCGGCTCTGAGAGGATGGTGAGCTGCCCGGGCCCGGAAGGGACAGTGCAGGCACCCTTTCCTCCCCACTGAAGGGTGCTTTGCTGGTTTTTGGAGGGATGGGATTTCCATATCCAGGTCTCCAAGGGCCGGGCCTCACTGGGTTGGGAATTTTTAAGCCAGGGGTTAGTTGCAAAGGAGACTTGGTGACAGGTGGGAGGTCAGGTGCCACCTGACAGGTAAAAAGGGGAGTTAGTCACTGCATGGAGATTTGTGCCAGCCTCAGTCTGCAGCTTCAAAGCAGTGCGTTGACTCAACTTCCACACTGGGGGAGAAGGGCAGGCAGCTGTCTCATTTACACCCTCCAACTGATGTCATTATTCAGACGGCTTGTCATTATGCCTGACAACACCCCCGCGTGTTAAATAGGTGGTGTGCAGTGCATCTGGGGACGGAAGGGCGTGGCCGGCCGAGAGGATGTGGAGTCCCAGAGGTGTGAGGGTAGTGTGGGCGTAGGCACGCGGTGTGTCACCCACCTCTGAGGCCAGAGCCACAGTTCCCACAAGGGATTTCAGTTTTTGAGAAATGGAAATTTCTCTAATGAATTATATTTGAATAAGAAGATCGAGTTGCCCTTAGATTCAGCCTGACTTCCCCGGGTCCCTAACTTCATCTCCATCTCCAGAGGGAAGCACCTTCCCAGTGACAGACACTCTTGTCTCTAACGTACAGGTCACCCATGTGTCTTCCTGGTGTTAGAATTGACCCCACTTGCTTCCCTGCACAATGCTGACACTTTCTCCCCATGGCTCACCCACGCTAAGCTGTTGTGGGTGATAACTAACACAAGCAAATAATAAATGACCCCTCTGCAATGTCAGACGGTTACTCATTTCTTTGTGGAAATGACCCAAACAAGAAGACGGAATTATTTTTACCATGGGGATGTCATTGGGAGGACCATTGTCTTCTGAGACTTTTCTGTAGGGACCGAAGGAGAGAGTAAAATCACCTCTTATAAACGCAGCCAAACAGGGGTTTGTCAAAATAGCAACTTCAAAAAATGTGGCTAGAAACAATAGAAAAGCGATTTCTAATACACGTACAATCTTTCCCACCGTAGTTACTATTATGTGGGGCTAATATTGTCTTAATGCAGAGACCGGCTTTGCAGATGACAGTCTTCTTTGGTGCTTCTTCTTTCCTCAGATGTTCCTTTCTGTGGATTCACAAGCCTAATGGCATGTCCTTTCGGTTAGTGGGTGTTCTTCGTGTCTACCCTCACTTCAGATTTATTCCATTTTGATTGGATTGCTTTGTTGGCAAGTTGATTACTTATTGTTGTTTAACAACCCTGTTTACTGAAAAATGACAGTTGCTGGTACTGATTGACTTCTTTATCTCACTAACTTTTATCAAGAGCCTACCATGTGTCAGACACTGTAGCACAGCATGGGACATATCGTCATGAGCAAATTCTGGTCTTCACGGAGCCTGCAGTCTAGTGAGAGAGATCAACTCTGAAAAAATAAGTAAAATCCACCCAGTGTGCCCAATGGTGGTGGGAGTTAGGGAGAAAAAGAATAAAGCAAGGAGGAGGAAAGGCAGTTCTGGGCATGCTCAGACTGGGATCCTTGAGAGGTGGACATCTTAGCAAAGTCTTGAAGGCAGACAGGATGGAAACCACGTGACTATGATGAAGAGGTGCCTCTCGGTGGGAAGAGTAGGTAAAAAGGCTTGTGCTTAGTGGGTTGGAGATTAGCCAAGTGCCCAGGGTGAGTGAATGGCAGTGGATGTCAAAGAAAAAGTCAGACACTGGCTAAGGAGGCAAAGACAGATTTTAATCAGTAATATTCTATGGTGATAGGGAAGAAAGTCCACCATGAGCTGAACTCTACTTCATTTTGTACAGAGGTAGTGGGCTTTTTAATGGGAGAATGAGGGGATAGATGAGGGGTTGTGGGGCCTCAGATCAGGAAAGTAAAAGATTACCAAAAGCAGGAAATGGGTTTGGTCCATGTGAAACCCACTGGATTTGCTAACTGGCATGTATCAAGTTTAGGGCCCAACACTCCCCAGAGAGCCTGGAGGACAGGGACCCTATCCTCGGATATTATCTATTCCCATGGCACTCCTGAGTTTTCTCAGGCAGACACTTTAAGGAGACTAGAGCCATGCTAGGGAGGTGGCCTTGACCTGGCAGATGTTGTTAGCATTTGTTCAAATCTTTGTAGGCCAAGGTTGAGAGCTAATTGAGAGAGGGCTCCCAAGAAGCCAGCTAAGGTTTGGTCATTGAAAGAATCTTTGTTGATGGTGGGGATGATGGGGTGGTGCCGGGCCGGTTGTAAGAGTTAAAACCAGCAAGAAAGGGGCCATGATGGTGGGGGATGTACTCCAGGTCTTTGTAGATGGAAAACCACTGGAGCTTTGAGCAGGAGTGAGATGGTCTAATACTTTAATGGAATAAAATGACTGCTCTCAGAATTGTGTAGAAGGGGCAAAGGAGTGGGAAGGAGACCAGTTAGGAGGTTATTGCAATCATCCAGATGTGGGATGGGAAAGAGAAGAGTCAGAAATCACTTGAAGACTTTGGGGCCAAGTTTACTGAATCCTTGCTCTGCATCAGATTCCATGTGTGTGTCACTGTGACTAATCTAATCATTAGACAGTAGCCCAAGTTAGATGCAAAGATCTTCCCTTCTATGGCATTGAAGCAACTTGTCAAGGTCACATCACAGAGTCAGCCAAGGTGGGAACCTGGCACTGGGTGACTTCAGTGCCCAAGAACTTCATCCCTGCTCTCCCTTGAAGAGTCAAGGACAGTACAGAACTGAGAACTAATTCCCGGTCTGGCATGACTTTTCAGTCCTTACCTGCCTTTCTGCCACCGCCTTCCCTGTTTCCATGGCTGCTTCCACTGAGTGAGGACAGAAATGGGATCCTGACATGAGGTTTTAGTCTGCAGACCTTTTGCTGCAGTGATGTATCCAGCTACAAACAGCAAAACACAACTTGCTTCTGTGGTTCTTTATTCCTTCGAAAAGTGCGATTCCAATCACCAGGTACATTCATTTTTCTCTATTTCCCCCACTGATTATACCATACTCTTCTATTGCCTAATATTTTCTTCTTCCCAGGATAGAATTCCTGACCTAATCATGATGAAATGACTTCATCATAAAACACATGTTTCCACACGTTATCTGGAGAGGCACCGCCAAGACTCAGCTTTCTGAAATTCATTTTCTAGCATATCCCCACCAAGCTTAGGTGATGTGCTTGGGAGTTACATTCTAAAATTCCTGGGATGCTTTTAAGTGGAGGATTTAGCTCCTCAGGGAGTTACCTCACAGCTCACTGTTTAAGAGCCAATGGTCTGGAGTTTAGCTGCTTGCAGTTGAATCCTTGATCCATACTTCTTGGCTGGCTGTGTGCTCTTGGATAAGTTACTTCGCCTCTCGGTGGTTATGTTTCCTTTTTTATAAAATGATGATAAAAAGGTCAACATTAGGGAGTAGTTGTAAAGGTTCCATGAATTATCATGTAGAAGATCCTTAAAACTAGAGACTGGTAGATGTTTAATAAATATGAGCCACTGTAAAGTAATAAGAAATTATTATTATATAATAATGATGACCATCATCATCATCATCCCCATCATGATCACAAAACACAATCCTGGCTAAAATGCACCTCCCCAAGTTGGGGTTGAATTGAAGACCCTTAAGTGCAGACCAGTAATATTGAGGTTACCTGCCTCAACAATTTAGATGTGCTTCTATCCAAATACACATACGCCATTTACATATATACCTTAGACAGTTCTTAAAAGAACATGCTTTTAAATTATGGACTTACAGACAATCCAGAGACCATGACTGATTGTGACTTAGAGTCAATTACTGTTGGTTCCAACCGAGAATTATGAGGCACAATCCACTCCTAACAAGTATGGGCCCAGAGAAGGAGCACAAACAAGTTGGAGACGCACATACCATTTATTTAAATGTTCAAAGGACATCACACCGTGGACTGTGTAGTCCATCTCAGAAAATGAGTGCTGTCTTCCCAACTCTGGATGGCTTCTAGGATCATTGGAATTGCAATTGAAACTTTCTGCTCTGCAAGCTAATAGTCCATTCACCTTCTTCCCCAAAACCTTAAATGGCGGGTCCAAAGAATAAATTTCTTGTGGAGGGAAAGAAACAGTGAAATGGTTACAGACAGCTCTTTGGTAAGGGCCTTTCTATTAACACACCCACAAGGCCCAACATCAGATCCTGAGACATGGATCTCAAAAAAGAGTCTTCATCCACACCCCAGAAGAGTCTTCTCTATTTGACCTTTCTAGAAATGCACTGCAAAAGGCCTCTGGGAAAAACAACAGAGGGCTCTCCTCAACCCACCGACTGGGCTTTTTCCTCCCTTTATCTCTATCTACCATTAGGCTCCAAGTACGGCTCTGTTTAACAATGAAGGACACAAAGACATAGGGAAAGGAACATAGGGGAGAAATGCAGACTTGGAAATCTCCCTCACCCTTCCCAGGCTCGCTACTTCCTCTGCTTTTCCACCTTTAGCTTAAGGGTGGACAACATTCTAACTAAACCACATGCCCCTCTGTTCCATCTCCAGGCTAGACTTCCATTTTCTTCTGTTGGCAATAGTTGATTCAGAGTTTTAATTAAGGTAGCTTTACAGCAGAAGCAGGAGCTAACTGCCCCTTTACACAGAACATACTACAGATTCCAAGAGTAAAGAAAGAACTATGTGAGAAAGCAACTTTCACTCAGTTACCAAACCCCATCCCATTGGCAAAGAGTTGCTTGAGTTCACCTGCTCCTTTAAGGTCTTTGTGGATAAAACCTCTTTGCCAGTCAGCTTTGGAGGGTAGGGAATCACCCTGCAGCGCAACATAACCTGCCGCTTGTGTGTGTGTGTGTGTGTGTGTGTGTATGTGTGTGTGTGTGTGTAATGATGGAGCTTCTCTGTTCATAAGATTTTCTGGTTGGGGTGGAATATGGGGGGTGGAGTGAGTTGCAAGAAGTGATATTCTCTCCTTTTTAGTTTAATACTTGAGAAAAATAAATAAGCACCTCAACGTTGCTAAAGAGGCTGACAAATGAATTTTTCTCTCTTTCTGCTCATATCTCTGGCTCCTGGTCTTTCATAGCATTGTGATAAATAGGGGAGGAAATCAATTCATAGGGTAAAAAGACACCGTCCAGTTATTTCCTCTTTCAGTTGTATGCTTCTCCCTTCTATTGTGAGCCCTATGAAAGATGATCTTTATGGCACTTAAAAGGGGAGAGTCAGCATCCCAATCACAAAGAACCTGATGTACAACCATGTATTCAATACTATTTTGCAAATTTCCTCTATGAAAGCTGATAAGTAAGCAGTAGAGTTGGAAAATGAAATCCTCCCTTCTCTTCAGATGCAAACTTTGTCTCAATCGCTGACAAAACATAATCAATCTTTTAATTATTCAGGAGATGAAATGCTAATAAAGATCATATGGGTGGGTAAATCTTCACTTCTTTCCTACTGTATTTTGATAGCCTAACAGGATCAGAGCTGACAGATATTTTTCCTTACCAGAAAATTCTCCCTTTTTCATTGATGAAAAGATTTCATTTTTTATTATTACTATTTTTTAATGTTTATTTATTTTTGTGTGAGAGAAAGAGCGCGAGCAGGGGAGGGACAGAGAGAGACGGAGACACAGAATCTGAAGCAGGCTCTAGGCTCCACACTGTCAGCACAGAGCCAGACGTGGGGCTCAAACTCAGGAACCCTGAGAACATGACCTGAGCTGAAGTAGGAGACTCAACTGACTGAGTCACCCAGGCGCCCCTTAACTAAAAGATTTTAAGGCCACATATAAGAAACTGTGTTAAAAATGCAAAGTAAAGCCAGGACTAGAACACTCTGAAATATGATATATGCTTACTTATTCTGTTTTCTCATGTTTCAGATCAGAACTGCACTGATTCCGTCCAAAGGGTGGTATGAGATATACAGAGAAGAAGGTAAATACACTGTGATCTTTCTCTATTTGTTTTATTTTTAGCAACCTATAAACTAACAGCATGCATATTGGAAACGAATCGATTATATTTCTGGGTTAATGAAGAGGTAATAATTTAGACTGACTATCTAAGAGTAATCATTAGAACAACATTCTTTCGTATCTCAAAATGTTTGTATTGGTTTTTCTTTTTTTCGAAATGATCAGTGCCACATATTCCCGGAGCAGATAGTATATAAATTCGTCTTTTTCTTGAGTGAATTTGAACTAGAATAATATTTCTCTGAGTACATGTTACTGGATGTGAGGGGAAGGATAAAAACGCAATGCCAGTCCTTTGCATACTGTCTCTCAGCTTCAACGCTGCCTTCTGTGATATTGAGAAGGAGACTAAAACCATATTTCTGCTTTGTCAGAGTCCTTTGTTAGCCCCCATTATAGGCTCTGACAATAGGAAGCAATAGAGAGGCATGCCAAGGCTGGAGGAGGAAGGAAAGACTAGGTCTTGCCTGTCTGCCTCTTGTCCAGGGTTGCTCCGGCAATACAGTTGTTTCCTGCCCCCTAAGATCACTTGCTTCGGACAGGATCCACCTCATTCTGGCTGTGGGAGGGGGCTGGGCTCTGAAGCTGAGCCCCAGGGAGCTCCTCCTCTTGCCCCCAGGTTCCAATATCCACAGCCGCTTCTCATTTTCCTTCTAGTGATTATCTTTGGGTTATTTAACACAGTGTTCTTTTTTTGTTCTTTGCGTTACCCAGAACCCATCTAGCCAACCCCTTATACGAAATTCTGGACCTTGGCATATAAGAAGGCTATCTATATCTGATAGTGCGGAGGTACTACAGGGAAATGCAAAGGGTAGTTATAATGCTGTCTGACAAAGGAGAATTCTAGAGAGATTGTGTATATATATATATATATATATATATATAGTGTGTATATATACATATATATACACAAAGTCCATTTTTATTATTATATTTAATATATATTTTATATAATAATATATGTAGTAAATTATATATCATTTAGATATAATTAATATTACACACATATATATACACATACACACTCAAACACTCACATACATTCAGTCAATTCTCATTGTTTATGGTAGTTTTGTACTATGAAGTGTGAACACTTGGTGAATGTAGAACCCTTGTCCCTAAGGGAAATATGGAGTTGGGCTCCTATGAGTCTCTGGTCACATTTTTGTCAACCGATCACTATACAGCCTCTTTTATACGTTGTTTTTTTTTTTTGTTTTTTGTTTTTTTTAATTTAATAGGGATGCCTGGGCACCTCAGTTGGTTGTGTCCAGCTCTTGATTTCGGCTCAGGTCATGATCTCATGTTTTGTGGGATTGAGTCCCTTGTTGGGCTCTGAGCTGACAGTGTGGAGCCTGCTTGGGATTCTCTCTGTCCCTCTCTCTCTCTGCCCCAAGCCCACTCATGCACACATGCTCGCTATCTCAAAATAAATGGTTAAGCATTAAAAAAAAATCTTATTTAACAGTTATTGTTTATTTGACGACATTGCACTTGCGACTAACCGTTATCATGACTGAGTGCAGCTTCTGGAGCACCCATATTCCCCCATGAAGCACATGACAGCCTCCTTGTACTTAGGAACATTGCTCAGAAACTTTGCACTATGCCTCGGAGGCCATTTTAAACAATGAAATCACCAACGAATGGCACACAAGTACAAAAACAAGTGAGATGGAGGGTGACAAGGACACTTGTTTATAGGATGAGAGCTGAAACAAGAAGGCAGAGTGCCATTGGTCACCGTCAGGTCAGGGGTCAGGAGACTCCAAGTTTCTGTCACTTTGCCCAGACCTACAAATGACTACAAAAGTGCCACAGGTATTGATGTGGGGGTTCCAAATCAATTCTGACAAGTAGGAGAGCTGGGAAACAGAATCTGCAAAAAATGAAGATATGCTATCTATTCATCCATGTATCATTGATCCATTTATCTGTCTTTTAAAAATTTCCCAATCTCTTGCTTTTGAAGCAGCTGCGTATTAAAAAAGCTTTATATGTTCTGCTCCTGCCCCAATCTGCCCTGAGAACTTCCATTGTCATGTAATGTCATCACATCCCAAACTCCACATTTGTGGGAGCGACAAAATGGTCTCCCAGGATACTAATGAAATAGTTGCCTCTAACCTTTATTTTGTATTCTCTGTAGCATTGTTTGAGAGGGCCATGCCAGCTTCGCTGAAGGCAACCGTCCCTTTGAGCAGGGCGATAGTCATACCCCCTGGTCCTCCTAAATGAATCATACTCTGGAGTGACATGGGGTTCTGTGCAGAATAGAACAGAACCTTCTACGATCCTTTGCTATTAAATACTTAATCACATGGTGAAATATAGCCTAATGAAATTAAGGAACTCAAGAAATTGCGTTTTTTCTTTTTTTTACAAAACTGTGCTGCCTATAATTTATCTGGGGACCTTTGAAAACCCAGGTTGTTAAGGACATTTTTGGTCACCTACCCAACTGATACTTCCCCACAGCACGCCTTGGTAACAAGGCAGCCATATACATCAGATGAGACTGAATCCTGCCCATATTCAGGCTGGAGAATCTTATTTGGTTAAAAATTATGTGAATTCTATTTAACAACCAGGGGTTGTTTAGAAATGGATTTGTGATGCAATTCTGGCCAAAGGGGAGTGAAGGTAAGTCAAATGGGGAAACTGAGGACCAAGGAACATGTCCTCATTGTGGTCATGTAGTGTAACGATAAGAGCTGCAGTGACCACTGTGTGTGACCATGAGGGGCAGTCTGAGGTTGTCAAACAGAAAAAAGCCAACATACAGAAGATATTAGTGAGGAAAATACCATGTTGCTGAGTTGCTTTGTTAGTTATCTCTGAACTGCTCTCCTGAGTTACTTGTGTGAGATAATAACTCATCTTATTTAACCATTTTAAGATGGTCATCTTTTACTTTCATTCAGTGGTGTCCTGATTCATGGATTTCTTTGTGGGGATCCAGATTCAACTGGTGTGGGGTGTTGTGGTTTCAGGAATTTGTGGCTTTGGAAAATTTCTCTGGGTTTCTGATGGGCAGTCTGGGGTGAGTCCCCATGGTTAGTTTTGTTGATTTGGGTTAAATCAAGTAAGAGTGACTGTATCATTGGCTTGAGAAATCACACTTGAACCACAGATTGTCATGGTTCTCTTCTTTACCTAAATCTGTCCCTGGCATCCTAATTATATTCATGGCATTTTCAGATATGGACAATTGATGAGGGGCTACAAGTCCAACAGCATTAATCCAACACACAGAGGGTGTCTTTTGTTCTGACCTACTCATTTTATCCTACTTCTCTGTGCTACTTACCAGCCTTTTACTCCAGAATTTTGAGGGTTGGACCCTTCGATGGCCATGCTTCTTACTCAGAAACTATGTAAATCTCCTTTTCTGAAATTTGTATGTCTTCCTAACAATACAACTCATTCTTATGTAGAGACAGATACCCTTATATAAATGATGCTCTTGAGAACTTAAATGCAGACTGTAATTCCTGATAGAACAGAAATAATTATAATCCAGATCTCATGTCTTGAGATTCAGTGGGGTCAGAATTTGCAAATGGGCCTCAACTGCCCATATAAATCTTTGGTAGAATTATGTAAACACTCAGCTATTCTTTAAATGGGCCACCTCCCATTGTATCCTCTATAATCTGCTTCTCTGCTCTATATTAGTTCCCTAATTCTCCAACCTCTGTTTGGCTCTATGCCTTTGTTCTAATCATCTCAACAACTACCTTTGGCTTTGGACATCCTACATCAACCAATCGGGCATTTGTTCTTCCAGGACTTAATTCTGATATTCAGCAAGTGGTTTCAGCAACATATTCCCAACTTTTTATTGTCACTCTAAAGTTAGGTGATATTATATATTATTTTCTTTCTTAAAGGATGTACTTAGATGAAGGACAGATTATAAGAGTTGAAGCTTAGAACAATTCCGAATACATATTGCTTTTCAAATTTTACACGAGTCCCCAAATTCTTGGCTAGGTATTTATACCTCTTGGACCATTAATGAAAATATTAGTTATAGTTAGAGTTTTTGAGAATTTTTAAAGCAGCTTCAAATGTAACTTTTAGAGAGAGATGAGGGATCGGTACCAGCCGGCAGAGTTTCTCCCCCATTTGTCAAAGCATAAGCAGAAATGGCTTGAGAGTCAGCCAAGATCACACAGCTTGATGAGGGCAGAGTGAGCAGAAGAGTGGACTCATTACTACAATCCCTCCTGCTTCCAGCTCACCTCTTGAGGTCATTGCCAACTAGAAGGCCATGTTGAGGCTCCACCAGACCATTCAGGTGGTATTGAGAAAACTCAGGACTAATCACACCAAACAAATGTCAGATTTCTAAAATTAGTTTGCCTGACAGTTACTTTAGGCATAGCTGCTTTAGGTGGGAGGAAATGAGAATCAAATTAGAAGAGAGACAACACCAATTCAAACTTGATGAAACTAGGCTTAGGGTCAGGAGAAAATTCAAGTGAATCTTTGTGTGCATGGGTGGTCTCTTAAGTAAATTCTTATGTGTACATTCATTTTACAGTTTAGCAATTTTCAAAACATTAACATAAATTATTCTTTGATATTAATAACATGTTGTTACCTTTCTGGTCCCTTGTTAACTGGTTCACTAAGATCTCACATTTTCCCTTCACTTACTAATTTTGCTTTGCTTTTCTGGCTGTATATATATATATATATATATTTTTTTTTTTTTCTTTCATAGCTTATTCTCAAGTTGGTTTCCATATAACACCCAGTGCTCTTCCCAACAAGTGCCTTCCTCCATGCCGATCACTCCCTTCCCCTTCCCCCACCCCCATCAGCCCTCAGTTTGTTCTCACTACTCAGGAGTCTCTCAAGGTTTGCCTCCCTCCCTTTCCCCAGCAATTTTTTCCCCTTCTCCTCCCCCATGGTCCTCTGTTAAGTTTCTCCTGATCCACTTATAAGTGAAAACTTATGATATCTGTCTTTCTCTGCCTGACTTATTTTGCTCAGCATAACACCCTCAAGTTCCATCCATGTTGCTACAAATGGCCAGATTTCATTCTTTCTCATTGTCATGTAGTATTCCATTATATAGATAAACCACATCTTCTTGATCCATTCGTCAGCTGATGGACACTTAGGCTCTTTCCATGATTTGGCTATTGTTGAGAGTGCTGCCATGAGCATTGGGGTACATGTGTCCCTAAGCATCAGCACTCTTGTATCCCTTGGGTAAATTCCTAGCAGTTCTATTGCTGGGTCATAGGGGAGTTCTACTGTTAATTTTTTGAGGAACCTCTACACTGTTTTCCAGAGCGACTGCACCAGTTTACATTCCCACCAACCGTGTAGGAGGGTTTCTGGCTGTATATTTTCGATCTGATAGATAGACATGCAACTATATTTGGAGAGGCAAAATACTGATGTCAAATGCTTTGTTAATATCTTTTTTTCTAAGTTAATATTTTATGTAAGGTTTAACAAACAACATTCCATAACAAAACAGAGGACTTGCTAATTGAAATAGGTTGTAAACATGTTTAATGTACACCCTAGTAGCCAATCAGACAAATGCTGTTTTTTGTTTGTTTGTTTTTAATACATTCATCCAACTCACACGGCTCTTTCAAGTCTCTTTTTGTCTTTCTCCTCTGCCATTCTAGTTTTCATCTCTGAGATTATTGCCCAATGGTTTCAAGAATGCTGCTCTAGGTATTACATCTGCTTTCTGACATAAAAAAATAAAGGCTTTTCTTTAAGCTTCACTTATGAGACTTTCCTTGTATCTCATTGGCCAGATGTAGGGCCCATGGCTACCACCAGACTCATCACCAGTCAATGGGAAAGCGATTCCTGTTATCTAGTCCAGATCACAGTAGACATTGAAGGAGAGATCTACTGTCTTTGAGATCAAGAGGTGTCCACGGATATGCAAACAAAATAATTTTATTCTTCTTCTTCTTCTTTTTAATTTCTGTTTTACAAAGAAGTGGAGGGCTAGGTCTGGGTAGTGCAAAGGAATTTAGCCAACTGCAAAGCTACAGGGATGTCTACCCAACACCATCTTGTTTCTGACACCTGTTGCAAGTTTGAGGGCTTCCCCAAACCACTCTCAAGTTCACTAGACAAAGCCATAAAACTTACTGAGAACCATTGCACTCATGGTCCTGATTGAACACAAGGAAAAAAAAAATACAAATTGAAATTAACCAAGGAAAGAAGCACGCAAGGCAGAGTCCAGGGATGTATCAGATATGTAGTTTCCATTGTCTTCTGTCCATGGAGTCAGGACAGAGTTACTCTCCTGGGACTGATGCCAATGTGCACAAATATTGTCAGCTGGGGAGTCTCACCTGAATCCTGGAGTCCGGAGTTTTTATTGGGACTCCATTATGTAGGCATGAAAGACTACCCATGTAGCTGATTTCACTCCCCAGGCTCCAGTCCCTCTGGGTATGACTCAAAGCCTCCACTCTAAATCACATTGCTTTGTCTTTCTAGTGCAATGGGGCCCAACCTAAATCACGTTGTTAGACTATCCAGTGTGAAGCAAGGCCTCTAAGAAAACAACTCCTATCAGGCATGACCTTCCAGGAGCTTAGAGAATACTTCTCAGAAGCCAAGGGCAAAGGCTGGACCTCTCTTTGGGCAAGGCTAAATTCTTTACTGCACAAGTAGACAAAAGATAGTATTCATCACAATTTCTCTTTTGGCTAACAACATTAAGGATCTCTGGGGGAAATGATGGAACTAAATGAGGAAAATTTTTTTCAAAGATATCTGGTTTTTGAAGATTAGCGATTTAAGAATCACAGGGTTCCATCCATTTTCTATGGATAACAATTTAAAACTCTCTCCTACAGTATATTTATTGCTAGAGGCAAAGAGATATAATTGGAAAGAAAATTTAGGAAAATTTGGAAAACACTGGGGTCTAACAAAGTTAAGAAAGTTTTTATATGACTGGACTTTTCATGGTCGTTAATATGCTAAGTTAATAGCTCTAAAAATAGTGGTGTTAGGATACCTTACACTCTTAAAAATTACTGACATCTGCAAAGAGCTTTCCTTGAAGTAGATTTTATCTGTTGATATTTACTATGATCAAAATCAATCTGAACACTTTAATATCTAAGTAACTATTAACTCATTTAAGAGTAACCGTATAAACTCATTAATGTTAACATAAATGATTTATTCTTATGAAAATAGCTATATTTTCCAGAATTAAAAAAAAATAAGCAGTAACAGTTACATGTAGCAATTTACTTAGTGTTTGGCTTTACAAAAGTCAACAAGTCTCAATACTGCTTCTGCAATCAATCAGTTGTGATATATGGTTTCAGCTGAAATATGTAAAGGAATTCTGGCTTTTCTGCTATACATAGTTAGAAAAGAGTAGACTTTTTAATAGGTTTTACACATGCTTTTGGATATAGTGTTTTGATAATATATCAGTGAAATTTTCAAATTCTGCTATCTTAACATTGAGTATTTTATCTTGTACTTTAAATGGTTCTTTGACCCATGCATGATTTTGTAACATCATGCACTATTTTTTGGAAGAGATCGGATCACGAAGTCATGCAGATCATCCAAATATTAACACATTTCAGTACACAATATCAAAAGTTTATATTTGTTAATATCAACACCAATCTTATCAGAGGTCTTTAACTATTTGGAAGCTGTCAAGATCAAGATACAAGGTTTTCCAACTTCTCAGTTTTTCTAGAAAACCCACATTTTATTACAGGCCTTGAAATTAGCAGGAGCACATTAGGAATATGTAGCCAAGAATTATCTATGTTCTTGATAGTGATTATCATTGTGGAAGATCAAAGATATTTATATTAGCAGGTGTAAATTATTTCTTTGTTTATTAATTGAAGTAGCAGAAATCATTGCGTATTACCTCTTTATGTCTTTTGGGTTTCACATCAACAGTGTCCTCGAAGTCCACAATTCTAGGTATAATGTGACCAAGGCACTTTAAGCTTTTATGTACACTCTCTACAAAGCTCACTGTGTGGTTTTAAAACCAGTCCTATATTTTAAGATTTTATTTATAGTAGTATTTCACTTTCACAAACCAAAATTGCTGTTAACAAATCAGATCAACATTTGGTGTTTAAAACAACAAACATTTCTTACCTCATGGTTTCTATAAATCCAGTCACAACTTCTGGAGGTTTTGACTCAAGTTCTTTCAAGAAACTATAATCAAACTGTTAGGACTCCAGTTGCCTCAAGGTCTGGGGAGAATTTACTTCCAAACTCATTCACATGATTATTGGCAGAAGTCAGTTGTTAGAAGCTTCTCTGTTTCTTGCCGTGTAGACCACAAAGAATGGCAACTCCCAAAATGGCACCTGGCTTCCTTTAGAGTGAGCTAGCAAGAGAGAGTGAGTGCCCAAGACAGAAGGTGGTCTGATTGTAACCTAACCTAGGAAGGGCTATTCTATCATTTTTCCATAATATATTTATTAGGAGGGGATTCTTGAAGAGGAATTCTAGAAGCCACACTCACAGGGAGGGGACTCAGAAAGGCATATTTACCAGGAGGTAGAGTCACTGAAGGACATCTTCAAATCTGCCTATCATAAGCACTAATGTAAAAGGTAAAACCCACCTCTTAATAACAGATAGGAGAAATCAAAATAGAAATCACTGAAGTATTTAGAAATAAGGACCTAAGCAACAAGAATAGTTTTATATAACAAAACCTGTAAATGTAGCTATAGGAATATTTTAGAGTGAAATGTGAGTATTAAGTGCTTATTTTAGGAAATAAAAAAGGCTAAAAATGTATGAGCCAAGACAAGTCAAGAAAACAAAAGGGGAAAATAAAATTAAAACAAAAATTAGGGGCACCTAGGTGGTTCAGTCAGTTAAGCATCCAATTCTTGATTTCATCTCGGGTCATGATCTCACAGTTCATGGGTTTGATCCCTGCATGGAGCTTCATGCTGAGATCATGGAGCCTGCTCAGAATTCTCTCTGTCCCTCACTCTCTGTCCCTACACTGCTCAAGCATTCTCTCTCTATTGAAATAAATAAATAAACTTAAGAAAATAATATAGAATAAAAAACAAAGAAAGAAAAGAATCACTAAAGGCGTCAGGCTCAGATGGTTTTACAGGTCAGTTTACCAAAACTTCAAGGGAAAATTTAATCTTTATATTTGCAGTAATTCAGAAACTAAATATGAAGGAAAACTGTTGCTGTTCAACTCATTTTAAGAAGCCAATATAATCTTACTATTAAATATAAACAAAAGTAGCATAATCCACTAATACCTATAGAAGTAAAAGTACTATATAAAATATTAACAAAGTAATACAGCAGTGTATTAAAAATATGGGTGCCTGGGTGGCTGTCAGTTAAGCAACTGACTTCGGCTCAGGTCTTGATCTCACAACTCAAAGTCTTGTGAGTTCAAGCCCTGAACTGGGCTCTGTGCTAACAGTTCAGAGCCTGGAGCCTGCTTCCGATTATGTCCTCTCTCTCTCTCTCTCTCTCTCTCCCTCCCTGCTCCCCTGTTCATTCTTTCTCTCTCTTTAAACATTTAAAGAATAAAATAAAAAGAATATATTATAAAGCAGTAGAGTTTAACCCAGGGTTGAAAGGATGTGGTAATGGTGGAATATTTATTAATGTGATTACTAAATTGCCAGATTAATGAAAAACACATTAAAATTAATGAAAAACACATTAAAATCTCAGTAGAGATATATTAGTATCTAATAAAAACACTAGACAAAATTCAACACTATATTTGATTTTACAAAACCCTTTTAGTTCACTATACATGTCAAGGCACTTGTTTACTTGGTTAAATGGTTTCTACCGAGTTGAAAGGGGTCCAAGATGGTGGTGTAGGAACTTTCTGAACTCATCTCCTCCCACAGAAACATCAAATCTATAGCTACATATGAAGAATTTCCCTCCTAAAGAGGTCTGAAAATGAGATGAATGTCTCTGTATAACAAAAGATAAAAGAAGCACACTGAGATGGGTAGGAGAGGCAGAGTCATAGTTTTGAAAAGATTCCCATCTCTAACATGGCAACACGCAATAGGGAGGGAGCTCAACAAACGGGCACCTCTCCTAGAGGTCTAAGGGGTTGGTGCCCCACATCAGGCACCCAGACCCTAGGATCTGGACACAGAGATGAGCCCCCAGGATGTCTGGCTTGGAAAGCCAACAGAGCTGTCACCTGGGGGTCCCAAAGTGTTATAGGAAACTGAAATTCTCCTCCTGGAGGGCTCCCATGTGGTCTTGCTCACTCCAAGACCCAGTAGGAAAAAAAACAACAACAGCAGTTTGAACACCTAAGTTATATGTAAAGGAGATTCATTTGCTGATCTGCGTTCATTGGGCCAGAAGGATGGAGGACGGATGAGACACTCCTTGGCGATGGAGGTACTGAAAGACGCTATTGTTAATCTCTTCACATAACCTGCTTGCACAGACAAGCAAGCTTGGACAAGGTGCCCTTCTGCCTCCTTTCTGAGATGGGTATGGAGCAGTGGTCATGGCGCTTTCTGAGGCCAGAAAATGCAAATGGTTGTTACACTCCCGAGCTCCCTGGCTGAGGCCTGTAAGCATAACTGATCACAGACTTCCTCCACTCCCTAGTTTAAGCCTGTGAGCACAATGCTACTATTCAACATGTGTTGGAGCTTTTAGATAATACAAAAATACTAGAAGATGTATATTTTAATATTAAAAAGAAAGAATTGAAATTAATAGACAATATAAATTTTCTACATAAAAATACAAAACAAATCAGGATGCTTGGATGGCTCAATTGGTTAAGCATCTGACTCTTGATTTCAGCTTAAGTCATAATATCACTGTTGGATTAAGCCCTGTGTTGGGTTCTACACTGACAGCATGGAGCTTGATTGGGATTCTCCCTCTCCCTCTCTTTCTGCCCTGCCTCTGAAAAATAAATAAACAAATATTTAAAAAATACAAAACAATCTATGTAAACTATTGATATAAATAAGGAAGTTCAACAAGTTTGTTAGCTGTAAAATCATCATAACGATAATAACACAAAATCAAACGTGCGCTAGATACCCAGAAAAGCTGGTGAGTTACTTAGCACTATATCTAACAAAAGAAAATTCTACGGTCTCCTGGGTAGCTCAGTCAATTGAGTGTCTGACTTTGGCTCAGGTCATGATTTCACAGTTCATGAGTTTCAGCCCCTCATAGAGCTTGCCGCTATCAGCGTGAAGCCCTCTTCATGTTCTCTGTTTCCCAGTCTCTCTGCACATCCCCTGCTCTCAAAAGTAAATCAAAAACATTAAAATATTAATTCTAAATTAAATAAAATTATTACGTTCTTCTATGGAATATTTTAGCTGTATACATATTTGAATCCTATTAAGTTTATAGAGCAAATTAGATGTTGGCTAAAATTCACCAAGGATATTTTTTGTTGTTGTTGAATTGGACAGATTCTAAAATATTGGGATAAATATACTAACAATAGGTATCCCAGCAGCAGACCCAGAAATATACATGAATATGATCTATGACAGAAGCAGTATAATAAATTATTGCAAAAATGACAGGCTATGTCTTATATAGCATTGGGACCACTGGATATCCAATGGGAACGGTAACTAGACATGATGGTAGTTCCAAATAATGACAGATATAACCTTGAAAAATAAAACGCCCCAAAACTTTCCAAAAACACAGAGTAATCTGTTCATAATCTTCGTACAGAAAACTTTTTCTTAGATAAGATTTAAAAAATACAGATAGTAAGAATTAGGGTAGTCTGACTCACCAAAAGTGTAAACTTCAGTGTAAGAAAATCACCAATAAAAGTTGAAAGAAAAGCCTCAGGTTGGCAAAAAAAAAAAAAAATTTGCAACACAAAACACTAGTCAATGATTCGTGGTCAGGTTATATGTGAAATATCTAGTATTAAGTAGGAACAAAAAAAAAAAATAAAGAATCTGAACAGATTGATCACTGAGGGAGAAATCTGAATGGTCAATGATAATATGATAAAATGCACAGAGAACAGGGAATTGAATGGTGTGTATGCTTAAGGGAAACTCTTGATCATGGCATGTGGATAGGAGGACAAAATGTCCACAGAGTAGTGTTTGTAGTTTGTAAGTAACCTGAATATTTCTCATAATGGATGGGATAGTACATAGTAGTCAAAACAGACAGACCATGAACATACCGATGAACATGAGATTCTTAAACAAATGAAATGATACATAATGCCTGATATGAAAGAGTGGGGAAATGTCAAGATGTAGAACGAAGCATACAATGCAGTAGATGTATTCAAATTAAAATACAAATCTTGATGAGGTCCCAATAGTTCATTTTTGCTCTTGATTCCCTTGCCTTTGAGGATGTGACAATAAACTATTTAAAAAATTAAAATACAAAACTAATACTATTTGTTGACTCAGATGTATTAAGTATGAAAAAATACATGAGGATGATAGACCCCAAGTTATTCGGGGGGAGGGAAAGAGGCCTGGGAGAGGGCACGTGTCTCTATTTTGATGGCAGTGATGATGGAGTGGAGGCTGTGGGAATGTCAGTTGGCGTCAGTGGTTGAACTATGCACAGCTCTGCCAGTTGTTTGGGACCATCCATTTCAGAAGAGAGAGGATGGGCAGTCCTCAGTCATCACCTCTGATGGGAGCACTCAGATGGTGCTGCTCACTTGTTTACTGCTTCTTCCCTGGGACCTGTAGCTAGACATCTGGGCGGAAGTCTGTCTTGAAACACCTCTCCCTACATCCACACATCATGAATCTAGAGTGAAACAACTTGTGAATTCTCTGAGCCTCCATGGTGAGTCCCTCATTCTTCTGCATCCTTCCTAAGAAGATTTCTTCCCAATGTAGTTTTCCACTGCCAACCTATTGATTGATATCTCAAGGTTGTTTCCTTGGTCAAAAAATATATCTTAGTATCCCTTTAGGGGTTTTTTCCTACACAACTCCTATTGTTAACTTACACAGGAGATTCCAGAGAACCTTTTCTAAGAGACCATTTATATTAAAACATGCTTATACGTAGATAAAAATTTAATTTCCACTGAGGTCTGATGGAGAGGTGAAGGTTGAATGGGTGGATAAATGGGTTGGAGAGTTTCCAGCATGCTCTGTCTTTGAGTGTCTTTAAGGTGTTGATAGAAGAACAAAATCTCAAGGTTAGATGATATTGGGGTTGACTCTCTCCATAACACATTTTTTGTATCAAGAATGTACCCATTAACGATATATAGTGAACACCCTATGACTTAGTTTTTCTGTTAGGCTCCTGATGTATCTCTTCATTCTAAGGAGAATGTTCAAGATTTAGTGTTAGGGGGAAAGAGAGCATGAGTAGGTACTGGTGTATGTCAGACCTGGCCCTTCTTTGCAGGGCAGATAGCAAATATTTTAGATGTGTGGGCATGCTGTCCTACTTTCAACCAATTTCTGCCACAATTGCATGAAAGAGTCTAAGGACAATCTGTAAAGAAATAGGTCAGGTTGTAATCCAGTAAAACCTTACTTACAAAAACAAATTTGGCCTGTGGGCTGTGGTCAGACAGAGACTAGTGTGAAAATGCATTTGAAATCTTACTTCCTCGAGTCCTCAGCTCAAGCCCTTGAATGAAATGTAGAAGACAGGAAGAAATGAAGTCAAGCGAAGAACTTGAGGAAGACAAGTGTTTCTTAGTTAAAGAATGTAAACAGTAAATGTAGGAATTAGCTTTTATTAATAAATATTGGGAAAAAATAAAAGAGCCTATCCCCAGCTGGCTGAAGGCTTGGGAAGAAAATTTTCTGACAATTTTATTTGGAGACAGTAGAACAAATGGTTTCTAGAAAGATTTAATTGAGCCTTTATAGGAAGAAGAAGCATGTAGAAATCAATCCAGATCGGTAAATGGAATGGAAAGAAAGACAGAAGTATACTTTTGGATTATGCAGTGTGCTTCCATCTGAAATTAAGCTCCAAGTCATTTCTTTTCCCACTCAGGTTTGGTTCCATTTTCTCAATGTGACCTCTTCAAAGAGCAAATTCAATAATAATGCATCTGTCTCAAAACCCCCAGCTGTGATATGTTCAAGGCCTGTCTGGACTTTTAGGAAAACAGCAATAAATGTCCAGTTAAATGAACAGTTCTAAATAAAATGTGAGTATTCTCTTAAACTGGCTGAGGGCAATTTCCAAATTGGTACCTTACCTCCATGGATCAGAGAGGCTCTGCTTAGTGACTACTCTAAGAATTGGTTTGCCAAGAAACAGAACAGCCAATTAGCTATGAAGCACAATTAAAATACAAATTACAATGCTCTGAGTTTCTTTTCTTATGTGAATAAGCTCAGCCAATATAGCATTTTAGTGCCAGAATTGTGAACTCTGGAATAATCCCTAAAGGCATCGGGGAAGCTTTCTTATGGCTATGTGGAGCACTGCCATCCAGAATATGGCCAGAGGAAAGAGGAGTCAAGGAAAAGGAAAGGATTTGGAGGGGTGGGGAGGGAGAGGGTGAGAGAGGAAGGCAAAGGGCAGAAAAGAGTGAGTGAGGGAGAAGGAGGGAAAGAGAGCGGGAAAGAGAGAAGGCTGATGACCCTGTATGAACTCTGGGATTCAGACAGTCCTGAAACCAATTAATTTCTTGGAATTCTAGTTACGTAAACTAATAAAAATTATTGATGTGTAGTTTACACTGCAATATAAAAGAGATATTAAGGGTACAGTCTGATACATTTTAACAAATGTATATATTCTTGTAACCCAAACAAGATGTAAAACGTTTCCGTCACCCTATAAAGTTCTTCCATGACCTTTTCATGTCTGTTCCCATGATTTACCCTGGAAGCAGCCATTGCTCTGATTTCTATCTCTATGGATTAGTTTTGACTATTCTTGAACTTCATCTAATAGAATCATTGAGTGGTTACACTTTTGTGTTTCTCTTTTTTCATTCAACATGATTTTGAGTTACATCAATGTTGTTGTATGTAACAGGAGCTCTTTTTATTGCTGTGTTTTAATTAATTGATTGATTTAATTAATTGATTAGTTAATTTTTTGAAGGCTGATCTTTTGTTTTTTTCTCTTTAAAGCTCATTTATTTATTTTGAAAGAAAGAGAGAGAAAGAGAGAGAGAGACTGAGAGCTCCAGTGGGGGAGGGGCAGAGAGAGAGGGAGAAAGAGAATCCCAAGCAGGCTCCACACTGTCAGCACAGAGCCCAACGTGGGCCTAGAACCTATGCGCCATGAGGTAGATCATCACCTGGACCAAAATCAAGAGTGGGGTGCTTAACCAACAGATCCACCTGGTCACCCCACTGTGTTTTAATTTATAGAATTGATATGCTACAGATTGTTTATCCATTCACTTGTTGATTGACATTCAGTTATTTCTGGATTTTGGCTATTGTGAACAAAACTGATAGGAATATTCTAATATCATTCTCTCAGTTTTTTGGTGGCCATGTATTTTATCTTGGGGAGAGGATAGTATAATTACTAGTAGTATAACTACTAGTTTTCTGAGGTAAGTAGATAGATTTGTTAGAAACCGCCAACTTCCAAAGGGGTTGGACCATCTTACACTCACACCATCGATGCATTAGTCTCCATATGATGAACATGCTTGCTAACATTTGGTTTTCTCAGTCATTTTAATTTTAGTCATTTAATTTAGTCATTTAAATTAGTCTATAAAACTCCTTTGTCTTTCCCTCTCCCTAATTTTTGTGTCACAGTAAAATACACATAACATAAAAGTTACCATCTTCACCATGTTAGAGTGTACGAAGGTGTTTAATCGTATTGAGTAACTCTTCCACCATCCATTTCTATAACTCTTCCATCTTGTAAAATTTAAATTCTCTACCCATTAGGCAGTAACACCCCATTCTCCCCAGCCCTTGACAACCTCTACTCTGCTTTCTATCTCTACAGATTATACTACCCTGAGTACCTCCTATAAGTGGAACCATGCAGTATTGATCTTTTTGTGACTTATTTTACTTAGAATAATGCCCTCAAAATTTATCCATGTTGCAACATATTGCAGAATTTCTATTCTATGCAATTGATCTATATGCCTGTCTTTATGGCAGTACCACACTGTTTTGATTACAATAGCTTTAAAGTAAGTTTTCCAATGAGGAGTGTGAATCCTCCAGCTTTTTTCTTTTTCTAGATTGTTTTGACTTTCCAATGTCTTTTGAGATCCCATATAAATTTAGGATGGGTTTTTCTATGTTTGTAAAAATATCATTATGATTTTGGTGGGGACTGCATCAAATCTGTAGATTGCTTTGGTTATTATTGACATCTTAACAATATTGAGTCTTTCAATCAATCCATGAACATGGGATGTGTTCCCATTTATTTATGTCCTCTTCCATTTCTTTCAGCATTGTTTTGTGAATTTTGTTTTACAAGTCTTTCACCTCTTTGGTTAAATTAATTCCTAAGTGTATTATTCTTTTTATGCTATCAATAATGGGATTATTTTTGTAATTTCCTTTTCAGATTGTTCATTGTTAGTGTAGGGAAGTGCAACTGATTTTTGTGTTTTGACTTTGTATCTGCTACTTTGCTGAAGTCATTGATTAGTTCTAACAGCTTTTTTGTTGTTGTTGAATCTTTATGGTTTTCTGTATATAAGATCTTTGCCCATTTTTAAAATTTGTATTGTTTGTTTGGGTTTGCAGAAATTCTTCATTCTGAATATGAACCTTTTGTGAGACACAAAAGTTGCAAATACTTTCTTTCTATATGTGACTTGGCTAATCATTTTTTAAAATAACACCTTTTGATTATTGGACATTTTTAACTTTGATGATATCCAGTGGTAAATAGACCCATTCCCAGCTATTGTAAATGTTGGCTGCAGAAGGCTTATAGCAATAGCTTTCTCAGAATTGTTCTCAGCCAATGGGAGTCATTTTACTTAGAAATAACTGGGATATCATGCTTTCTTCTGAAATACTTGACTCAAATGACAGGCTGTTATGGTGGTAAAAAAGGCTTGTATCCTGACTTCTCTATGGGATAGCACTGAAATGTCATTTGTGTCTGGGCCTCCTTGTAGGCTCAGGGAGAGGCTGGACTCCAGCTGACCCCACTTCTTTGCTAAGCTTCCTCTTATGCTCTATCCTGCTTCCTTACTTCTTCACAAATATCACTTACAAGCATTCACTCAATGAATGACTCACACAAGAGTCCCCATCTCAAGTTATGCCTTTTAAGGAACTCGGTCCAAAATACCAATTTATCAATTTTTCTTTTATGCTTAGTTCCTTCTTTGTATCCTAGGAAATGTCTGCTTGCCTTAGGTTGTGCAGATTTTCTTCTTTATTTGTTTTAAGATGATTTATAGTTTTAGCATTTACATTTAGGTATATGATCTATTTCAAATTAATTATTGTGAATAATGTAAGATAGGGGTTGAGCTGCACTTTTTTTTTTTTTGCATAAAAATATCTAGGCATTCCAGCACCTTTTTCTTGCCCAAATGAATTGTATTTGCTCTATAATAAGAAATCAATTGACCATGTATTTGCACACATTTATTTTTATTTTTGCTTTAAGTAGTTTTTCATGGTTTTCTTTCACCATACACAAAAATAAACTCAAAATGGATTAAAAAGCTAAACGTGAGACCTGAAACCATAAAAATTCTTGAAGAGTTCAGGCTTCTCTCTCTGAGATTGGCCAGAGCAAATGCTTTTCTAGATATGTTTCTTGAGGTGAGGGAAATAAAAGCAAAAATAAAGTATGGGGACTTCATCCAAATAAAAATTTTCTGCACAGTGAAGGACATAATCAACAGAACTAAAAGGTAATGTACTGAATGGGAGAAGATATTTACAAATGACACATCTGATAAAGGACTACTATCCAAAATATACAGAGTTGATACAACTCAACACCTAAAGCCCAAAGAATCCAATTAAAAAATAGGTGGAAGACATGAGCAGAAATTTGTCTAAAGAAGACTTCTAGATGGCCAACAGACACAAGAAAAGACACTCAACATCACTCTCCATCAGGAAAATGCAAATCAAAACTACAATGAGATATATCACCTTACACCTCACACTTGGCTAAAATCAACAACACAAGAAACAATAAGTCTTGGTGAGGATGTGAAGAAAAAGGAATCCTCTTGCATAGTTGGTAGGAATGCAAATTGGTGCAAGCTTTGGGGAAAACAGTATGGAATTTCCTCAAAAAACTAAAAGTAGAATCACCCTACAATCCAGGAATCACACTCCTGGTTATTTACCCATAAAATTAAAAAATACTAATTCAAAGGGATACATGTATCCCTATGTTTATTGTATTATTTACAATAGTCAGACTGTGGAAGCAGCCCAAGTACGGATGAATTGTATAAAGAAGAAGTAATACACACACACACATACACACACACACACACACACACACACACATGCATGCACACACACTGGAATGTTATTCAGATGTAAAAAATAATGAAATCCTGCTGTTTGCAACACCATAGATAGAGCTAGGGAGTATAATGCCAAGCGAAATAAGTCTGTCAAAGAAAGACAATTGTCAAGTGATTTCACTCATACACGGAATTTAAGGAACAAAATAAAGGGGCAAAGGCGGGGCAAAGGGAGAGAAACAAACCAAGAAACAGATTCTCAACTATAGAGAATAGACTGATGGATACCAGAGACAATGGGGTAGGGGATTGGGGGAAACAGAGTGTGGAGATTAAAGAAGACACGTATCATAATGAGAAAAAAATAAGACAAATGACAAAAAATAAAGTGGTGGGGATAAAAAGAATGTAAGCTCTAGGGAAAAAAATCATTTGATCATATGTTTACACAACATTTATTTATACTTTTGCTTTAATTAGCTTGTCGTGGTTTTCTTTTTTCTTAGAACTGATTGGTCCTGACTAATTTAGGGTCTCTCTTTCAGATGGCTTTCCACCTAGTGTTGCTAGACTTAGCAAATAAAAAACATAGGACTCGAAGATAAATTTAAGTTTTAGATATACAAAGGGCACCTGGGTGGCTCTATTGGCTAAGCTTCCGAATCTTGATGTTGGCTCAAGTCATGATCTCACAGTTTGGTTTGTGAGATCCAGTCCTGTGTCCGGCTCTACGCTGACAGCATGGGGGCTGCTTGGGACTCTCTCTCCCTCTCTGCCCCTTCCTTCTCTCTCTCTCTCTCTCAAAATAAACAAAAACTTAAAAAGGAAATTAAAAAATTCAAGTACACAAGATAAAATCATTTTAGTGCAAATATGTCCCATGTAATTTTGGGGAAACACATATTAAACATTTTACTCATGTGTATATGAACTTAGAAACCGAGCGTCATGTATTTTATCTGACAACCCTATTTCCACTTGACTCCTTGAATTCTGATGCTCTGCATCCCATCACCACTTGCTGTCTGTCTCTCTCCCACCCACCCACCCACAAGGTGAAGCTTTCTGAATCCAGTCACTCCAATGCACTCTGTCCTTCCTGTCCGGGAGGCTGGAATGGACAGTTCACACTCCAATCATATTCCTCAGCTCTCTTGTCTGTCAGCTACTGAAGCAACTTGAATCATTTTTAAATGGCATTCCACTTCTGAGGTGCAAATTCAATGTTACTGACCTGTCAGAACAGACAGAAGGTGTTGTGACTTCCTAACTCTTATCAAGCCAATCAACTCCTATCTTCACACCTGAAACTTCATGATTGGGCCTACAGTCACCAGCTGTGACCGCTGAGCAGTGCCCAACTTGCGGGATCTGGGGACACTTTGTCTGTGATACAGACAGCATGAGAACCAAACCGTGGGCCTCTGGGAACACCCCTTCCCTACCACACACATGGGCTCCACAACCGGACTGCCATGGAGCAGAAGGGCTGAAGACCTCTCTCCGCAGGGAGTGTCACAGAGGCCAAATGAGCTGGGAAGTCTGCAGGGAGAATCGGACCCACAGCCCATTCCATAATAACACGTTCCCCCTCACTGAGAGACCAGAATTTCAAAGGTGAAAATGTTGTCTTTCTATTAGAACATTGCCTTAGCCTGCAACCTGGGCCAAACCGAATGTGGAACCATAAAAGATAACCAGCCCAAGAGTCCTTATGGCGTCTCAGTACCAGAGAGGGATTTCCTGCAAAGCCGATGAAGAAAGCATCCGGGGCCCCATGAGTCTCTGCGAGTGGTGGGAGGTGCTGGGAGGGAAGGTCTGTTCAGGTGAGGAACAAACCAACCCACCATTAGAACTTTCATTCTGTCAGTATTTCTAGCAAATTGCCTTAAGCTACTGCGGAAAAATGAATTTCCAAGTCTCAAAAAACATTGTGATTTCTTAGTCTAAGCAAATATTCCCATTCATAAGGAATGTTGTATTTGTAATTATTTTTTTGAGAGGGTCCTTCAAAATGGTTCAGATTCCACAAAGTCTGAACTGTACCTTCTCATGCCTGTGAGGACAAAGATAGGAGATGGAGATGAATAGATTCAGGCTCATGACTCCAAGACGTGGTGGAAAACTCACCTGGTTCATCCATCTGTCTCACAACTGTCAGACATTTAGTGATCCACCCCGAGACAGCGCCTCCAACACTGTGACTTACTTAGTCCCTGCCTCTTTATCTCTCTGAAGCGATCATTCCCCAAACACCTCTTCCCCCTCCACTCTGCACTGTTCACTCCCTTTCTCTTCCTGACACCCTTTTTAACCATCCCAACTGCAGTGATTTAATTTGCATGCATGTGAACCAAAATTACTTTGTTTCTCTAAAAGACATAGAGAAGTAAGGCTGCATAGACTAGAATTTTGTATTAAAATTAGGCAACATAAAGAAATTTGTCTGCTCCCTTTAATGTACTTATTGCAAAGGCTAGAATGTTCTGAGCCTTTATTAAATAGAGTACAGAGCACCAATCTTTGATATGCAAAAATATGTAAACTTATGTCCTACTTTATGAATATTTAACATATATTATATATAAACTGTTATGTAAAATCTAAATTAAAAATTATCTTCAAGAAGTAAATTATTCTTATTCCAGAATAATATTTATCAGTCTCTAAATTGAGTTTCCTTAGTTTTTAAAAAAAATTATTTTGATTTATTATAAATCTATTTCTGATCAAGTAACAGTTTTTAAATAAACTGTGGTATATTTACATTCCATCTCTTCTAAAAAGATTGGTTTATCATCACCAGGATCAGAGAATTATAATTTGTAAATTGCACTGGCTAGAATTATTAGCTACTTACAGAAATTTAGCAGCTTAATTGTTTAAATTTTGTTAAATGTTTTTGCTAAATTGGTTTCAGTTGGGATCAGTTGAAAAATCATTCAGTTAATCTTATTATTTGAAATATAGTAATTATTTTAAGCTACATATTATATAGGAAACAAAATTAAAATATTAAGGACTTTTATTACAATTGTCTCCTGTGATTAATTAATTTATATATTTATTAATATGGATTCTTTTCGGGAGCACCTGAGTGGTTCAGTTGATTAAGTATCTGACTCTTGGCTTTGGCTCAGGTCATAATCTCATGGTTCATGAGATCGAACGCTGCATCAGGCTCTGTGCTGGTGGCAAGGAGCCTACTTGGGATTCTCTGTCTCTGTCTCTGTCTCTCTCTGCCCCTTCCCTACTCACTCTCTATCTCTCTTCCAAAATAACTAAAAATAAAACTTAACACAATGGATTTCTTTTTATTCCACATTATAAAATGAATCTATATTTATTTAAGTGCATTTTATAAAATGTATTTCTATATTATATACATATTTACGTGTAAATTATTTATATACGCATGTGGTGTATTTAAATCTGTTATATTATTTAATCTTCCCCACAATCTCATGATATAAATAGGACAGACAAACTTTTCTTCGATTTAGAAGTTAAATATCTTATAACTGGATGAGACAGAGTTGGTACTTAGATTTCCAAGTTCCAAGTTGGAAGTTTTTCTACTGAATTCGGTTTGCTACCTCTTATCCTTTCTCTTTCTCTTCATCCTTCTGACCCTTTGGTTTGTAAATACTTTGTATGTACTCAAAATTGTACTAGAAATGTAATATAGATGTTGCTTTCAATAGATTTATAGTCTAGTTGGTAGGCAGAATACGTGCAAATATATGCAAATACACACATATATAAATGTATATATTTACATCATTAAACAATCATACAAAATGGCATATTACAAGCGATCTCAAGTTGTGATTTTTATATTAATTTTAAAATACTATTTGGTGCTGGGCACTGTGTAAGGGCCAAATGAAACCAACTAGTAAGAGTTCTTGCTAAAATTTAGAAGAGGAGGGGGCATTTGGGTTGGCGAAAGGAAAAAAAAAACAAAAGCTTCGTGAATTGGGTTTTTAAGCAGAGTGAGGCCAGGATAGGCAGAGAAAATTGACAAGGACTCAAAAGGGAGAAGTTTAGATGCAAGAAAGAACGTGGGTGACTTGAGTAACAGTAAAGCTATTTACCTGGAGTAGATGGATATGGTAAAACAGTAAGGATCTGGAAATAGAAATGGGGACAATTTGTGAGCATCTCTTCTTCTAAGCTAACTCCATTTCCTTCAATACTGATAACGCTCAGAGTTCCACACCTGACTCTTCTGTTTATACAGATGGTTCTTTGAAGATTTTTATCTCTTTGAGAATTTGTTGTATGTAATGCATTTCCTCCTATGTATGTGCATATGAGAATGCATAATTGCAAGAATTTTAGGGGGCTCAGAGGCTCTGAGGTCCATCTGAGGACCTCTGTCAAGGACTCTTCTTGGACAATCAAGCTAGAACTTAAAGCTCTTTCCTGAACTCCAGATCTACGTATCCAATTGCCTGGTGGATAACTCCACTTTGATGGTACCCTCAACATGGCCAAAGGAGACTCATCATGCATCCTCAATGACGTCTTTCTTCAGTATTTCAGCAGATGGTAGAATCATTCAGTAAACCTAATATAGCAAATGGTAGAGTGCTACATCATTCACATGATCATCCAAGCCAGAAATCCAAGGAACACTCAAGGAACCCACCTCCTCCTTTCTTTCTCCTTCCGGTTAATCACTCAGACCATGTTTTTTTCCATCCCGAAGGCACCTTCCCTAGTAACTAGTTATCATTTCTCACAGCCTTCCAACTGTGTTCTGTTCCAGTTCCTTCTCCATGTTGCCGGAAGAGTAACTAGTAACATTAATAACAAATCTGGTCCTGTCATTCACGTGCTGAGACTTTGTCTATGGGTCCTTCCGTGGTTTTGAAGAATAAGAGTCATACTCCTTAGCATGATGTGGCTTGGCTCTGTCTTCCTTGCTGCCTTGGTGTCAATTACATGCTCACGGTTAGTTCCACATTTGTCTTTTCTATTGGCCTTTGTCTGAAATGCCCTAAGGCTAAGACTCAGTCTACATCGGTCCAATATCAGTTCATCCCCAAAGTTCTAGTCCCTGAATCACGCCCTTGGGATTGCTTACCTCCCAAATCCCATCTAGGTGCTCGTCCTTTGCATTCTCATAGTGTTTTGATCTGAACTCCGTTAGGGCATTTTTTTCACATCAGGATATCCCATTTTCTTTCTGTCTGTCCTTAAGGTTGTGACTCCCTCAATGCTGGAGGAATTTCCTCAGTTTCCAGTGTGAAGTCCCAGCCAACAGGCATTTGGTAAATATGTGGGACACGAATCTACAAATGAATACATTCTGCAGGCCAGTGGTTTTCTAGCTGCTCTGGGGGACATCTCAATGATGCCACAGAGAATGAAATACTTCTTTTAAACAATAAGGATTTAAGTCACCCAAGGAAACCATTCATTTCCCTTTGTTAATTCCCTTTTGAGGTTGTGATTCCTTTAAGATTTTGTTTGGCAATCCTACTGCCAATCCATTTTTACACCCTAAAAAATGTCTTTGTAGACAGTTAAGTTATATTTTGGAACTAGGGACCAAAAAATGATAGTACTATTTTAACAGGCATCCATTGGCATAGTAAGAAATATGCATTGGAAAGAAGCAAGGTACGATCTGGGCAGAAAGAAAGATTAACACAAGATTTTTTTAAAAGTTCAATACAACATTAATTTTACCTTTTTAACATTTCTCTTAGGGCTTTGGAATAAGAGGTTTTAATCTTAACAGCAAGCACTTTCTTCAGCCTCATATCTTGGTAAAGTTCAGCAATTCTAGTGGTTGACAATGCCACAAATTCAATATTTTCAAATTCACTCTAGGATCCGGGTGAAAGGAGAAAACCTCTTCTGAATAGGTTCTAAAAATGTAATTTCTACCTTTAAGAAACTGAACGTTTACCTGTGGCCTATTGTCTCACCCACTAAATGTTTCCAAGAAAGTCATACGGATGGAGTTTTGAATAAAACGCCACGGACATTCACAGGCCTTCCTCCTGAAGTACGCAAACGTGGTCTTCCCCAGAAGGGAGCTTCTCTCTTACATTCCCCTGTTAAAAAATAAACAAAATTCCCCACTGGGTGATCATCTAAAAAGTCCCAGTCTATAGAAAATATATACTCTGACTTTTAAATGTCGACCAACCGTGGAAATCTATATGACATAAACTTTTGCCAAAAAATCAATCTTGAGTTATGATTTGATTAGCAGAAAATTGCTATCACATTTGTTTCTACATTTGTCTACCTCATGTCCTTTTCATTCATAGGCTGGCTGATTCAAACCTTCTTTAAAAACTCCCCGAGAAAGTCTGTGACATTAAAATGTCCTTTGATGCTCTTTTACTAAGCAGTGAATATTAACAGTTATGGTGACCCTGTTCCCTAATGTGTCTCAGCAGGATCAATAGCAGTTAAGTGCCACTGTTTTACAATTAAAAAGGGGATCATTTTAAATTTAAAAGCTCATAGCTAATTTTCTTCTTGGCACTTAATGGCGTAATTCATTTTTGAAAAACCTCATTGGGAAAATGTAGGCTTTTTTTTTTTTTTTTTTTGGTGGCAGCAAAAGAAGGGGCTACTTTTAGCACCTCGTGTTGACTCCGAGATGATTTGTAGCTTTCTTCATTAAGCTGCCAGTAAGGTGTCCATAAAATTCTCCAAAAGAAGGGGCCCTGACGCCCAGCCTCAGCAATCACTGTAGCTCTCCTCCGTCCATACTATTCAATGGGCCACTTTCTTTGGGACTTTTCTTCCCAAGGGCCGCTGCTTTCAGCCAATCTTGCCTGTACGTTCACATCCCCCCCCCCGCCCCCCCGAGTTTTGCTTTTCATTTTGGTGACCTCCTCTTGTTCTCTATTAGGAACCCTAGGCACATGACAGGTGGATCGGAGCAGTGCATATATTTCTCCAACATCTAATTGGCTAACATTATGCTGGAAATGTCATTCTGATCCTACCTCATTGACATTGCAGAGAGCCTTGGCTCTCCTTCCGAAGAAGGATGGATGGCTTTCCTGGTCCCCAATTACAACAGTAACAGAAGCATCGAGTTACGTATACAGTATATCTCTGGGGATAAGCACTCGATACAGATCCACTCTGGGGTAAGTCTCCCGTCTGCTTACAGAATTTACATTATCTTGAGGCAAAGGAGAGATATTGTCTGTCATTTATATTTGCTGCTTGAAGCTTGGAAGAATATATTAATGCATTTGGTACTTTTGGGTGGTATTTTTTAATATGTCTAATTAAAACGTAGAAGATATCCACCAGATTCCTCCTAAAAACTCTTACTACCTTTAATTTAAAAAGCAACGTCTGAATGTTGATTGTATGCAAGGCAGTGTGATCAGCTCTTTATACATCTTTTCTCAGGTCGTCAGTCCACCTTACAAGATAGACATTACTTTGGATACTTTAAAATGAAGACATTGAATCTCAGAGAGGTTAAGTTGTATGCTTATAGTCACACAGCTTATAAATTATTGCAAATGGGACTGCAGATTTGAGCTGCCTCACTTTCCAAACACCCCCTCCTCTTTGAATTATACAAGTGATCATATCCATTGAAATTGCTTTAGATTTAACTATGTATCTTAGACTTAAGTCCCAAAATAAACTCGCCAGAATTTATAGGCTTTTCAAAAAACATTTCCAGAGACACTAATTATAAGGAAATGGGGACCAGCCAAGAATGTTAGTTCTTCATCGTGTAAGATCTGATCTTTTAAAAAATTCTCTTGACTTTGGTTAGTTTATTACAGTATGTCTGTCACAGACCATGAGCTGTTACCAGTTAAAGGCTACATGTAATATCTCATTTCATTCATTTTCCTTCTGAATCTGATAATATTCTCTGTAAATATACTTTGGACTGAACGCTAATGTTCAAGGAAGGAGCCCTGAATAAACAGGGACACGTGCATATTAGCTTAGGGTTTAGAATAAAGGAGATATTAGGACATTGAGGACAAAATGTTCCCTGAAAACAGGATTAATTTCTACTGGGAATATTTCCCTTTTGTCTATATTTTACTTTGTAAAAATAGTAACCATGGAAGAGGACCATTTTTGGTGTTACCAGATCTTATAAAAACTGCCTCCAATTTAAAAATAAACAAATACAAATTTTTTTCTTGTATACAGGTTATTCTTTGCTTAATTGTTTTCTTGCTTCATCTTCCCCTAATTTTTTTTTCAGTTTAAATTTATTTTGAGAGAGAGAGTGTGTGTGAGCAGGGGAGGGGCGGAGAGAGAGAGGGAGAGACAGGATCCAAAGCAGGCTCTGCTCTGTCAGCTCAGAGCCTGATGTAGGGCTTGAACCCACGGACCCTCAGATCAGCTCATGCTCTGAGCCCAAGTGGAGTCAATTGCTCAAGGAACTCAGCCACTCAGGCACTCCTCTCCCCATTTAAAAAAGTTTTATTTAAGTATTTAAGTAATCTGTAGATCCTATGTGGGGCCCTGACTCAGGACACGCACATCAAGAGTTGCATGCTCTTCAGACTGAGGTCCCCAGGTGCTGCTCCTCTTTTTTTTTTTTATTTTATTTTTTGGTCTTTTTCTCCCTCTCTTCCTATTTCCTCCCTCTCCTTCCTTTCTTCTTTTATGTTTTCATTCCTCCCCCCCCCTCCAAATCTACTAAAATCCAATATACTCCTTGGATCCACTTTTCCTCTTTTAACCAGACATCTGTATGTAAGTGACAAAAAAAAAAAAAAAAAACCAAAAACCAAAACCAAAAGAACAACAACAAACCCCACAAAACCCAGGACTCCTATCCCAGCCCTGCAAAGGGGTGTCATCTGTGCGTGCGTTGATTTAAATGAAACCTGAGACCTGGCAGACGCCGCTGCCACCCAACCGGTCCCTCCCTGTAATCCGAGCCCAGAGTCCGAGGACCAGGCGCCGCTGGGCAAGCAAGCGCGGCTGGGCTCCCGTGCGCGCGGGTCCAACATGCCATCGAACAACACAATTAGCCGCTGACACCAGGTGCTGCCTGCTTCCTGCCACGTTAGCCTTCTCACATTTCATGTAATGGTGTTTGTAAAGTGTCCCCCTTTTCAATTAGCCAGCCTTGCTCTCTCCACTCCCCCATTCATCAGGGCGCTTAGCGGGGACTCCGGGAGCCCTTGGCCACGGCACTCCACCAAGCGCAGCATCCGCGCCCAGGGGTGGCCGGGCGGCTCACAGCCTGTCATTAGGCATAATTTATTCCATATGCTGTTGATGAAGCCAATCAGTGCTGTGACTTCTCTTTTGTTTGTGTTTGAAGAAGAGGGAAAGCCTCCACAAATAAGCCCCAGCAACTTCGCCGCTGCGTGTGTCCATTGGGTACTGATGCGTCCTGGGCAAGGAAGGAGCTTGGAGTGGCTGAGCCTTGGGTTTCCCGCTTTGAAGTAGCGGCCCGGGCTGCTTTGTGCGTTCAGAACCCCACTCGTCCTCACCCCTGCGATAAACAATACCTGCTCCATTTTCCCCCCCTGCGGTAATTACCCTTTTATGTTTACATAAAGGGGCTGCCCTCCGAGTGGGCATAAATGCTGACGAAGGTAGAGTTTGTGTGTCTGCCCGGATTGCATGAGCTGCTAATTACTCAGGAGTGCAGCCCCCAAGGCCTCTGGTCTTTGCCACAGAAGCACGCTGTGTAATTTACATTTACATTGTGTTCTATTACATGGGGGTTGTGACACAGACAAATGTATTTTGAGGTTATGTTTTAATTGTCTCCCCGCCACCCCCCCGCTATGGTGCTTAGGCAAGAAGGGGAGCCGCAGGTGTGGCCAGGCCCCCAGGTTGGTGGACTCAGGTCCTACCATCTTACTCCTGTTGCAGCCATGCGCATTTGGCTCCCTGAGTCATTACCAGCCTCCTTTCCATGGGCTACGGTCATTTAAGTCTTGTTTTGCTCAGTGCTAGTGAGGTGATTTACATTCATTTCTACAGCAGCTCTTGAACTGTCATGTTATTCCCATTTCACCAAAGGGGAAAGTGGTACTCAGCCTTAGGAAGCAAAAGCACTCAAGATCATCTCCTTAGAGAGTGGGTGTGAGGCCTGAAGGTGAGGCCCTTAGGCATTTGTGCTCACCTCCACACCCTAGGATTCGGGGAATGCAAATTTGAGAAGCAAAGGGTCAGATGGACATACTGGTTGTCAGGGAGGGGGGTATTCACATGCTCTCTACAGATGTATTGAACTTCAGGAATATCATTTGAATGAACTGATCCTCATAAATACCTCACACAGTGGGTGAGAAGTACTCCCACTCTGTCCTAGAGGGTCATTAGGTGGGTACAGCCAGAGCAGGCCATCTGGATTAGAAATTCCCAATTGGTATTTTGTCTGACAAAAAATGTCCAGTTTTCAAATGTGTTATTATTCCACAGACTAGATCATTAAAGAAGAGTGGTCCGAGCTGGCTATTTTATTGGGTACTCCTGAGTCCTGCGGACCTACATGACATATTCTCAGAGAGATACTCCCAGGGATAGAGGGGAGAGAGCACCTGTTTAGGGGGATAACTTCCCCCTCAGAAGCACAGCTAGGTCTCCGCTGCCCCAAGCAGTCAGCCACACTCAGAGAGCATTTGACAATGATTGGAATAAAACCTCAGGTTGATTCTCCAAAGTTAATGTGGCTCAATAAAAAGGATGGGCTTTTTTCATAGCTTTTTTTTTTTTTCCTGGTAGTTTCGACATGAAGCTGCCATGTTTTGAGCAAACTCATGAGCTGAAGGTTGTAGTGGATGGAAGGGCATGGATTTGAAGCCATCTGCCCTTCACTAGCTCTAAGGATATAGGCAAGTTATTAATTTCAGTTAGGTTGTTTTCTGCAAAGGGGAGATGGTAAATATCCACCTTTCAGAAATGGGACGACAACATAAAATGGACATCTAATCATCTCTGGTACAGACTAGTAACTCACGGCAAGGGATCCGCCTCTTTCCCTCTTTCTTCTTCTTTTGCGTGATCTTTTTCCTTTCTTACTTGTTCTTCATCTCAGATTTTACCACCACGTTGCAAAGAAAACGGAAACTCTCTGCTCTCTGGCTTGCTCGCACCCCTGACATTTCAATGGACACCAACTACCGTCTCTTCTGCCTTTCTAGTGTCATGAATGCCCATGACATCATGTTCAGCCCCACGGTCTACATCATTTCTCATTTCTGGGTCCAGTCTCTTGACCTTCCAGCCATGTGTCCTAATGCTGCTGGAGTCCTCCTTCCGAAATTCAGGCCAAGCCCTGTCAGTCCATGTTATATCTTTAGCACTAAGGTATTTAAATCCTCAGAAAAGGGAGAAGTCTATTTTTGTTATTTTATTTCTTTCTACTATTTTAGTGTTTATTTTTGAGAGAGAGAGAGACAGACAGACAGAGTGCAAGCTGGGGAGGAGCAGAGAGAGAGACACAGAATCCAAAGCTGGCTCCAGGCTCTGAGCTGTCAGCACAGAGCCCGACTTGGGGCTTGAATTCACAAACCATGAGATCATGACCTGAGCCGAAGTCGGATGCTTAACCGACTGAGCCACCCAGGCGCCCCAGAAACCTATTCTTTTTTTAATTAACATATAGTTAATATACAACGTTACATTAGGACAGGTCTGTACAACATATATGCTCAGCACAAGAAGCCAGATGTTTGTTGTAGTTTTTACTGATTTTTACTCAAGTATATTTGACCATGGAGCAATGATTAACATTTGGTGGGATGTTGCCAGATAGTTACCAGAACAGCAATTTAGAAACCACTCTTTAAAAAGCGCTATGAAGCCCCTCCTGGCTTTGTAGAAGCATTTCTCCACTTTCCATTATTGTTCACTGGTGTCAGTAAAGAGGAGCCGGTGCCCAGATCACGGTCCATAGGGTCATTTTCAGGCTGACCTTGAACACTCATCCCATGCCAGCCACCATGTCAAGCATTTTGCGTTCCCAGACTTACTGAGTCTTTCCTCAAACACTATCCAGAAATAATGATTATTTTCTAGTGTGGAAAAGAAATTAGATACCTCTCCTAAGTTACTTCTTTAAACGAGTGGAGCTAGAGTAGAAACAGAAGTTGGGTTGATGCCATTTTCAAGCAGGCAGACTTATGTTGGTGTTTTGTTTACACCCAGGGCCAATTTTAAACATTTGGCACAGGCCATGGCATTTGCCAATCCAAATGCCTTCCAAGGTGCACCTGCCCTGCTGTCACCAGGGAAAGAACTCTGCCATCCATCATCTAGAATACTCAGGAGACACTGACGCAAAACACTAAAAAGACCATGTTTGTCCTCCTCACTCTGTCTTGTTCTTTGCCGGCTCACGCCTGAAAAATGTTATTTTCCCTGCCATCTGAGTTGCAGCCCAGAGCTAAAATGTTTATCCCTTTTCTCTTAAAGAGGGGTTTCTGGTTAAAAACAATTTATCTCGGGAAAGCCCTGGGTGGCTCAGTTGGTTAAGCCTCTGACCTTGATTTCAGCTCAGATCATGATCATAGGGTCGTTAGATGGAGCCCCACGCCTGCTTGGGATTCTCTCTCTCTCTTTCTCAAAATAAATAAATAAATAAACATTCAACAACAATTTATGTCCTTTAGTTTAAATTTTTTTTTTAATGTTGATTTGTTAGAGAGAGAGAGAGAGAGAGAGAGAGAGTGGCGGGGGGGAGGGCGGAGGGGTAGGGACAGAAGATCTGAAGCATGTCCTGTGCTGACAGCTGAGGGCCCAGTGCGGGGTTCAAACTCACAAACTGCGAGATCATGGCTGGAGTCGAAGTCAGATGCTAAACCGGACTGAGCCCCCTGGGTGCCCCCTTAGCTCATTTGGTTTAAAAACAGGGATTTGGGGTTGCAGTTTGGAGTTTGATAAGAAAAAAGTGAAAGCACATGGCCTGAAGGTTGGAGGAAGAAGCCAAAGACTCCTATTGGCGTGTGAGAAAAGCTTGTTCGGGACAATACAGAGCGCCACCCATCCTGCTGCTTGGTGTCTTGGCTGTCTCCGTCACACAGTGTACGCTGGGGGCCTCTCTCCCAGGCATGGGTGTACACTGAGGGCCTCTCTCCAAGCCACAGGACTGGCTCAACCTAGACCTCTCCTGTTTCTCTCTGACCAAGCCGAAAGTCCTGAGTTGTGTGATCTCCAGATCTATACAACGGGCTGCTCCGGTGACCCTGGCCTCCTCACTCTGCTGAGCCGCTTACCCTGGATCCTGCCTTCAGCTGCTCCTTCTCTCTCCCGCTCTTGCCTCTGAAATGCACCCCACACCTCCCTCAACAAGGTTCAAGTCTGGCCTTCCCTGTGGGGCGTACCCCGGCCATGCAAATGCTGCACACTGCCTTCCGGCTTCCTCATTTCTGCCTCCCGTTCTTGACTTGACCCATTGTTCATTCAGAACCATTTATTAATTATTTAGCCTAATTAATTAATTACTTATTAATTGTGTAGCCTGATTTACCTAAAATATGACATTTTAAAAGCACATTGTTTAATATAAAATGTACAGACAATAGAGTTCCCATATAGCTCCTTTACCTCCCTCACTTTCCCTATTAGCAATGTCTTGCATTGTGTGGTAGATTTCTTATCATTGGTGAGTCAATATTGATACATTATTATTATTAGCTAATGTTCAGAGTTTACACTAGAGTTGACTCTGCGTTCTACAGTTCCATGGGTTTTGGCAAATGCATCATGACATATGTCTACCGTTGCATTATCACTGAATAGTCTCACTGCCCTAAAAATCTCTTGTGCTCTACTGATTCACCAATCCCTCCCTTATATCAAACTCCTGACAAACATTGATCTTACTATTGTCATTTCTCAGAATACCACATAGCTGGAAGTCATACTGTGTGTAACCTTCTTCTATTGGGTTCTTTCACTAGGCAGCATGCATTTAAGGCTCCTCCATGTCTTTTTGTGACTTGATAGCTCATTTCTTCTTCTCACTGGATTGAACATCCCATTGACTGGATGTGCCCCTGTTTGCTCATCCATTTGGCTACTGAAGGATAACTTGGTTGCTTTCAAGTTTTGGCAATTATGAATATGTTTCTGTAAACATCCTTGGGCAGGTTTTAAGGGACTTGAGTTTTTAATTCGTTTGCGAAAACGCCTAGGAGCATGATGGCTGAATTGTATGGTCAGCCTATGCTTAGCCTTGTGAGAGAGTGCCACATTGTCTTCCAAAATGACTGTACTGAGTGATTTTTTTGACTTTATGTATTTTAATTGTATGTCTCATCAGCAGTTATGGAGTGCTTATTTTTTTTTATAGCTTCTGTAACAAATCAGAGGATTTTTGCCAGTCTAAGGTGAGAAATTGAATTTCAAGGTAGTTTTAATTTACATTTCTTATTTTAGGGGTGAGTTTTGGTATGTTTTTATATATTTAAGAGTCACTCGGTTTTCTATTTCTGTGAACTGGCAACTCATATCTCACGCCCGTATTTCATTCAGGTTCTTGGTCCTTTTGCTCTCTATTTCAACCTGGCTATATATACTAAGGATGTAAATCTTTCATCAGTGGTATAAATCGCAAATATTTCCTCATGTTTGACATTTGTCTTTTTACTTTACTCTCGGGGATTTTCTTCTTTTTTGTTAGGTTTTCTTTATCATAGACCATTTTACAATTCTTTCCCTTATATGTACAAATTTTGAGTCATAGTTAGAAAATTTTCTCCTTCTGAGATTACAAAAGAATTTGTCCACCTCTTTTTAAAATCTCTGATCCATTTGGAATGTATTGTGCTGTAAAGTGTGAAAACAGATCGAATTTTAGCATATTCCATATGGTGATCCATGATCCTAACATCATTTATTACAAAGTCTATTTTTCCCACTGATTTTGAGATGTCACTTCTATATATGCCAAATTTCCATTTGGACTCATTCTGCATTTTATATTTCATTCTATTCATCTGTTAATTTATGCATGCGCCAAAAACACGGTTTCCTTTACAGATAATTTATAATATTTCCGTATGTGGTAAAACATGTTCCCCTTGCAGAAGAAAAAACATTTTTTTCCCATTTTTGAGATACAATTTAAGTGCAATAAAATTCATCCGTTTAAACTGACAATACACCGCATTTTGACAAAAATATCAAACTGTGAAAACCACGGCTACAATCATGACGCCAATAATTTCCAACACAAGCAGTTTCTTGTTGTACCTTTACAGTCGATTCTTCCCTCTGTCCCTGGGAAACCGGTGATCAGCTTTTTTGTCAATCTAGACAGCTGGCATTTTTAAAAAGAATTTAATGTAAATGGAAACATGCTGTATTTACACTTTTATATCTCATTTCTCTTACTCAGCATAATTGTTTTAAGATGCTTAATGTGTGTCGGTCGTTTGGTCTTTTTTTAATCTTAAGTAGAATTTCATATTATGCATAAGCTCTATTTTCTTTATCTATTCACCTGTGGGTGGACATTCGTATTCCTTCCCGTCTCCTTGGCTCCTCAAAGTAACACTGCTATTGATGTTTCTATATAAGTGTTTGTATGGACATACACTTTCACTTTTGTTAGATAAAGATTTAGGAGTAAAAGTAATTTCTTACATGAATACTTAGAAATTGGTATATGTTGAATTTTTTAAGAAAGTGAAAAGAATGTTCCAAAGTAACTGTACTATTTTATATCTTTATTTATTTTGAGAGAGAGAGAGAGTGCAAGCAGGGGAGGGGCAGAGAGAGAGGGAGACAGAATCCCAAGCAGGCTCTGCTCTCTTAGCACAGAGCCTGATGAGGGGCTTAAACCCACAAACCAAAAGATCATGACTTGAACTGAAATCGAGCTGGATGCTTAACTGACTGAGTCACCCAGGCATCCCTTGGCAGTCTTTTTAATTTGGATTTTTATAATGGATACGTATTGCTATCATTATGTGATGCATCTACTTCTGTGAAGAGTCTATTCAAATTTTGCTTTTGTAAAATTGTTTTTTTTAATTTAATTAATTAATTTTTTTTTTTTTTTGAAATTTACATCCAAGTTAGTTAGCATGTAGTGCAACAATGATTTCAGGAGTAGATTCCTTAATATTATCGAATGTTATGAGTTCTTTGTATATTCTGGGTAGAAGTTCTTCATCGGCTGTACGTATTGCAAACATTTGTCTGTCATTCTGTGTCTTGTTTTAATTTCCTTCAAGAAACACAAGTGCTTTTTATTTCAAAATAGTCATATATATTGTTTTTAATGATTTTTCTGTTAAAAGATCTTTGCCCACCCCAAAGTTGCAAAGGTTCCCTTTGATTCTTTTATTTTTTGACATGTAATGTCAAAGAAAATAACCTCACCAAAATAAGCACTCTTACTCTTACATCACACAGCTCAGAGTTTACTGAAAACAGACCATGTTGTGTGATGTAAGGGTCACCTTCCTTCCCCCACAGAGACGTTCTGTTGTTTTAGAGTGATTTGTTGTAAAGAAGTCTCAGTCTCCATCATCAAGTATCAATTGGACATACACGTGTGAGTCTTTTTCTAAGCTGTTTTTTCTGTTCTATTTATCTGACTGTTTTTTCACCAATACCACAATAGTGTTGAAATCAGGCAGTGTAAATTTTACATCTTGATTCCTCTTGTTTGTTTGTTTATTTGTTTATTTATTTATTTATTTTGAGAGACGGAGAGAGTATGAGGAGGGGAAGGGAAGAGAGAGAGTGAGAGAGAGAGAATCCCAGGTGGGCTTCATGCTGTCAGTGCAGAGCCAGACACGGGGCTCTATCTCACAAACTGCAAGATCGTGACCTGAGCCAAAATCAAGTCAGAGACTGAGCCACCCACATGCTCTGATTGTCCTTTTAAAAATACAGCTCTTTTAGTTGGTTTGAGTGTTCATTTAAGTTTTGGATCTGGCTTGTCAAAGTTTGAACCGTTTTTTTTTCAGAGAAAGGAAAGTCTAGTAGAGTTTGATTCAGATTAGATTGAATATTTAGACCATTTTGGAAGAAAGCACTGAGTTCTTTTTTTTTTTTTTTTTTTTTTTTTACAAATAGTTTATTGTCAAATTAGTTTCCACATAACACTCAGTGCTCATCCCCACAAGTGTCCTCCTCCATGCCCATCCCTCCTCCCCCCCACATCCATCAGTCCTCAGTTTTTGTCAGCATTCAAGAGTCTCTCATGGTTTGCCTCTCTCCCTTTCCCCCACCATTTCCGCCCTTCTTCTCCCCCTTGTTCCTCCGTCAAGTTCCTCCTAATCCTCCTATACGTGCAAACATATGATATTTGTCCTTCTCTGCCTGACTTATTTCGCTCAGCATAACACCCTCAAGGTCCATCCATGTTGCTACACATGGCCAGATTTCATTGTTTCTCATTGCCATGTAGTATTCCATGGTATAGATAAACCACATCTTCTTGATCCATTCATCTGTTGATGGACACTTAGGCTCTTTCCATGTTTTAGCTATTGTGGAGAGTGCTGCTATGAACATTGGGGTACATGTGCTCCTATGCCTCAGCATTTCTGTATCCCTTGGGTAAATTCCTAGCAGTGCTATTGCTGGGTCATAAGGGAGTTCTATTGTTAGTTTCCTGAGGAACCTCCACACTGTTTTCCAGAGGGGCTGTACCAGTTTACATTCCCACCAACAGTGTAGGAGGGTGCCCGTTTCTCCACATCCTCGCCAGCATCTAGAGTTCTCTGATTTGCTCATTTTAGCCACTCTGACTGGCGTGAGGTGGTATCTCAGTGTGGTTTTGATTTGTATTTCCCTGATGAGGAGGGATGCTGAGCATCGTTTCATGTGTCTGTTGGCCATCTGGATGTCCTCTTTGGAGAAGTGTCTGTTCATGTCTTCTGCCCATTTCTTCACTGGGTTGTTTGTTTTTCGGGCGTGTAGTTTGGTGAGTTCCTTATAGATTCTGGATATTAACCCTTTATCTGATATGTCATTTGCAACTATCTTTTCCCATTCCGTTGGTTGCCTATTAATTTTCTGGGTTGTTTCCTTGGCTGTGCAGAAGCTTTTAATCTTGATGAGGTCCCAACAGTTTATTTTTGCTCTTGATTCCCTTGCTTTTGGGGATGTGTCAAGTAAGAAGTTGCTGCGGTGGAGGTCAAGGAGGTTGTTTCCTGCTTTCTCCTCTAGGGTGTTGATAGTTTCCTGTCTCACGTTCAGGTCCTTTATCCATTTTGAGTTGATTTTTGTGCATGGTGTGAGAAAATGATCTAGTTTCATTCTTCTGCATGTTGCTGTCCAGTTCTCCCAACACCATCTGTTAAAAAGGCTGTCTTTTTTCCATTGGATATTCTTTCCTGCTTTGTCAAAGATCAGTTGGCTGTATACTTTTGGGTCCACTTCTGAGTTCTCAATTCTGTTCCATTGGTCTATGTGTCTGTTTTTGTGCCAATACCATACTGTCTTGAGGATGACAGCTTTGTAGTAGAGGCTGAAGTCTGGGATGGTGATACCTCCCGTTTTGGTTTTATTTTTCAGTATTACTTTGGCTATTCGGGGTCTTTTGTGGTTCCATACAAATTTTTGGATAGTTTGCTCTAGTTTTGAGAAGTATGCTGGTGCAATTTTGATTGGAATTGCTTTGAATGTGTAGAGTGCTTTAGGTAGTAATGACATCTTAACTATATTTATTCTTCCTATCCATGAGCATGGAATGTTTTTCCATTTCTTTGTGTCTTCTTCAGTTTCCTTCATAAGTTTTCTATAGTTTTCATCATACAGATCTCTTGTATCCTTGGTTAGGTTTATTCTGAGGTATTTTATGGTTTTCTGTGCAATTGTGAATGGGAGCACTGAGTTCTTTTAATTAAGGAAAGTAATATATCTCTGCATTCAGCTGGATCCTTTGTAATATCTCTGAGCAACATTTTACAGTTTTCAGTAAATGACTTACATGTCTCTTTTTAATTTTTCTAAATATTTTACATTTTTAAAATTCAATTTATTTACACTAAAAAACAAAGCAAAACAAAACAAAAATAGTTTGCTAATTTCTTTCATCTCCAATCCCCACTTCTGGGAACTATCAATTTGTTTTCCTTCTCCAGGAGTTTAGGTTTTAGATTTCCCTCATAAGAGAAATCATATGTTAGTTGTCTTTCTCTGTCTGACTTAGTTCACGGAGCATAATGTCCTTGAGATCTATACATATTTTCACAAATGGTTTATGGTTGTATAATATTCCATCATGTGGCCTTTCATGAAGATCATGTCAAAGTGAAGAAGGAAGCCCCTGTCCCTCCCAAAGCTGAAGTCAAAGCCAAAGTTTTGAAGGCCAAGGGAATGGTGCTGAAAGGCATCCACAGTCACGAAAGAAATTAGATCTGCACATCACCTACGTCCTCATGGCCCAAGACATTGTGTCTCCAGAGCCAGCCCAAATACTCTCAAAAGAGTGTCCCCAGGAGAAAGAAGCTTAACCACAATGCCATCATCAAGTTCACACTGACTACTGAGTCAGCCATGAAGAAGATAGGAGACGACAACACGCTTGTGTTCATCACAGATGTCAAGGCCAACAGGTGCCAGATCAAACAGGCTTTGAAGAAGCCCTATGCCATTGATGTGGCCAAGGTCAACACCCAATGGAAAGAAGACTGTTTCTCTTTTACTGTCTCCTGACTACAATGATTTGGATGTTGCCAACAAAATTGGGATCATCTAAACTGAGTTCAGCTGGCTAAATCTAAATATAAATTGTTACCATAAAAGTATTCCATTGTGTGTGTAGGTGTGTTTCTATATGTATGAATTATAGATTATAGTATACATATTATAATATACACATTTATATATACACACAAATATGCAAATATATAAACACACATATACATATGCACACACATCTCTACTTATATACACAAATACAAATATACGAGTACTTAGATATATATGCCACATTTTCTTTATTCATCCATCAAATGGACACTAGATTGTTTCCATATCTTGGCTATTGTAAATAATGCAGCAACAAATATGGGAGTGCAGATATCTTTTCAAATCAGTGTCTTCATTTTCTTTGCATAAATACCCAGTAGTGGAATTGCCGGATCAGGTGGTAGTTCTATTTTTGTTTGTTGAGGCAACTCTATGCTGTTTTCCATAGTGGATGCACCAGGTGACATTCCCAGAAATTGTGCATGAGGGTTCTCTTTCTCCACATCCTTGCCAGCACTTGTCATGCGTAGTCTTTTTGATAATAGCCATTCTAACAGATGTGAGGTGAGATCTCATTGTAAATTTGATTTGCATTTCCATGATTATTAATGAAGTAGAGCATCTTTTCATGTGCCTATTGGCCATCTGTATGCCTTCTTTAGAAAAAATGTCTATTCAGTTCATCTGCCCATTTTCTTCATTGAATTGTGGTTTTTTTTGCTCTTCAATTGTAGTAGGTTTTTATATATTTTGGGTGTTAGCCCCTTATCAGATATATGATTCACTAATATTTTCTTTTATTCAGTTGGTTGCCTTTTTATTTTGTTGATGGTTTTCTTGGCTCTGCCGAGTCTTTTTAGTTTGATGTAGTTCCACTTGTCTATTTTTGCATTTCTTGCGTTTGCTTTTGGTGTCAGATTCAAAAAACATCACCTGAGACCAATGTCAATGAACTTGATGCCGATGTGTTCTTCCAGGAGTTCTATGGTTTCAGGTCTTACATCCAAGTCTTTAATCTATTTTGAGTTAATTTTTGTGTATGATGTAACTTAATGACCTACTTTTATTTTTTTTGTATGTGGTTGTCCAATTTTCCCAACACCATTCATTGAAGGAAATGTCCATTCTCCATTTTATATTCTTAACTCCTTTGTCATAAATTAATTGGCCATACATGTGTGGGTTTATTTCTGGGCTTTCTATTCTATTCATTAATCTATGTGTCCAGTGTTTTTTTTTTTTTTTGCCAATAACATAATGTTTCAATTATTATAGCTTTATAATAGAATTTTAAATCAAAGATCATGATGCATTCATTTTGCTCTTCGTTCTCAAGACTTTTTTTGTCCGTGTAGGGTCTCTTATGTGTCCACACAAATTTTAGAATTATTTTTTGGGTTCTATTTCTGTAAAAAATGCTGTTGGAAGGTTTGAGAAGGATTGCATGGAATTTGTCTATTGCTTTAGATGACATGAACATTTTAACAATATTAATTCTTCCAAACTATGAACATGGGATGACTTTTCATTTGTTTGTGTCTCTTTGAATTTCTTTCATTAATGTCTTTTACTTTTAATACATGTGTCTTCTCCTTGGTTACATTAGTTCCTAAGTATTTTATTTTAGTTTTTGGTGCAACTGTAAAGGGGATTATTTTCTTAATTACCCTTTCTGATAATTCATCATTAGTGTATAGAAATGCAGTAGATTTTTTTCTGCATTGGTTTTTTTTATCCTGCAACTTTACTAAATTTATTAGTTCTTACAGGTTTTTTTGATGGGGTCTTTAGGGTTTTCTCTAATATAAGGTAATCTGCTAATGGTGAATTTTATTTCATCCTTTTTAATTTGGATGCCTTTTGTTTCTTTTTCTTGTTCAATGGCTATAGCTAGGTATTTATGTTGAATAAAAGTAGTGACAGTGGATATCTGTGTCTTTTTCTGATATTAGATGAAAGCTTTTCAGCTTCTCACTATTGGGTATGATTTTAGCTGTGGACTTTTCCTATATGCCATTTATTCATTTCTTGTAATTTATTTATTTTTAAAATGTTTATTTATTTTGAGAGAGAGAGAGAGAGAGAGCATAAGTGAGGGAGGGTCAGAGGGAGAGAATCCCAAGCAGGGTCCATGTTACATGGGACTCAATCTCACGAACCATGAGATCATGAACTGATGAACTCAGCTGAAATCAAGAGTGGCTCAAGCTACTGAGCCACCCAGGCACCCCTCATACCTGGCTTTTATTATGTTGACATATGTCCTCTCTATATCCACTCTGTTGAGATCTTACCATATATGGGTGCTATGGGGTGCCTGGGTGGCTCGGGTCCGACTTGGGCTCAGGTTGTGATCTCACAGTTCGTGGGCTCAAGCCCCACATCGGGCTTTGTGCTGACAGCTCAAAGCCTGGAGCCTGCTTCAGATTCTGTGTCTCCTTCTCTCTGTGCCCCTCCCCCCTCTCACGTTCTGTCTGTCTCTCTCTCTCTCAAAAACAAATAAACATTAAAAAATAATAATAAAACAAAAATCCCAGGATTTTTTTAAAACACAATCATGTCATCTTTAGTTTTTTAATTTTTTAATATTTTATTTATTTCTGAGAGAAAGAGAGAGAGAGAGATAGTGTGAGCATGGGAGGGTCAGAGAGAGATGGAGACACAGAATCCAAAACAGGCTCCAGGCTCTGAGCTGGTTGTTAGCACAGAGCCTGATGTGGGGTTCGAAGCCACAAACCATGAGATCATGACCTGAGCTGAAGTTGGATGCTTAACCAACTGAATCACCCAGGAGCCCCAATCATGCCATCTTTAAATAGAGAGAGTTTTGTTTTTCCCTTTCTGGTCTTGGTACTTTTTATTTCTTCTTTTTACCTTTTCCAATAGTTAGGACCTTTAGTATAAAGCTTAATAAAAAATGGTCATTGTGGGAATACTTATTTTATTCTTCCCACTGCATTGAAACATTAAATATTTTGTCTTTAAATAGGACATGACTGTAAGTTGTTTGTAGATGATGTTTATTAGATTGATGAACATGCTTTATATTAAAATTTTATAAACTTTTTATTTAAAAATTTTTGTTTTATTATTATTTTTTAATGTTTATTTGTTTTTGAGAGAGAGAGAGAGACAGACAGAACGTGAGAGGGGGGAGGGGCACAGAGAGAGGGAGACCCAGAATTTGAAGCAGCTCCAGGCTCCGAGTTGTCAGCACAGAGGCCAACACAGGGTTTGAACCCATGAACCCACGAACTGCGAGATCATGACATGAGCCAAAGGCAGACACTTAACTGACTCAGCCACCCAGGCACCCCTGAACTTTTTTATTGTTAATTTGTGTTGAGATCTGTGAAATGCTTTTTCTATATGTATCTAGATTATGGTTTTTTCTCTTATGTTCTATAAATATGGTAAACTATAACATTAATTGGAGACTCAAATGCTTTATTCTAATAGACGGACTTTATTATACTGAAACCATAATGGACAGTGGAAGAAGAAGATATGTGTTGATAGGGGCCCTGGAATTTCAGGCACAGGCTCTTTGCCTTTACACTCCTGTGTTGCACCAAAACTCTTTGCTCCAGGGTTTGCACCACTACCCGCTTATGTGAAGCACTTCTGTGATAGGAAGCCCCCAAGTCTGCTCATGGTCACATTCATTCAAGCTATATGACCAGCTTTAATATTTGAGCCCCTACATTTCCACCCCAACCCGTTTGCCTCCACTGAAACCTGGTGCAATCTCTAAATTTATTATTAATAAACAATGTTGGCAAGCCAAGAAAGTCTTCTCTGGAACACCTTGCATACAGATAGTTACAGAACATCAATGATCTTTAATTAATAGCTTCTGTAGCCCTGGATTAGAATCAGAAGCCCTAGAGATAAATCTGTGGTCAATCCCAACTAACTGAAGTCACCCAGTGATATGTCATTACATTAATGAATTCTTGATTGTGAATACAACCTTGCATACCTAGATAAACCCTATTTTTGTCCATCTTATACACAGTTTTGGATTCAGGTGGCAATAGTTCATGACAATTTTTTTATGTGTGGCCATGAGTGATTTTATTATTGTGATAATGCACTTGTCAGATTTTAGGGTTGGGGTTATGCTGTCCTCATAAAAAAAAAGTTGGAAAGTATTTCCTCTTCATTTGTTTAAATTCACCATTAAAACATGAGGGCCAGAAGTTTTCTTGGTGGAAAAGTTTTGGTAGCAAATTTATTTTATTTAATAGATATTGCACTTTTCAACTTTTCAGTTTCATCTTGTGTCATTTTCCTTCCTGTATCTTTCAATGGATTTGTCCATGTCATGTAAATTATAAAGTTTGTTTGGATGATGTGGTCACTATATTATTTTATTATACTTCTAATGGCGGCTGGTTCTGTAGTAATGACTTTTCCTTCACTGTTAATATTGGTCATTTTCTTTTTTTCCTTGCTCAATCTAGTTAACAGTTTGTTAGTTTGTTCATCCTTCACAGAACTAATTTTTGCTTTTGTTAATTTATCAACACTAGGAATTTTTTATGGACTTCATGTAAAGTCCATCAACAGAATAACATACTCCCATATATGTATATGTATAATGCTTAAAATGTTAAACGTTATACATAATCGTTATACTATATCAAATTTATATATATTTCATTAAAACCATGCATTTTACAGACATAATGAGAACAATATTGTCATTTATATTTATTCAGTTATTTACCATTTGTGATTCTTAACATTTCTTCTGAATATCTGAGTTTCACTCTTGTAGTATTTCTTTTCAACATGATGAAATTTGTCTACCATTTATTGTAGTGGGTGTGTTGTTTAGAAGTTCCTTTCATCTTGTTTAATTAAGAAATATGTCCTGAAGGATCGTTTCAACATATAGGATCCTGGATTATTTTCTTTCACTTTTGGCATCTTAACTGTGGTTTTCTTGTTTTTAAACTCATTATTTGTGAAGACGAGTGAGTCCATGTCATTAAAATTATTGTCCACCCTCCCTAGAGTGTCACTTTTCTCTGGCTGCTTTCAAGATTTTATCTTTGTTTTTCTTTTTCAGCCATTTGATACTAATGTGCCTTGGTATGCTTTTCACCATATTTGTCTTCTCTGGAATTTACTGAGATTCTTGAGTCTGTAAATCTACACCATTCACCAAAATTGAAAAACTTTAACAATTATTTCTTTAAATATTGTTCTCCTGTCCCCCTTCTCCCTCATCTTTCCTTCTTCAACTCAAGTTGCATGCATTTTAGAGAAATTAATCTTGATGTGTATGTATCTGAGGCACAGTTATTACTTTAGAGCTTTGTCTCTTTCTTCAGATTGTATCATTTCCATTGATTTATCTTTAGGTGGATTGATTTTCTTTTCCATTATCACCATTCTGCTATTAAGCCCATTCAGTAATTTTTACACTTTAGATATTACATCTTTTGGTCCTCCAATATCAGTGTGAGTTGCCTTCATATTTTCTGTTTCTCAGCTGAGTTTTCTGACTCTTCATTATTATGAGTGTATTTTCCTTTGTCTCATTGAGCATGGTAAAAAGAACTGCTGTAAATTCTTTGACAATTCCAACATTTGGACCATATCAAGATTGGCCTGTTTTTGGTGTTTTTCATTGAGAGTGGGTCGTATATTTTTGATACTTTAACTGTCAAATAAATTTTTATTGTCTTCAGGACATTATGAATATCCTGTTCTGGAGATTTATATATACATATAAAGATAAATACACACACACACACACACACAAACACACACTCCTCATGAGACTTTCATTGCTTTCGTTTTAGCATGCAGTTAGATTGGTTAGACATCAAAGGGTTTAATGTTGATTTTTTTCTAGTGCTGATTTTTTCCTTATCTGCAACTGCCAGCACCTCAGACCTCAGTCGATTATTCTAGTCCCCGCTGTGTTGTGGAGTCGCCCCGCACTGGTATCATCCTATGTTCCTTCTACGATGTAGGCAGAATTCATACACAAAGAACTGAAGCTCTCCTCAGCCTTTCCTCTTTCCAAGACTCCCCCTCACCTTATAGCAGTTGTGGCGCCCTGGTTTCTGTCTTTTTGAGGTCAGAGAGATGGTGAGTGCTTTTCCAGAGCTCTGTTGCCCTGTCACACTGTAACAATGGTCTTTGTGAAGGCCAAAGTCCCAAAGATGGAAAACTCATCCTGCTTTGTTCCTCTTCCAAGTGCTAAATACCTTCCCAAAGAGGCCCACTGTTTTTTGTTTGTTTTTGGTTTTGTTTATTTTTTACTCTCCAGAATCATCTGGTGACTGCTTTTTTGTGTTTTCCCCAGACTATAATTTCAATGGGAACTTACTCTGATGTATAATGAAAGCAGAGTCCTCTGGAAGGATTAAAAAAAATTGTGGGTGATGGGCATGGGGGAGGGCACTTGTGGGGATGGGCACTGGGTGTTATATGGAAACCAACTTGACAATAAACTATTAAAAATAAAATAAAATAAAGTAAATATAAAAAATGTGCGCCTTATAAAATAATTTATGTTCATTACTTATTAAAATAGAAAACGCACTAAAAATACAGTCTATGACTTCAATATCTCAAAATAACAACAAAATTTTTACATCTACTTTACATTTCATCTCTCTCTACATATATATACATGATACATAAAAACATATTTTTAAACAAATATGCATATTTGTTTATTTAGACATATTTTCCAACTTAAAATGCTTTGCCTATTCTTTATAGCCAAAAAGTATATACTATCATAATATACATGGTAATGCACTGATCTTTGACATACCATGTATCCTTTTTCCAATTGCAAATTACATGGAAGTAAATGTTTTTCTGTGGGCAAACTTATGAAGCTTAAAAGAGAAACTTTTCCAAAAGTACAAATGTGATCATGTTTTAATGGGTAACTAAAAGAATTGGGAAAAATAAACCTCTACCAATTATATAAAAGGTTAATGTATTTAGTCTTCAAATCACTTAATCAATACGAACATCTTTAAAGCCTATTAACTAGGCAAAGAATGAGAACACAGATTAGTAAATGCATATTGGTAACAAATATAATAATTAAGTATTCAGTCTCAGAATAAAGAAATATGAATAATATAGATTTATTGCTCCTGTGAAATTAGCAATTAAAAGAAAAATCTTCAGCATCAATGATGGTTACGCAAAATTTTTTTGTAAAGCACTTTGGCAAAATGCATTAAGAGTCTTATAATACTTAATCTTTTTAAAAACTCATTTATTTATTTTGAGAGAGAGTGTGTGAGCAATGGAGGTGCAGAGAGAGAAGGAGAGAGAGAACCCTAAGCAGGCTCTGCTCTGTCAGCCCAGAGCCCCACACAGGGCACCATCTCATGAGATCATTTCCTGAGCTGAAACCAAAGTCAGTTGCATAAGTGACTTAGGAACCCAGGCACCCCATAATATTTATTCCCTTTGACTTACTAATTTATTTTATTTAATGTTTTTTGTTTGTTTGTTTCTGAGAGAGAGAGAGAGAGAGAGAAAGAGCGTGAGCAGGGGAGGGTCAGAGAGAGAGAGGAAGACACAGTATCTGAAACAGGCTCCAGGCTCTGAGCTGGCTGTCAGCACAGAGCCCGACACAGGGCTCGAACCCATGAACTATGAGATCGTGACCTGAGCCGAAGTCGGAAGCTTAACTGAGTGAGCCACCCAGGCACCCCTGATCTACTAATTTCACTTCCTGGAGTCAATATTACAAAATAATTAAAAATATAGAACTTTTATGAAAAAATAATCTTTTACTTTTGTTAAATATGAAAACAATCTCAACATAATATTACAAGGATGTTGATCTAACTGACATTGAAATAAAATGCAGCCATTAATAAGAATGTTGACAAAATAACTTTAGTAATCTTTTTAAAAAGTTTATATTTTTAGTAAAGAGTGACTTGAGCAAAATACAAATTTTATGTAAACATAGTGAAATAAACAATAAAAAATTTTTAGTGTTTATCTCTATTTTGAGAGAGAGAGAAAGAGAGAGAGAAAGAGAGACAGAGAGAGACAGAGCATGAGCAGGGAAGGGTCAGAGAGAGACGGAGACACAGAATCTGAAGCAGGCTCCAGGCTCTGAGCTGTCAGCACAGAGCCCAATGTAGTGCTCAAACCCACAAACCATAAGATCATGAACTGAACTGAAGTCAGACGCGTAACTGACAGAACCACACAGGTGCCCCAAAATAAACTATTTTTAAAAAATCCATATAGATAACACCGGATGAAAGTACACAAAAAGTAACTGTCTTTGAACACTGGAATTAACAGTAATTTAAATTTTTTTCTATAATAAGCATGTATTAGATTTGTAATTTGAAAGTAATTTTTAAGTTTTATGTGACGTTTTGTTTCATTAACTTGCCAATATATTTTTAAAGACCTAATATAATCATGACATTAGCTCCTAGAATCAGGAATGAGATAAAGATGTTTGTTTAATCTAATCTTAGCAACAATTTTCTAGGTAACTTAGACAATAGAACAAGAAAAGCCAAAAAAAAGAGTGATATTTATATAAGAAGAAAGAAGAACCTGTGCAGATTATCTGATTTCGACTTAGAAAATGGAACCTATTTAATACGATAACAGAAACAAAAGATTAAAAAACCATACATGTCATTACACATTTGTCCAAACCAAACAGAATGTACACCAAAAGCAAACCCTAACGTAAACCACAGTCTATGGGTGATTATGACTTGTCAGCAATTGTAACAAATGTACATCTCTGGTCAGGCTATTGATAGTGGGAGAGGCCATTTATGTTTTGAGACAGAAGTTGTATGGGAAATCTCTGTACCTTTGACTCAATTTGGCTGTGAACCTAAAATTGCTCCAAAAATGTAAAATCGGGGGCGCCTGGGTGGCTCAGTCAGTTAATCATCTGACTTCAGCTCAGGTCATGATCTCAGTCTGTGAGTTCGAGCCCTGCATCCAGCTCTGTTCTGACAGCTAGTAGCCTGGAGCCTGCTTTGGATTCTGTGTCTCCCTCTCTGCCTGCCCCTCCCCCACTTGTGCTCTGTCTCTACGTCTCAAAAATAAATAAATGTAAAATTTTTTTTAAATGTAAAATCGTAAAAAAAAAAAAAAAAGGTAAAAGGAGACTTTAGGGGGTGCCTGGTTGGCTCAGTTGGTCAAGCATCCAACTTAGGCTCAGGTCATGGTCTAACAGTTTATGGGTTTAAGCCTCAAGTCAGGCTCTGTGTTGACAGCTCAGAACAGTCTCAGATTCTATGCCTCTCTCTCTGCCCCTACCTCACTCATGCTCTGTCTCTCTCTGTCTCAAAATAAAACATTAAAAAGTAAAAGTTACAGAAATACATATAGGACTATTGTGAAGCAAAATGAACATCAATACAAAGCAATATAATATGATATATATTTAATTATATATTAAAAATATATTCAACTATATACGGGAGTATATATTATAAATAGTTTACATAATATATTGTATATTAACTATATATGGCTATATATCGTTAATTAATCAGGTGATATTAGAATATAAAACACAATTTTCTCAATGAGAGAGAATAGGAAATTTCATTTATAGTGTAATTTCAAATGAGTAAGGAAAGACGGATTATTCACAATTGATGTTGTAACAGTTTCTATTTCTATGAGATAAATTACATCAGATGCACACCACAAAATGTATGCCAAAACTTTCATATAGATAAAAAAACAAAACCTGGCAAACTATAGGGTTAGAATAAAATAGTTCTATATTTAATACTACAAAAGGTCTTTCTAAGCAGAACATAAAACCTAGAATCCTCCTCCTGTGTAAGACTTCCAGGTTTGTGGGGCCCTTAGGTGGCCCAGTTGGTTAAGCAATCAACTCTTGATTTTAGCTAAGCTAAACCATGATTTCAAGGTTAGTAGATTCTAGCCCCATGTCAGGCTTTGTGCTGACAGTGGAGAACCTGTTTGGAATTCTTTTTGACCCTCTCCTGCTCTCTCTCTCTCTCTCAAAAAACAAACAAACAAGCAAACAAAAGAAACTTCCAGCTTTGATTAAATGCACAGAAAAACTTCATGAAAAAGTTACTTGAAGTTCAAAATCAAGCAACAAATGGGGCGCCTGGGTGGCTCAGCTGGTTAAGCGTCCGACTTCAGCTCAGGTCATGATCTCACGGTTTGTGGGTTCGAGCCCCGCGTCATGCTCTGTGCTGACTGCTAGCTCAGAGCCTGGATCCTGTTTCGGATTCTGTGTCTCATTCTCTCTCTGACCCTCCCCTGTTCATGCTGTCTCTCTCTCTTTCTCTCAAAAATAAATGAAACATTTTAAAAAATCAAGCAACAAATGGGAAAAATATATTTGTCATCTATTAATTTGATAACATATCCTAATATGTAAAAGTTTCCCACCAATCAATAAGAAAAAGACACACATACATTCAAACACACACACACACACACACACACACACACACACACACACAGTAGAAAAAAAGCAAGAAAGGGAATAAAAAGCAATTCTCAAGAGAAGAGTTGACCATATTTAGGTGAAACTGTGGTAGGATTATAACTAAGTTTTTTTTTAATAGTTTATTGTCAAGTTGGTTTCTATATAACACCCAGTGCTCATTCCCACAAGTGCCCTCCTTCATGCCCATCACCCACCTTCCCTTCCCTCCCATCGGCCCTCAGTTTGTTCTCAGCATTCAAGAGTCTCTCATAGTTTGCCTCCCTCCCTCTCCCCCACTATTTCCTCCCTTCTTCTCCCCCATGGTCCTCCATTAAATTCCTCCTAATCCTCCTATACGTGCAAACATATGGTACCTGTCCTTCTCTGCCTGACTTATTTCGCTCAGCATAACACCCTCAAGGTCCATCCACATTGCTACAAATGGCCAGATTTCATTCTTTCTCATTGTCATGTAGTATTCCATTGTATAGATGAACCACATCTTCTTGATCCATTTGTCTGTTGATGGACACTTAGGCTCTTTCCATGATTTGGCTATTGTTGAGAGTGCTGCTATGAACATTGGGGTCCATATGCATCAGCACTCCTGTATCCCTTGGGTAAATTCCTAGCAGTGCTATTTCTGGGTCATAGGGGAGTTCTGTTGTTAATGTTTTGAGGAATCTCCACACTGTTTTCCAGAGGGGCTGCACAGTTCACGTTCCCACCAACAGTGTAGGAGGGTGCCCGTTTCTCCACATCCTCGCCAGCATCTAGAGTCCTCTGATTTGCTCATTTTAGCCACTCTGACTGGTGTAAGGTGGTATCTCAGTGTGATTTTGATTTGTATTTCGCTGATGAGGAGGGACACTGAGCATTGTTTCATGTGTCTGTTGGCCATCTGGATGTCCTCTTTGGAGAAATGTTTTTGAGACAATTTCACATTCCCCAAACTTTATGAACTTACATACTCTTTTTAAAAATATTTTTATTATTTATTTATTTTTGAGACAGAGAGAGACAGAGCATGAGTGGGGGAGGGGCAGAGAGAGAGGGAGACACAGAATCGGAAACAGGCTCCATGCTCTGAGCTGTCAGCATAGAGCTTGATGCGGGGCTCGAACCCAATAACCATGAGATCTGACCTCAGCCAAAGTCGGACGCTTAACCAACTGAGCCACCCAGGCGCCCCTGAACTTACACACTCTTGGACTAAGTAATTCTACTTCAAAGAAATCGTTCTAGATGACAGTTATAATTTTGTTTGTAATAGAATTTGCAAACACTCTAAAGAATAATCAATAGCAGAATTCTTCAACAAATAATGATACATCGGTATCGTGGAGTCCTCTGCAGCTATCTGAAGGTCTGAGGCAGATATGGACATTATTAATGTAAACATAAACCAAAGTATACCTTAAAATAAAATAAGCATGTTTCAGAGATTAGAGTGTAGTAGCATCCCATTTAAACAATAATTGTAAACTAAACTAACTTTCCATCACCCGCTCAAATATTAATGTCTATATAAACATATTAAGCTTATAAATTTGGTTGCACTTTATTCCACAGGCACAGTACTCTGCCAGGTTGCCACATGAAGCTTCCACTATTGGCCAGAGATACTCAGTGAAACGGACGTTTTTGTGGTTCGTCAGGTCAAAATGCTAACTAAAAGAAGCAACATGCAAAAATGTTACATTCGTTATGGTTCCAAATAGTTCTTTTGCATTATTTAGTTTTCTGATATTGAGAGCAATTTTGCAGACTCTGCCACATCTTGACTTGGAGAGCACATCCTTGTTTGGGTTAGCTCTAAGAAGACTATACAGCTGTTTCAAGAATTATTTCAGGAGTGGTCAGATATTGCAGTTCCCAGCCTTTTGCCTGATGGATGACTTTCCCTTTCTGAAGATTGACGCATATTTTAGAGAACTGATTGCTTCAATTTTAAAATCACACATGATTCTGAGGGAAATTCATCTTGTCATTTACAGATACTTATTTTCCTTTTAAAATAGGTTAACATATTAATGAACCCTTAAAAATAAATGTTTCAGTCTTTGTCTCTGTGTACCCGTTTATGAACACTTTCAAATAACTGGTTGAAATCGTACTGAAATATATACTGAAGATGGATATTCTCCTTCCATTTCAGTTTGTTGAGCTCAAACACACCTCCCTCTCAAATGAATTGCCTTTGTGCTTTTGGGAAAGTTACTCAATATCTCTGGACATCTTTTATCAACTTCTTTTATCTTATCTGGAAAGTACAAACATTTAAGTTCTCATCTATCTCAAAGACACAGATTACAAGTGAGCAAGGGGGAAGATATTTATTTCTTAAAGGTTTTGTGACATATCAATACAATTGAGATGGCACCAATATTGCATGCCTCTCAGATACTGTATCTGCTATGCACAAAAAGTAAGTTTAAACTGCGTTTAGACATGAGGAGAAAGGCAGAAAATAAGTCTTAAGTGACTGTTTGGATACCAGAATTAGCATTTCAACTCTCTTACATAGAGCAACCAGGTAATATTGTTTATAGAATGTAGGATAATCAACTATTTGAGAGTGCTACAGCATCACACACATAAGAATGATTAATTCATTATACGTTCTACATAAAGACACTCTTTCTTCAACTTAACACTCAGATGAGGCATTCTAAAAAGAGCCCTTTGAAAGAAATTGAGAGCTAAAGATGCACATGGATTGAAAGTACAAGGCTGAGATATTTCAAGTGGTCTTCATGGTCTCACTGTATGGATACAACTTACCGAGAGACGAGGACTGGGCCTTCCAACGTAAAGTCTCTGATTATGGGCTGGAGTGACTTTCAGAGTCAGTAAGTGGAGAGATAGAGTGTACTTTGCTCCAAACGCCTAGGATTTTGTGGAATTCCAGATAAATGTACTGGGTGTATTAGCACAGAAAATTGATTATTTATTTATTTAAATGTTTATTTATTTTTGAGAAAACGCATGTGAGTGGGGGAGGGGCAGTGAGAGGGGGGCAAAAGATATGAAGGGGCGCTGTGCTGACAGCAGAGAGCCTGATGTGGGGCTTGAACTCACAAAACTGTGAGATCATGACCTCAGCTGAAGTCGGATGCTTAGCCGAGTGAGCCGCCCCGGTGGCCTTGATTATGGGTTTATTAAGTGGAGATAAGTAAGGTATTCCAGCCATTGCATGCCATCTAGGACATTTCAATCTATCGGCCTTGGGTATATGCGCTTCAAATAAATTGCAAGTATTTCATCTTGAAGGCACCGCTCATGTGTTATTAATACGAGGAATTAATGAAGTCTTGTGGAGCTAGATAGAGGGTTCAATAAGGAGGTGAGAAAAAAGTAAATTGAAGTGAAAGCCTAACTGAAATGAAGTGGGACCATTACTTTTCGTAAATCTGATTTTACCTCTGTGGTTTTTCAAGAGATGGAGTAGTCATCACCAAAAAAGAGAAACAAAGTAAGAGTGAAACAAGCATCAACAGATATGCCAGCAAGAAATCCCTTCGTAGCTGTAAACTCTTTTAAATGTTCATTTACTTACGTTTTGAGAGGGAGAGAGAATCAAGTAGTACAGAGAAACTCTGCCAGTACAGAGCCCAACATGGGGCTCGAACCAACAAACTGTGAGATCACAACCTGAGCCAAAATCAAGAGTTGGACACTTAACCAACTGAGCCACCCAGGCACCCCATAGATCTAAACTTTTAAAGTCAGAGTTGGGGTGGTGACACCAAACATTTATGAACACTGGATGTACTAAGGGTCTCTCTGTGTTTGAACAAGTACTGATTATTTGAATCAAAATATCTAGCAAGCTCTTGAAGTTACCTGGCCTGGAAACAATAGTTTTTATTTTTTTTCTATTTCCCTTGCCTCATATTAATTATTTTTTCGATATGATCTGGACTGACTTTGCTGTTATTATTGTTGTTCGTTTGTTTTTAAATCAGGATCTGCACAGGTTAGAAGAAGTGACACTATTCACTTCTGAGTGGTTGTAAAGGGCACAATTTGTGCTGTAAGTGTAGAATGTTCTACTCATGTCCTCACTCAGTGGTGGTTACAAACTGGGCCGACATATTTCCACCATAGTTAGAGGTGTATCTCCTCCTTCATGGCCTCTGAGGCTCCCTTTTGAGAATTCAGTTGAGTGCTGATAAGCACTTGCACATGAAAAATGTATCCAAGGTTGGGGAAAGAACAACTGGAAGATTAGAGTGACTAATGACCAACACTCCCAGAGAGAGATTAGTGGCTGCCAGGGACCAGAAGGAGGACAGAGAGGGAGTGACTGGTAATGGGTATGGTTCTTTATGGTTGATAAAATATTTCTAAAGTTAGATGTGGTGAGGGCTGCACAAGTATGAGTTAAACCAGTGAGCTGTAATCTTTAAAATTACAAATTTTATGGTTTGTGAATTACATATCAGTAAAGCTGTATTTTTGTAAATGTGCTATGTGATTAAAAATAAAGTTGAAGAGATTATATTAATATCAGAAAAAGTGGATTTCTGTGTAAAAAGTACTATAATGCATAATTTCATAATGATAAAGCTGCCAATTCATGAAGAGGACATATATAACATTACTAAACAATTCTTTTTTTGTTGTTATTTGTTTATTTATTTATTTTGAAAGGGAGAGAAAATAGGGAGGGACAGAGAGAGAGAGGGAGAATGCCAAGCAGGCTCTGTACTCTCAGTCTGAGGCCTGATGTGAGACTCAAACCCATGAACCATGAGACCATTACCTGAGCCAAAATACAGAGTCAGATTCTTAACGAACTGAGCCAAGATGGTCCTACTTCAAAATAAGTGAAGAAAAACTGTTAGAGCTGAAGAAGTGTACAAATGTATAGCTATCATCAGAGAGTTCAGTCCCTTACTTCAGTAAATTATACAAGTAGATAAAATAATAATAGTATTAAAGACTTGAACAAGAAAATCAACTAAGCAGAATGAAATAATATTTCCACACAACAGCAGAATGCACATTTTTTTAACTACACATGGACCAATGACCAAGATAGACTATATTCTGAGCCATAAAACAAGTCTCAGACTTAAAAAGATTCATGTCATATAAGATAGGTATTCTGAGCACAAACAAACTAAATGAGAACTCAAGATAAATTGGAGATTACAGAAAGATAAATTTTTTAAAAACACTCAAATTGTTGGAAGATAAACAATACACTTAAGGAATAAATTAAAATAGAAACCGGAAAGTTTTTATCAGAATGAAAATGAAAGCAGCAAATATAAACATTTGTGGGTTGGTACTAAAGCAATACTTAGAAAGAAAATTTATAGCCCTGAACACATTTGCTACAAAAAAAGAGAGAAAGATCTCAAATAAATAACATCAACTTTAACCTTAAGAAACTAGAAAAAGAAGATCAAATGAAGCACAAAGAAACAGAAGAAAGAAAATAATATGGATCAGAATAGAAACCAAGAAATAGAATAAAAATCAACAGAGAAAAAAATAAATATAATGAAAAGTTGTTCAATTAATCTTTACCTAGACTCACCAGGAAAATAGCAAGAAGACATAAATAAAGTCTTATTAGAAATGAGAGTGGTGACAGATATTATGGAGTTTACAGACATAAAAAATGATAAGAGAGTGTTACGAATCAATTTATGTAAGTAAACTAAAGACTTCATGAAATAGACCAATATTTGAAATTTACACAAAAAAATCCAATGTTCATTCAGACAGAAATGTGTAATCTGAATCTCCCTACATCTGTTAAGTAAATTGAGTTTGTAGTAAAGACAAAATCAAAACAATTTTCTGGCTCAGGTGACTCTATTAATCTGGCAAAGTATAACCGGAAATAATACCAATTCTACACAAGTTCCTCTAGAATATCAAATAGGAGGGAATATTTACCAGATTGTCCAGCGAGGTCAACATTTCCTTGATATTAAACTACATAAAGATATTATAAACAAACAAACAAACCTTGAATAAGAACTAGGGGGAAAATGTCACAGAAACATGGATGTAAAACTTCAAAGTACAATATTAACTAATTTTAATTTAATTTGTATGCATCAAATAAAAAGGATAATATATTATGACAAATGGGATTTATCTCAGGCAGGCATGTTTGGTTTAACCTTCAAAACTCAATTAATATCGTTCACCATATTAACAAACTAATATAATGAACATCTCAATTGATGCAGAAAAGTATTTAACAAAAAGCCCACATTTATTGTTGCTAAAATTCTCTGAACAAACTCCAAGTCAGATAACTCAACTAAGGGGGAACTTTGTACAATTCTTATATTAAAAAACAGGAAAAGATCTCAAATCAACAACCTAACTTTACAACTTAAGGGACTAGAAAAAGAACAGCAAACTATACTCAAAACTAGCATAAGAAAGGAAATAAACATCAAGGTAGAGATACTTGAAGTAGAAAATAGAAAAATAGTAGAAAAAAGTCAATGACACCATACGTTGGCTCTTTAGAAAGATCAACAAAATTGACAAACCTTAGGGTCTAAGAAAACAAAAAGAGGGAAGACTCAAATTAATAAAATAAGAAACGAAAGTGGCATCATTGCTCCTGATTCTAAGAATTAAAAAAATATATAAAAGTGTGCTATAAATAAGTCGTATGCCAACACATTGAATGAATAGTCTAGATGAAATGGACACATTCCTAAAAACACAAAACTGACCAAGACTAAATCATAAAGTAAGAGAAAATGTGATCAGACCTATAGCTAGTAAGGAGACTGAATAATAATGAAAAAATCTCCCAGCAACAACAACAACAAAATGTCCTGGACCTGATGGTTTCACTAATGAATTCTACCAAACATTTAAAAAGAACTAACACCAGGGTGCCTGGGTGGCTCAGTTGGTTAAGATTCCAACTTCAGCTCAGGTCATGATCTTGCAGTTTGTGAGTTTGAGCCCAAGCTGTGCTGACAGCCTGGAGGCTGCTTCAGATTTTGTGTCTCCTTCTCTCGCTGCCCCTCCCCCTCTCATGTTCTGTCTCTGTCTCTTAAAAATAAACATTAAAATTTTTTTTAAAAAATAAAATAAAAATAAAAAGAACTAACACCATTCCTTCTCAAAGTTTTCCAAAAATTGAAGAGAACAGGGCACTTCCTAATGCAGTATTACTTTAATACCAAAAACCAGACACAGATATTATAAGAAAAAGAAAACTACAGACCACTAGTCCTTACAAACCTTGATGTAGAACTCTTACCAAAATACTAGCAAACAGAATTTAACAGCATATTAAACAGTAGTCTATATACCATGACCATGTGGGATTTATTTCTGGAATGTAAAGATGGCCCAACATATAAAAATTGATTAAGGTAAAACCATATATTACCAGAACGAAGGGGAAAAATGCATGATCTCAATTGAGGAAGAAAAAGTATTTGATAAAATTCAACATTATTTCATGACTTAAAAAAGAAAAAGACTCACTAAGATACAAATAGAAAGACTCTACCTCAACTAAATAAAAGCAATATGTCTCTGTACCCACACAGGAACACCATATTCAATAGTAAAAAACTGAGAGTTCTTCCCGTAAGATCAGGAACAAGGCAAGGATGTCTGTTTTTATCTCACCTATCCAACATAATACTGAAAGAGGCAAGAAAAAGAAATAAGAGGCATCAAAAGTATAATGGAAGAAATAAAATTATTGCTGTTCACAGATGATATGATCTTATATGGAGAACACTCTCAAGATATCCTCCCTCCCCCCCACCTAAAAAAAGACCAACCTCTGTTAGAACTAATAAATAAACTCAGTCAAAGTGACAGGATATAAATTCAAAATACAAAATTCAGCTACATATCTATACACAAACATTGCACAATCTGAAATGGAAATTATGAAGGCAATTCCATTTACAGGAGCATTAAAAAGAAATATTCTGATTAGAATTCTGGATCAAAATAAAGACATTAGTAGAAAAATTGATGTTTGAATGAGTGTAGTATATTTTATTTTATCAGTATTATTTGCCTAGTTCCTACTTCCACAATTGTACTGTGGCTGTATAAGATGTAGATATAGGTTATACAAAACCTCTGTATTTTTTCTTGCAATAGATTTAAAATGTTTTAAAAATAAAATGTTGAAAAGACAGAAAAAGAGAGTAAAATACTTAGGAATTAACTAAGGTGGTGAAACACTTATACAATGAAAACTACAGAACAGTCCTGGAAAAAATTAAAGACGTCAGTGAATGGAAACAACTCCCATGTTCATGGATTGGAAAACTTAATATTGTAAAGATGCCAATATTATCAAAAGGAATCTATAAATTCAAATCAATCCCTGTCAAAATCTCAATGTTTTCTTTTTTTTTGCAAAAATAGAAAAACCCATCTTAAAATTCAAATGGAATATCAATGAACCAAGAATAGCCAATGGAATCTTGAAAAGAAGAACAAAGCTGGAGGATTCATACTTCCTGACTTTAATACTTATTACAAAGCTACAGTAATCAGAACAGTGTGGTACTAGCATAATGCAGACATATAGACAAATGCAATAAAATAGCACAGAAATAAACCCTTGCAAGTATGGCCAAATTATTATTTTTTTTCTTTTTACAGGGGAAAGCGCGAACACAGTCCCCCACTACCACAAATTATGCAGTAGAGTTTCCCACATTTGGGGAAATTGCAGGGGTCAGCACATCCGGAGTGCAATGGATAAGCCTCGCCCTGAGAAAACCACCTTCGTGATCATGGTATCTCCCTTGCCAGGTAAGTATGGCCAAATTATTTTGACAAGGGTGGCGAGACCATGCAAGGGGGAAGGGACAGTTTTTTCAACATGAGGTGCTAAAAAAATTGGATATCCACATGCTAAACAATTAAGTTGGATCTTTAACACCATAAACAAAAATTAACTCAAAATGGAACAAAAACCTAAGTAGAAGACCTAAATCTGTAAAAATCTGGGAAGAAAACATATCACATAAGCTTCAGGAGAGTAGATTTCGCAAGAACTTCTTGGATATGACATCAAAAGTACAGACAACAAAAGAATAAATCAACAAATTAGACTTCTTGAAAAAATTTTTTAAAAAATGCATTAGAAGGCTATCAAAGATAAAAAGGCAACCCACAGGATGGAAGAAATTATTTGCACCTATGAGGATGATTGCTATTAAAAAATACCCAGAAAATAATCCTTGTTGCAAGGAGGTAGACACATCAAAATCCTCATGCACTGTTGGTGGATTCCATGAATCCATAGAATGTAAAATCCACGTGATGTAAAATTTCCACCTCTGAATCTACACCTAAAAGAATTAAAAGCAGGATCTAGAAGAGCTATTTGTATACCTATGTTTGTAGCAGCATTGTTCACAATAGCTAACGTTGGAAGCAATACAATTATCTATTGTTGGATGAATGGCCAAGCAAATTGTGATGTGCACATTTACAATGGAATATTATTCACTCTTAAAAAGGAAGGAAATTCTGACAAGTTACATAGATGAAACTTGGGGACATGATGCTAACTCAGAAACAAAGAGGCAGAAAATAGAATGGTGGTGTCGGACTTGGGGGCAAGTGGAAAATGGGGAGTCATAGTTTATTGGGTATAGAATTTCGGTTCTACAAGATGAACAGATTTAAGGAGATGGATGGGGGTGATCCCTAACATTATGAATGTATTAAATACCACTGAACTATACGCACATTTGAAACGGTTAAGATGCCAAATCTTACATTATGTATATTTATCAGAATAAAAAAATTGGAAAAAATGTATGAACAAAATGAAAGCAAATTGGTTTAATAAGAACAATGTATTGAAATATACTGGACTTTCTACCAAATACATATGTAGTTTTTAAAGTTTTATTGGTGGTTAGGTAATATTCTTTAATATTATTTAATACATTATTAATTTTTAAATTAATTAAATTAATTAATTTAATTATTTAATACATCGGTGATGTAGGTAATATTATTTAATTTTATATAAAATTTGAGGCTTAAAGTAGTAAAATGACTATTGGGATGAGAAAAGTATGAAAGTACATAGTATGTATGTAGGATGATATTATGAAGTCTTACACTTACGAATGAAATTTTAAATGACCTAAAACCAGAAATAATAGCATTCACAGCAATGAATCATCAACTCCTATTTCACAAAACTCTGTCCATTTGAAACATTAGGCTGGGTTCTGCTCTTTCAGTTTTGGAAATATAGCAATCAAGTTGTATGTCTCCAATGGGTACATCACAGTGGTGAATTGACTTGAAAAATATGCCTTATGTGAAAGATAAAAGGTAATTGAGGCTGAATAAAAGAAATGTTAGCATGATCATAGTTCAAGAGCTCCATTACTTCAATATGGAATGGCATCATATTTCTTCTGGATAACTTCAGAGATAAGGATCAGGACTTGAAGAGGCAAACTTAAACATGAAAATACCTCCCTACTGACAGTGTAAAATGGAAAGATAAGTTTCCCTAAGAGTCATCCTCATCTGAGTGACATTGTACAGGATATCCTAGTATCGAGATCACTTTCATCAATAATGTTTAAGATCCCATTTCATGCAATAAGATGAAAGCGATCAAGTGTAAATGTATATATAATTATATGCAAGGAGAGAGTATTGGATGATACATGAGATATATGACAATAGCCAAATATTTTGAATGTTTATTTCTTATTAAGGATTCATGCATAATAGCAACACATCTCTACAAGTGCTTTATGAGATAGTTACTATTATTGTCTTTCTTTCTCAGTTGGGGAGAATGAAGTCAGGAAAAGTTGCAAATTTCCCAAGGATACACAGGTAATAAGTGCAAGTAGTGGGATCTGAATCTAGTTCCTTCTTTTTTTTTTTTTTTTAATGTTTTATTCATTTCTAGGAGAGAGAGAGAGAGACAGCGTGAGCAGGGGAGGGTCAGAGAGAGAGGGAGTCACAGACTGAAACAGGCTCCAGGCTCTGAGCTGGCAGTCAGCACAGAGCCCGACGCGGGGCTCAAACCCACGAACTGCGAGATCATGACCTAAGCGAAAGTCGGATGCTTAACCGACTAAGCCACCCAGGCGCCCCTGAATCTAGTTCCTTCTGACTCTATATTCAGAGCTCCGAATCACTGTATATTATTGCAAATTTGCTGATAGATTTGTTGATGTGTGGGAAAATTTGATCTTCAGTAAATATTTTTTCTAGACATATAATGGAAAAGAAACACTGAGCAATAACTGGGTCCTGGCTACAGTGAGGAGGATTTAAGAGTAGATGTAATTTGGATTGGACCTTAAGGAACAGGCAGAAGAAGAGGCTGGTATTTTATGTGTAAGGAATGACACACAAAAGTCATAACTTTCTTTGAACTAGCGTAGTAGTATAAGGTGAATAGAACATGGTATTAGTATTCTAGAAAGATGAGAGGTGAGCCTGAAAAGTTCACTAAGTGCAGATCTTTCTTGTCTTCAAAGGCAGAGCTGTAAACTTTGGCTCCTTCTTTAAAAACACCAGTCCAGTGGGGACATTTTGAGTGAGATGTAGACATGATAAAAATAAGACCTTAAAAGGATGATACATATCATTATTTTTCACATTTTTAGACACTGGTGGTATTAGGAAATATTGCGAGTGGTGCTGAGGATAGTGGGAGTTAGAAAAGTCCATGCTCAAGGCATTCGAGCCCCAGAGAACAGAAAAAAAAAAAAAAAAAAAATGGGCAGAATTCTCAAAAATCAGGAAAGGAAGTAGAAAGAGTAAAACTGCCTGAGGTTGCAACTCTTTGGATGGCTGCTTTTTTGCTGATATTTATTTATTTTTTTAAATTTTTTACTATTTTTATTTATTTCTGAGAGAGAGAGAGAGAGAGAGACAGCATGAGCAGGGGAGGGCAGAGAGAGAGGGAGACACAGAGTCTGAAACAGACTCCAGGCTCCGAGCTAGCTGTTAGCACAGAGCCCAATGTGGGGCTTGAACCCACGATCACTGAGGTCATGACTTGAGCCAAAGTCGGATGTTCAACCGACTGAGCCACCCAGGCACCCCTGCTGATATTTATTTTAAAGAGTCAAAGAATCTTAGGGTTGGAAAGATTCTCAGTTTGGTCACCTGTAGGTGACGGTTTCTCCGCTGCCCATTTGTGAAGAAAAGACAGCCAACTCTCCACAAGATTTATGTTCCCATCCTCCAGAGAAATACCATTCTGGGGGCACCTGGGTGGCTCAGTCGGGTCAGTATCTGACTCCCGATTTCGGCTCAGGTCACGATCTCACAGTTCATGAGTTCGAGCCCCATGTCAGGCTCTGGGCTGACAGTGTGGAATCTACTTGGGGTTATCTCTCTGCCCCTTCTCTGCTCTCTCTCTCTGAAAATACACAAATAAATATAAAAATTAAAAAAAATAAAAAAAGAAATACCATTCTGGTCATGCACATGGCTCTTCAGTTTCTTGACCGTTCTGAACCTCCCCTGTAGTCGATGTAGCCACTGACTATGCTATTTGGCATGGAAAGTGAGTTCAAGAGATGTGTGCTGCTTCTAGGCCTATGACATAAGACATCTGACGTGTCTCTTCCAACTGCAAATTGAAGCAACTGGCCTCATGTATTGCAGATGACAGTAAGCTCCTACAGGACAGTGAACATGGGAAAAAAGGAGCCTGAGAGCTTGATGTTCAGAGAGGGCAGTACCACTTGCTCATCTGGAATGTTCACCTGGGAATGATATGTGAGACAAAGGTATGCTTTCTTTCTTTCTTTTTAACTTATTTAATGTGTACTTATTTTTGAGAGAGAGAGAAACACAGAATTTGAAGCAGGTTCCAGGCTTCGAACTGTCAACACAGAGCCCGATGTGGGCCTGGAACTCATGAACTGTGAGATCATGACCCAAGCCAAAGTCAGATGCTTAACCAACTGAGCCACCCAAGCACTTCCACAGGTAAACTTTCCTAATGCACTGTGCTAATGTTATCTTTCTTTGTTACATTAGCCTGGTTTCATCCAAATTAATATGCTATCTTATTTTACTATAAGAAATGGCCTTTCTCTGAGTGACAAAGGGAACGAAGCTCCTGTAACAAAATAAGAAATCTAGGTATGTATATACCTGGTTGACGGGGAGAACACTATTTGTAATCTGTTTTATTTAGCTATTTTGCCTCTTTGGAAAAAGTCTATTTATTGTTTTAAATTTATTTACTTAGTTTGGGAGAGAGAGAGAGCATGCACAGTAGTGGGGCATAGAGAGAGAGGCAGAGAAAGAATCCCAAGTAGATTCCACACTGCCAGTGCAGAGCCCGATGTGGGGTTTGAACTCATGAACTGCAAGGTCATGACCTGAGCCGAAATCAAGAGTTGGACGTTTAACCAACTGAGCCTCCCAGATGCTCTGGAAAAATTGTTTAAATAGCCCTTCCCAGTAATCAAGTAAGCAAGACCCACTAATAGATGTGATTGTGAAAACGTATGTAATGTGAGGTCTTTGGGAATCTCAGATTCCTTTTCTGTGGACTTCTCTGAGTCTACACTAACACACATTGAGAATCCTGAGAAAGAGATAGTGGATGGTGTTTCCTACATTTGTTGATCTTGAAGTCAATTCTCTTTGCCTGGAGTTTCCTCAGAGAATGATGTTCCATATTCAAGAGCAGTGTTTCTGACTACCAGAAACTTGGGTCAGATTCTTATTTCATTCTCTTCCTTCCTCTGCCTTCTTATAAATAGGGGGGTTGTACATACTGGTTCTTCCAGGAAAATCTCATTGTTAACCTGTTTTCTCTGTGTCATTTCTAAAAAATGTCCCTTTCACTCTAAACAAGAGCTCAGTTTTGGATGAAAAATTGTGTGGTCAAGTTTCCCTCTGGGCAATTATGTGTGTGCTGTCATCTCTATCTCTGTTTTCTCCCCCTCTTCCTTGCCTCTTCCTTCCTTGATAAATAAGTACTTGAGTTCAATGGGGTAGCATTAGTTACTGCTAGATAGAATTCACTGGATCTAAAGAGACAAAGTGATATAATGTCCATATCCAAAGAAAGCCAAAACAATGCATCAGTTGAAAAATTTAGCGACAATTCCATCTTGTTCAGTGAAAACAAATGAAAATAATCACCCATGTTCATTATGGAATCATGCTGGCAATTCGAGGACTATCAACAGCCAATAAACATTTCAAATGCCAGGTGTCAATGGCCACCAATGTGAGGTATGGAAATGAGATATCAGCCAAGTAGGAGAGCATTGGCATGGGTAGAGCAATGACTGCGGCTGGGAAGGAATATTTCTGAAACTTTGTGCCGAAGTTATTGGAATTCATGAGTGGATTCAGCAAGTATGCAGTGGACATTTATCGTATTCCAGGAAGTGTGCTAGGAAATGGGACTTGAGAGCTACCTGAGACATGGCTTTGACTTCAAGAAGCTTATGGTCCAGTGGGACGAGACTCATTATTACACGATGTGATAATTACTCTAATGGAGGCAAGAGGAGCTAAGAAATGCAGGGAAGATTGTGATTCATTGATCACAATGACAATAAATATCATTACCAATACTGATGTACTGCTGTTATAACACACAGACATTACTTCTCTGCGCCAGATTTGGCCTGCATGATTTTAGGGATTTCTTCTGATAATGGCATCAAGTAGGTATCCAGTATTACCTCTTTTATGTATTAGAAAACTGAGTTGGTTTTTTAAAAAAAAAATTTTAACATTTATTCAGTTTTGAGAAAAGAGAGAGACAGAACACAAATGGGGAAGAAGCAGAGAGAGAGAGACAGACAGACAGACAGAGAGACAGAATCTGAAGCAGGCTCCAGGCTCTGAGCTGTCAGCACACAGCCCGACATGGGGCTCGAACTCACGAACCACCAGATCATGACCTGAGCCAAAGTTGAATGCTTAACCGACTGAGCCACCCACATGCCCCAAAAACTGAGTTTTAGGGCTTTAAAGTTACTTATACAAAAAGTCATAAGTCCTAAATAACTGATCTTGAAGACTGAAGGGTAAGTGGAGAAAGTACTTCTTCCTGTCCCATACTCTCTCCTCATTCTAGATTGCTTGAGGAGCAAGGCCAGGCGGTGGAGGACCCATCAGGGTCTGTGACCCTGCTGGCCAGTCTCTGGGAGACTTCTCACAACCCACTTCCTACTTAATTGCATGCATGCAGAGAGGACCATGGATTGTTCAAAAGGGATGAAAAATGAAACCCAAGTTTACACAATGGAAACAAGAACTGCATTGCAGCACATTTATTTTTAATTTTTCAAGATTCCGAGAAATGCAAAGTATAAATAAAGACCATGGGACTCAATCGAATTCAACATTTATTGCAATAGCATTGCAGAAAACACAAGTCACAGCACAGCTTTGTGTATTCTGCAAAGGTGGCCCACCTCCATTTGCAACTGACTTTGCTGTGAGTGATATGCAGACATGGCTGGCATCCGTAGCCTGTCTGGGGGATCAATGTGCTGCTTTGACACTGTGCGTAGGTGAGTAACTAATCACACCGGAATCCCTGGGAAACACAGTTCAGATGGCTAATGCTAACATTTGCAGAGAAACAGTTACCTACAGAGAGAAACTAATGATCACCTCTGTCAAAATAATAACAATACTGATACTTACAAGAGGAGCTCACTGCCTGACATTTAAGGGTGTGTGTCCACCGTGCTGGATCGCCAGGACACTGATCATTGTGCTATTAACGCAATAGGGTTTGATATCTCTGCTCATGGTTGTCCTGCTCTTAGATCTCCATTTATGTAATTCATTTGATCTCATTTTATAAACCTTAGGAACTTCCTTGCCTAGAAAGAAACATTGGGGGAGCGAGTAATTTGACTTTGTTTTAAATGTTAAAAACAGACAAAAGAATTGCTCCCTACTTCTTTTGGGGGGACATGATGGATACAACACAAAAGTTCTCTCTAGCTTGTAAGATTTCAGTCCTAATAAAGCAGCAGGGTGCTTCTTAACACATCAGCCTCACTTGGAAACCAATTAGAAGTGCACTTTCTGGGGCCCCACCTTGGATCTATTTCATCAGAGACTCTGGGGGTGTTTGTACATTGCAGTGAGGCCTCCAGTGACTCCACTGATGTACACTCATATCTGAGAACCAGTGTTGCAGCATAGTGCTTAATGGGGGGAAAAAACTATGATAATCCTGACACTCACTAAAATGGACAGCTTTCAAAATATCACTTCTATGTAAATAAAATATCTGCTTATCTGCACTTATCCTTCAAAATGAGATCCAAGGTTGTTGTTTTTTTTCTCCTGAAAGAATTGAAAAATAGAAGGGAAGAGTGAATAAAACTTATAAAACTTGCATTGATTCCATGTCTGGTATGTGCCCAGATTTGTCCTGAGGCTTTTCATTTCAGTATCTCTACTCCTTACCAGCAACTCTATGAATCGATCAGCGTTAATCTTATTTGAAGGACCAGGAAACTGGATGATTCAAACTTACCCAAACGACAAACAAAGCTAGCTTGTTTCTTTTCTGAGGTCAGAAAGCAAATGCTTAAAGAAGTCACACAGGTGATATGAAAGAGTGAACTAGATCAGGGTGGAAATGACAAAAAGTGCAAATTTGGCGGAAAAGACAGCTGAGCCTCAGCATTGATTTGGGGGGAAAGTCAGAGACGGTGGCAAACTTCTGAAGGCAGCTGCTGTTGTGGTCAAGAGTATTTTGTACCCAAGTTTGTCCAATAATCTGATTTTTTTCTCCTCCCCAGGAAACCTAACATTAAGATCTTGCATCAGATCTCTTAATTTTTAATATTAGCATTTAAATTATGTACATTAAAAAGCATTTACTTTTTTATTTAAACAGTTTTTTAATATGTATTTATTTTTGAGACTGAGAGAGAGAGAGAGAGAGAGCACGAATGGGGGAGGGGCAGAGACAGAAGGAGACTCGGAATCCAAAGCAGCCTCCAGGCTCTGGGCTGTCAGCACAGAGCCAGACGCAGGCGGGGCTCAAACTCAAGGATTGCGAGATCATGACCTGAGCCAAAGTCAGATGCATAACCGACTGAGCCACCCAGGCGCCCCCAGTAAAAAGCATTTTGAATACCAGATTAAACATACCTGCTGGCCGTGTTTGTCCAAGTAGCCACTTCCGATACACTGTAATGTCAAAACCTGTGCGGTTGCCCCAGCAGCCTTTCTGACATCCATGCTTGTCTACCAGCACGAAAGAAATATTGTGGAAATTCCCCCCTTGGAATTTAGTTACACATTTGTTCAGATCGGGGTCGAGAATTTTAGCCCTTGGGGGAGACACAGAGTTCTATTTCTAACAAAGGTCACTGTGCTCAGTATATAGGGGCTGGGGGGGCAGCCGTCACGGGGAAGGGCCTCTAACGGGATCACTTCTTCAGTCCTCTGGACCGACAGGATGTCTGTACCAAGATGCAGGTCTCCGACACTGGCAAGACTCACCACTATCTCGTTGTCAGCCTGCAGGAGCAGCAATCAATATTTCTGTAATTACAACGCTTCCTCTTTGGCATAGCTAAAAATCCAGTCTTGTGCTAGCTCTGCAAACAAAGCTTCCCTCAATTCATCTTTTTATCCTTCTTCGCATGTTTATTAGACCATTTTGGACTGTTCCATGCAAACTGACTGAAAGTAACCAGCAGAATGAAGCCCAATGCTGCTTGCTCTCCCCAGACTATCAAACCATCAGTGGAGACTGGACAGGTCCTGATGAAATAAATGTTGGCTGCTGACTCGTCTAATTCTGCTGCACTTCTCCGTGTCACTAGTGCGGGCTTGTCCAAGATTGAGATATTTGCAAACTGTCATCTTTCATAAATATCTGCCTTGAGTGACATTTACTCCCCCCTACACTTCTCTTTGAAATGCACCTGGCGGGTTCCTAGCCCGAGGACTTTCATTGCTTGTGATATGTGATTAGCAAGGGGGGGGTTTCCGCCCCCTGGTGCCTCTCCCTTCTCTCTCCCCCTCCCTTCCACCGCCCTACCCCTCCTTGACCTTCCCCCTTTCATGCCCTCCTCCCCACCTCCTTCGGGAAAGGCCTGAGTCATAGTTGTAAAATGCTAAGGACAGCAAATTTGTCAGGCGTGTTATCATGGTAACTCCAAAAATACTTTTAAATTTAACTTGCCAAAAATACAGTGAAGTACAAACAATCAAAAGTTGGTCAAAGCATTTCCAATGAATTTCACCTCGTCTTAACACAAAATCTCCTAAAATCTCCAGGAGCCATCTCAGAATGTTAATATGCTTACACGAACAGATACTGTCTTTTTTTAAAAGCCCCTTCGGCTCTAATCTCCAACAGAAATGGAAACAGCATTTTTTAATGACAAAGTTAGTAACAATATTTATTACCATTTCCATGGCCTTTTTTTTTTTTTTTTTTCTTTAGGATTGCTAGTAAGAGCCCTCTGTAGCACCAGGCAAATGAATCAATGTGCTTGCACGTAAATGTTGGGATTATTATAAGCACTGAGATATGAAACTCAGATCTGCAACTGGAAAAGGATCACTACGTTAAATGGAATTACCCCTTCTTAGAAATGAATATGGAGAGATTACAAGGTAATCAAGCATTCTCAGTTCCTAATGTATCTGATCAGATTTCCCATGCATAATTTAGCAGAGACAGGTTTAATATCTTAATGCAGGATTATTTGTTATATATTTGGATTGGAGAAATTTTAATCAGTAGGATTAAGAGAAATTCTAATTTTCAGTGTAATCTTGGTAGATTTTGAATGCCTGTAAATAATATAACTTAGCACGCAAAACTTTTAATGACCTTATTTTGCTGCAAATGTTGGCAGTATTTCAATCTACTATCAGTTGAACATTATTTTGAATCTAGTATGCAATGACTAGTCTCTCTAGGTGATATGTTTATAAAAACATAAGTACTGGGGCGCCTGGGTGGTTCAGTGGGTTAAGCCTCTGACTTCAGCTCAGGTCATGATCTCATGGTTGGCAAGTTTATGCCCTGCACTGGGCTCTCTGCTGTCAGCACAGAGCCTGATCAGATTGTCTGTCTGCATCCCTCCTCTGCCCCTCACCCACTGGTTCTCTAACTTTCTCAAAATAAAAAAAAAAAAATAAACTTTAAAAATAAATCCCAAAATGCAGTTTTGATCAGTGTACCAAATTGTACTCTTACCATTTACAAGTTTCAATGCAAAAGTGTGCCAAAACAATGTGATCGATGCAATGCAATGCAGTGTAATATTATACTATACCATTTTACTCTATAACATTATAAAATAATATGAAGCATATGCTATGCTGGCTTGATTTCCACTAGAATTTTTTCATGTGCTACATAAGAATTTTAGTATGTATGTAATATAATTAGCATGTAATTAATATAAACTTATATAAGTCCTGCAATGTGCATTTTAAAATTTATTCCTTTTTAAAGCTTTACAATTTTTATTTTATATGATTATGTCTTTATTTTATGGGCTATGATCTATTTTAATTCTATTTTGACACATATTTAAAGTGAGCGATTAATAGAAACTTAAGGAGTCTTTGATCTGAGAAGTATAATTTAACCATGCTTTGCAGATAAAAATTATGAACATCCACGGAAAAGAAAAAGTTCATAAATATTAATTCATTTTCACATATCTCATTGTTTATGGAGATATTTATCCTATTCAATTAAAATGTCCACATTAGCGGGTAATTTCCTTTCTGCAAATTCTATTCCTACTGGAAAGCCAAGATGAGATCCCATCTACTCAGTGTCACTCAATTGGCAGAATTCGGCATTTCAATCATCAGTCATGTCAGTCAGTGAACGATTCTAACCAGCGTCACCAATTTTATCCGAGGCATTCCTCCCAGGCTGTCTGGAAAGTAAGTGGTACAACTCCCATGTTTCAGATGTTTAAACTCAACTTCAGAGACTTCAAGAAATTTGTGTCCAAAGTCTAATGTGCATATGGTTGGCCGGCAGTGGACCCAGGACATGGTCCGCCCCACCGTCCATACCATTTTCTCTCAGGTGATTGGCCTTCGTGACCGCGCTCAGTACAGTGTCACGATCCAGAGCTCCAGCAATTCTAAATCTTACATACATATTTTACTTTGGACCATGTTCGAAGCTTTCGAAAGCTAGAATTTTTATTTTATTTTGTTTTTTTTATTTACATTATTTTAGTGTATTTATTTAAAAATTTTTAAGGTTTATTTATTTATTTATTTTTGAGAGAGAGAGAGAGAAAGACAGAGTGCAAGCTGGGGAGGGACAGAGAGAGAGGGAGACACAGAATCCGAAGCAGGCTCCAGGCTCTGAGCTGTCAGCACAGAGCCCGACACGGGGCTCGAACTCATGAACGGCGAGATCATGACCTAAGCCGAAGTCGGAAGCTCAACTTACTAAGCCACATGGGCGCCCTATTTATTTTTTGACGGAGAGAGAGAGAGAGAGAGAGAAAGAGAGAGCAAGGGAGTGGCGGAGAGAGAGGGAGAGCAAGAATCCCAAGAAGGTTCCACACTGTGAGTGGAGAGCCCTGTGTGGGGCTTGAACTCACAAACTGTGAGATCATGACCTGAGCCGAAATCAAGAGTGGGACACTCCAATGACTGAACCACCCAGGTTCCCCCCTCATATATATATTTTCAAATATTTTATTTTTTAGAGCATTTTTTTATTTAGTTTTGGAGTGGAACGTACGGAGATTTCCAGTATGCCCCACATACATGCACAGCCTCTCCCTGTGTCACCATCCCACACTCAGAGTGGCACATCTGTGACAACTAGTGCATCTACATTGACAACCTCATCATCACCCCAATACCATGGTTCACCTTAGTGTTCACTCTTGGTGGTGTACATTCTCTGGATTTGGACAAACATATGATGACATATATCCACCATTATAGTACCGTACAGAATATTCTCACTGTCCTAAAAAGCCTCTGTGTTCCACCTGTTCATCCATCTTTCCCCCAACCTTTTACAACCACTGACCTTTTCACTGTCTTTAGTTGTGCCTTTTCTAAAATGTCACATAGGTATAATCATATAGTATATAGATTATTCACACTAAGCCTGTATACTTTTTCTCTCTTCAGGATTTTGCTCTTGAGGCTTTGATGGTTCTAGAATACAATTCCTTGCTAAAGCCCTGAGGAGATAGGGCATGAACAGGATCTTTTTAAAATGTTGCTATAGTTGGTTTGTTCACAGGTATTCCTTGTTCATGGACATATATGATCAAAAATTAAATGACCACCTATCAGGAATATCAAGGAAGATATTCTTGCCCCGGGAAAGAGGTGACTATTATAGATTTAGATCACTCCGGAGATCCTTCCAGCTCTGAGATTACAAGTCTGTAGAAAACTTACGACTTCATTGATCTTTTCATTTTCCTTCTTTCTTTCTTTTCTCTCTCTCTTCCTTCCTTTCTTCTTTCCTTTCTTTCTTTGTTTCTTTGTTTCTTTCTTTGTTTCTGTATCTTTCTTTCTTTCTTTCTTTCTTTCTTTCTTTCTTTCTTTCTCTCTTTCTCTCTCTCTCTCTCCCTTCCTTCCTTCCTTCCTTCCTTCCTTTCTTTCTTTCTTTCTTTCTTTCTTTCTTTCTTTCTTTCTTTCTTCCTTTCATTTCTTATCTCCACACCCAAAGTGGGGCTTGAACTCATGAGCCTGAGATTGAGAGTCTCATGCTCTAACACCTGAACCAACCAGGTAGTCCCTCCTTTATTAACCCTTTAATAAAACTTGTATTTATGCATTTCTTAAAGCATTTTCTGTGGATCTGGTGGAGATTTTTTTATGCTACTAACTTACATTTTCAATAGACAGTTGAACGACACTGCAAATATTTTGTCTCCATTTACAGATTCTGCCCACTATCAGAAAGTAGAGTGTCCCTATGAAACTTTTATTAAGCTGACATGGTGCAAAGCAAAAAAGTAATTGCCATTAGTTTATATAAAAAATATTTTGAGCATTTCCAGACCCTAAAAATAACCTCGCTTAGGCTTTTCTGATAGCTTAGGACTGAGGTTGCTAATGGATGCACAACATAAATCAAGATAAGATGCTCACAGACATGGTTCAAAGCTCTGGCAGCTTGATGCTGAGATGCTGAGTGTAGTTTCCAAGGAAGCAGTGGTGTGGGACACTCTCCCTGAGAGGGGTGCCCACTGTCTCTATAACAGTTCGCCACCAATCCAGTGCTGAATGCTATTTTCGCTCTTTGTAAAAACATCCTCTTTGGGGCGCCTGGGTGGCTCAGTCGGTTGAGCGTTTGACTTTGGCTCAAGTCATGATCTCACGGTTTGTGAGTTCGAGCCCGTGTCAGGCTCTGTGCTGACAGCTAGGAGCCTGAAGCCTGTTTCGGGTTGTGTGTTTCCCTCTCTCTCTGCTCCCCTGCTCGTGCTCTGTCTCTCTCTCTCTCTCTCAGAAATAAAATAAACATTAAAAAAAATCCTCTTCAGATTTCTTTCAGATAGAGAAAACAGGTACCCATGCAGGTCTTTCATAAAAACAAGGTGGCTTAACAGAGATTCCTGTATTTGTCTGACTCAGAGGCATAGAGTGAGGGGGATGAAGGTGGGACAGACTTCTCTTACAGTAAACCAATAATAAACCTATTAAGGAGATCTTTTCCTTTTCTGTGGGTCTTTCAATTTAATTCTGAGATCTGTTATTGAATGATTATCTTTGTATCATAGAAAAGGCATATATCAATTCAGTGATGAATTTCCACCAACAAGGAGGCAAGTAGTATATACTTCTTGAAGAGACTTTTGAGTTATTACACATGTTTATAATAATATAACTTATAATAATACATGCTTATCAACTGCCTTCATGTGTGGGTTTTAATTAGTCATTTTGTTATTCTGTTGCTCAGTTTTCTTGGTGGTTAGTTATTGAATCCACTTTCTGAAACTTGGGCATTTTGCTTCAAGTTGAACAGCCAAGTGAGAAAACTACCTCTTTCCATTTAAAACAGGGTGTTTTCTTGGTCAGAAAGCGCTCGTTAAAAATACAAAAAATATTAAAACATACATATCAAGATGACATTAAGGATTGGAGGAAGGGTTATAGTCCCCTTAGTAAGTTCGTATATATTGACACTATCACTGAATTGATGCTTCTTTTTTTTAATGTTTTATTTATTTCGAGAGAGAGAGAGATACAGCATGAGCAGAGGAGGGTCAGAGAGAGAGGAAGTCACAGAATCCAAAGACAGGCTCCAGGCTCTGAACTAACTGTCAGCACAGAGCCCGATGCGGGGCTCGAACCCATGAACCATGAGATCATGACCTGAGCTGAAGTAGAATGCTTAACCGATTGAGCCACCCAGGCACCCCTGAATTGATGCTTCTAAGGTGATTTCAAAGGTTGAGATCGTTATGATAATTTTGCCTGTGTTCCTAGCTAGCAACATTGAGAAAGTTCTTTTTATTTAAGTATATTTATTAATTTTGAGAGAGAGTGTGTGTACAAGAAAGTGGGGGATCGGCAGAGAGAGAGGGAGAGAGAATCCCAAGCAGACTTTGCGCTGCCAGTATGGAGCCCAACGTGGGCCTTGGATCACATACACTGCGAGATCATGACCTGAGCCAAAATCGAGAGTTGGACAATTAACTGACTGAGTCACCCAGGTGCCCCAAGGCAGGTCTTCTTTAAATCTCTGCTCCCTCTGTAGACGCAAGGAGTAAAGTCCATGTTTATTTGGGAGAAAAAAGAAAAACCTTAAGTATGTAATACAGATGCATTTTTCCTTTCAAATGTTGTTTGCCAATGTTAATCAGGTTTACCAAAACCTTTGACATAACAACTACTTGCTTAGTGAAAAGAAAGCTAAGGACTGGAGTCACTCTTACAGGAAAAACATTTTCCCCACTTCTTCCACCTAAAAGGACCTTGTAAATTGGGTGGACAATCACAGAGTTAACCTAGCCCTTTGGTTGGCCCAAAGTAGGTGATCATTCATTACACATTAATTGAATAAGGAAATAAATTATTCCATGAAAGAATGCATTGGAATGATTGATAGGTTGAGAACTATCTTAGCTACCATTTCATTTTATCTTTCAGTACCATATCAGTTTGACTTCGGAATCATGGCCATATTAATTGTAAAATATCTACTACCTGAAAGGTTTTTCGCTATGTGCCCGAATGGACACAAGAATAAATAAGACGGACTTCTTGACCCACGCAAGGAGCAGACAGAAGAGCAATGTTTTCTTTTGTAGATATAGTCAATCTTGAAAGACTTGAATTCTACTGCAAGAAAATAGCAGCTGTCACTGTAGAGCAGAGTCTCTGGACCTATGAGTTCATAGTGTGCTTCTTTTGTGATTTCACTGCTATCAAATAGAACATTCCATATTTATTTTGCAGTGAGAACTTTCAGTGCATTGCCTGCATTTGAAAACCTCACTTGCAAATGTGGATGCCTGTTTCCAATGGCCAGATGGATCTTGACTACATGCCAAGTATTGTTTAGGGCCCATGAAATTCATTAGGATTGTTACCTCTGGCATGATATAAGAGGGGGAAAAAATCCTTGCCCAAGAAGAAACCTCCTCTCTTGCCTTTCATTTGGCTTTCTGAGTCAATGATGTGAAAGTTTAAGTGTTTGATCTGAATTAATAGGGAGACCAGATGAACTCTAGGGTCACTTCTCACTTCATATTTTGAGGTACAAATGCCTCCGTGATTGTTTACTGTATAATGTAATTCGCTTGCCTAAAACCACACGACTACTTCTTTTTTCTAAGTAACCCTCTTCTAAGTGTACCCCAAACGTTGATGTTGGCTTTGGTGTGAATGGGCCACTTCTACCAGGGGTAGACTCGTGTTGTTGTTCAAAAACATACACTCGCGGCTCCACATTAGTGTGAGTATGAGTCTTATATCTATTTCTCTCTATGTAGAGGTGATTTGAAATCTGAACACTGCCTTCCCAACACACAAACACAGACATACACAAAGACCCACAGATATGTCATTTCTCCTCCCAGTTCATCAAATTCAAAGGGTTGACTAGGAACTAAATTCCACACCATGGGAGGGATTTCTGGTCCTTGGGACACACACACACACACACACACACACACACACACACACACACATACAGACTGCTCATTCACAGGAAAAATGGAATGAGTCCCCAGAAAATTAAATCGCAAGCAACAGTTCATCCATTACCATCGCTAGTCTTGAACCTTTGTTTCCTGTTTCTTTTGTATTTTTTTTCTGGGTTATTTTCTCACTTGTGATGAAAATAAACATAAAAACAGGGAATACAGATATCATGTAATATTTTTCTAATGTTTTCAATTAAGCAGCAGCTGCTGTTACCAAGCTGTCATCTCTGTTGCTATGGGGGTTTTGTGTGTGTGCCAGCGCAGGACTGGCTACTTTAATATACCAATCCTATTGCCGGGGCTGTTGTGTGGAACCTACGTTAATACTATTAATTTAAGAGTTGAAAAAGGACTGCCATCTTTTCTGTTAAATCTCCGCATGGTGGAGAGCTTGGGATCTCTTTATAAGCAACCCGTTAAGACCTCCAGGGGTCCGATGTGATTTACGGGACAAGGGGAATCCAAGACTTAAGAATCTTCTTGGTGGTTTGAGAGCCACTGTCTGCAATGTTTCTTTGGCTTCCCCATGTCACTGAACTTGACCCTCTCTGAAGGTAACTCAAGTCAAGCGAGTGCTTGACTTTCAGCACGTAGTTTGTGAGACCCGGCGCTTCAGGCATGCAGGGCTGCCTACAGCGAGGAACCTCTCAGAGAACAGACATAATTCAAGAGCTAAACCTCACAGATTCAGTTCTTGGCACAAAGTCTGGTATGCCAGAAGTGTTGGAAAAGATTTTTGCTCAATTAATGAATTAATTCAATGAACATTATATTATAACCCAGGTTTTCAGTTTCTTTAAAATGTGAGTATAGTAAATCTTTCCTCCACTGAACCTCTTGTGCCCTCCCTCATCTAGACTTGTGAAGTTCAGGGGTGCCTGGGTGGCTCAGTCGGTTAAGCATCCGACTTCAGCTCAGGTTGTGATCTCACAGTTTATGAGTTCTAGCTCTGTGTCAGGCTCTGTGCTGACAGCTCAGAGCCTGGAGCCTGCTTCGGATTCTGTGTCTTTTTTTCTCTCTGCCCCTCCCCTGCTTGCATTCTGTCTCTCTGTCTCAAAAATAAACAACATTAAAATTTAAAAAACAAAATAGACTTGTGAAGTTCAAAGTAGCAAATTGCTACGTTGAGAATGGATAGGCTTCTTCCTTCTTCTTTTTTCTTTTTAATCCCCAAGTCCTACAACACATCTCAAAATTGACAGAGGAGTCTCTTTTGCCTATCCCAGAATGAAGAGAGTCTCCCTGGGCTTTGAGGGTGCTACTCGGATATTACAGCCTTAGTATCTGTGACCTGGTTTGTTTTGTCCTTCAGCTGAACCCACCAACTGAAGTAAAGCTCTGGATAAACTACTGGGGGCTAAGGACATGATAGACTTCATATCTGATGCCGTATTGTGATTAGATTGCCATCTCACTGAGAACAGGTGTTATGTCTTCTGTCTCTTTAGAAGCCCCATGCTGTCTTGAATACAATAAATACTCAATAAATGCACTAATTATGTGAGATTAGAGTAGAGGCTATATCAGCCCTCCACACACTGCCCTCCATTTATATGTGGTCACAGTCACTAACACTGCTCCAGACTTCTCATCCTTTACCTGTGCTTCTTTCTGTTTCAAAACAGTTGAAGATCTAATGTGATTTTATCCTCAGATCAGTTTTTGTGCCTATACATGTTTCATGATCAAATGTCTTTCCCTAAACTGGTTATTGAGAGAGCCAGGGATAGGACTTAGGTTTCCTGAATGTACAATGGGCAGGTCAGTAAGAAATCAACCTTTGCTGAGACCAGGCACATTCCTGGGGTTGTTTGTTACTGAAGCATAACCTGTAGCTTTTCCTGACTGATGCAGCATTCTTTCAACCACACTATTTTGATGTTTATTCATAATATCTCATCCCTTTCTTTGGTGATTTCTATGTCATCTGTGTGTTTACCTTTATTCTTGCCTGTCAAGTATATAAACATTATAAATAATGATTAGTTCAAAATATCTCTGTACCAAACTAGAGGTAAATAAATGTTATCATCCCAATTTCCTCTATTATTATCTTTTATATAATTGTATTAAGTTCATGTATAGATTTCATTCTGCCCTACTCTCCTTCAAAGCACTAGAGTGAATTTGGACATAATAGAAACAGGAACTGGAAGTAAGGTGGACTTCATGTGGGTCCAGGTCTACCACTTACTAGTCTGTGATAATGGGCTAGGTCTCCAAGGCTCAAGTTGCCCTTCTCTGAAATGGGAATAATAATATAATTTCCTTACTTCATAGAATTTGGAAAGTGAAAGACAGAATATACATAAACTTTACCTGTAAAAGGTAATGTCTTGTATAAATAGAATGTCATATCCTATATGTCCTGCCTCTCTCCTCCCAGGCTCGTAGTGAGAAGTTAGAAGTGGCCATGCAACTTTCTTTTGACAATGAAATGTGTACCACTACGGGGTACATGATTTAAAAATCCAAGGAGTGATTATTTAAGTTCTTTTTATTTGCCATGGCCTTCAGTGGTGCTCCAGATGGGGGTCTTCCATCAATCTAGGATATAGGTTTTATCTCAGAATAAGTGGTGACTGCCTGTAGTGCTAAGTTGTATGTTGTTAGATGGCATTTGGAGTCAGCTGGGAGACTGCAGGGATTGATTAGACATGTCTGCATTGGATGAGAAAGAGGAGACTGTGTGAATGTGAATACCACTGTGTTCAACAAATAAGAATCCAGATCTTTTTTATTTTTTTAACTTTTTTAAATGTTTTATTTATCTTTGAGAGAGAGAGAGAGAGAGAGAGAGAGAGAGAGCCTGAGCAGGGGAGGGTCAGAGAGAGAGAGAGAGAGAGAGAGATACAGAATATGAAACAGGCTCCAGGCTCTGAGCGAGCTGTCAGCACAGACCCCGGCGAGGGGTTTGAACCCATGAACTGTGAGATCATGACCTGAGCTGAAGTCACAAGCTTAGCCGACTGAGCCACCCAGATGGCCCCCAAATCCTTTTTAAAAATGAGAAGCTCGGACACAAAGATAAGTGACTTGATTAGGGTTGCATAGTTAGACAAGAGTATGATTATTATTATTTTTTTCTATTTGTGTTGTCTGTTTACAGGAGAGTGTAGAGGTAGTTTAGAAGATGGGGTAAACAAAATCATATGACTCAAACAGAAAAGGAAGGCTTAAATCATGGACATTGAAAGGAACAAGTCTTGCCAAATGTGAAGGCTGTTGATATGGTTATTCTGAACAAGTAAAGTATCTAATTCTGAGGTTTCTGGAAGTTAAGATCCTTCTAAATTATTGGTGTTAACAAATGGCTTCAGCTATCTTTGGCAGGTCACATTATCACATGCACAGACACAGCCGTACAATGAACCTACTTCTGCCAGACAGGATTGTAAAACCAATGGCATCAAAGCACTGAAGTTTCCTGGGACTGTGGGAGGAGTTAGAACTGAATTAGCTTCAACTTATCAGGTCCTTCCAAAGATGGATAATGTACCTGTTCCTGATGAAATATGATTCATCAGAAACTGGCTGAATTTACACGTATCTTAACAAATCCTTGAAGGGAACACAGTTACCAACGTAGCAACTGGAAAATGGTTCATTCATGAGCACTGTGTTTCTGCTGTGCTCATCAGAGGAAGCTCAGACCTGGCCAATTAGATGGCCTTCTCTTTCCCTTTCCATTCTGGTTGCCTACCTCAGGGACTCCAACTCCAACAAAACTGCAAACAAGCCTGAACATTTGATATTTGAGATGGATATCAGAATTGGAAACAAGCCCGATCATCAACTCGATGAAAACACTGACTCAATTTATCACTCAGTGATTTTCATACACATTTTTAAAGATAAGGATTCTTTAAAAAAATATAATACTATTTTATCACCTAAAGACATCAATAATTTCTTACTATTTTAAAGTATCTGTCAGTGTTCATATTTCCTTGATTGTATCATAGTTTTTATTTTCTTTTATTTATTTAGAGAGAGAGAAAGAGACCATGGAGGAGAGGCAGAGAGAGAGGAAGAAAGACAATCCCAAGCAGGCTTCACACTGTCAATTTGGAGTCCAACACAGGGCTCGATCCCATGAACCATGAGATCATGACCCAGGCCAAAATTGAGAGTCTGACACTCAACCTACTGAGCCACCCAGGCGCCCCTATGGTATACAGTAGAGCTTAGCCATCTGGTATAACTATGCAACAACATGGATGAACATTGAAGACATTATGCTAAGTGCAATAAACCCACCACAGAAGAACAAATACTGCCTGTACCACTTGTATGAGGTTTGTCAAACAGTCAAACACACAGAAGCTGCCAGAGGCTGAGCCGGGGGGAGGAAATGGGGAGTCTTACTAACTCCTGTAGTGTAGAGTTCTCTCTACCTATTTTTTCCTTACAATTTACATTTTGCCAAACCTGAAAATTTTTTCCCTGTAAAATTATCCACATTCTGAACTTTGGTAATTTTCGTCTCTGTTCTCTCATTTCTGGAACTCCTGTTAAAGAGCTTGTTGGATCAGAGGATTCTCAGATTCAGGGTCAATTATTTGGCAAAAATATTTCATAGGTAGTAGTGTGTATTTTCATTAGGAAACATAATATCTGGCATTCACACACACGCGCACGTGTGTGTGATGTCTGGGTTTACTCATTTATTTTATTTTATTTAAAAAAATTTTAATGTTTTTTATTTATTTCTGAGAGAGGGAGAGAGGCAGCATGAGCAGGGGAGGGTCAGAGAGAGAGGGATACACAGACTCCGAAGCAGGCTCCAGGCTCTGAGCTAGCTGTCAGCACAGAGCCCGATGTGGGGCTCGAACCCACAAACCGTGAGATCATGACCCCAGCTAAAGTCAGATGCCCAACCGACTGAGCCACCCAGGTGCCCTGACCCAGTGGCTTTTCCTAACAAACTAAGTGCTTTGGAAAGATGGAGTGATTTTTGTAAAACTAATCAAGAAATTTCTCAATAATAAGAAAAAACCCCTCATACCAATGTATAAACCATGTGAAATCACTCATTGTAAGTTCACTTTTGTTATTAAGAGCTGTAAGTAAAAAATAAATAACAACAATAATATCAATGTATCATTTATCAAGGACTCATTATATAATAGTGATTGTTCTAAGCTCTTTATATTGTGTGTGTATATATATGTATATATATTGTGTGAATAAATGTAAATATATGTGTGTACTTACATATATATACAACCTTTTAATCCTGATAAGGTGCAACCAAGGTTTCTATTTTTTCATCTATTTACTGAACTGCTGCTATCAGCTAGGCACTGCTCTGGAGGCAGGATTCATAACATTATCACTTACTCAAAGTCAAGGAGAAGATTTAAATTTTAGGGGACTAATTAAAGAGCCTAAGGTGTATCCATTCAGTGGAACATAGAACAACTATAACATGAAATGGGAAACATCTTCACATCATTATGTAGCTAATCTTCAGCATGTATTTTTAAGTTAGAAAAAGCAAACTGGAGAAAAGTATTTATAGCATTTATAAAGCATTTACATTTTAGGCATCATAGTACCTAAAAATATGAAGATATTCTTCATATATATAAGTACATATTTATATACATACATATTTAAATAAAGGAAGGATGAATCAAAATTAAAAAAAAAGAAAAAACAGAGTTGGGGGAGAGATCAAGCAAAGTGAGGGGCTAGGAAGGGTAGTTAGTTTCCTTTGATCATATCCCTTGTTTTGTAAATGTGTCAAAGGAAAAAATAACCTCTAGGAGGTTTATCATGGAATAGAAAGAAAGCAAAAGAACTAAGAAAGTAGAGCTAATCAAATGAATAGAAATTTAAAAGAATATAATTGATGACTAATTTTGAATAATATAATTACTAATGGTTAGTTTTATTGTGTAAATTGTATTTATATAAATATTTATTATATAAATTTACTAATACTAAATTAATTTCTTAGAAAACCATGAAAAATAATACATCTATAAAACACCATCATCCAGATGTCTTAAAAATTGAAACTTTGTTGAAGTAAAAGAAAACATGAAATAGGTAAGTGTCAAAAGGGCACAACTGAGGAGAAATTGATGATCTCAAAGGTCATTCTGAAGGCCCCCTATGAGAACACAGTGCAAAAGAATAAAGAGATGCAAAAAATGTGGATGAAAATTTAAGAGACATGGAGAACATACCTAGAAATCTCTATCTCCTTAGGGATATGTAGGTGGAGTGAAGCTGTTCTTGAAACAGCAATAAGAGAATATTCCCACATTAAAGGAAGACAGATAAACTTAGGGGCATATAGTGGTTCAGCTGGTAAGTTTCCGACTTTGGCTCAGGTCATGACCTCATGGTTCGTAGGTTTGGGCCCTGGATTGGGCTCTGTGCTGACAGCTCAGAGCTTGGAGCCTGCTTTAGATTCTGTGTCTCCCTCTCTCTCTGCCCCTCCCCCAGTTGTGCTCTCTCTCTCTCAAAAATAAATAAACATTAAAAAATTTTTGAAAAAAGAGACAAGCTTCAACTAGGGACACACTCTAATTCCAGAAACACACTCACACAGACACACACACACACACACACACACACACACACAAATATATCACAATGAAATTTTAGAAGTTGGAGGTTAAAGATGGAATTTGTTAAAGAGGACATACACACACACACACACACACACACACACAGATACATACAATCACACATTTTCTCCTATACAACAGATAGTGCACAAAGCAAACGAATCTACTATTTGTACCTGGCCTTTCCTATAAGACAAGCTAAGAAAGCAAGTCTTTGTAATTGTGTTCAACAGATCACCTACCATCCAGCAAGGCCCCAACCTGTTTCCTGCAGTTGATGAGCATAAAACCAAAAGGCCAAAGCTCTGAAGACAGCCTCCATTGATTCACAGCTTGCCTTGGGACCAAGGACCTCCTCCTAAATAGATACCATCATAGTGCAGGGAAGGTACCAACCAAGGATAGGTTTGGCCTTCCCAGCAAATAGCTGTGGGACTCTGGGCAACTTCCTGAACCTTGCTAAGCTCCCAGTTTCTTGGGTATAAAGGTAGGAGATGAATTTGCTGGTCTCTGCAGGATGCTCTACCTTTACCAGTCCATGTTCAATGACATGCATTTGCTCCTCTGGTGTTATTTTTCACAACATTTTCTTCACTTGTGAAAGTGCCTGATATGGAGCGCATCATGCATTCTTCCAGAAATTCTTCCAGGAATTTTCTGCTTTCTCACTTTACCAGACAATCTATGTTGTTTGTGGCTTGATTCTTGTCAGATAAGTGTCTATCTTTTTCCATAAGATCCTGTGTTGACCAAAAGTCTTTAACTCATGTAACAAGAGGATTTCTCCACTGGCAGGAGATTTCTATGAAAAAAAAAAAAATGAAGCTTCCAGGATGTGATGCTTTTTGAACATTTATGGAGCAAGGCCATTGTACTGAATGCACTGAACTATGCATTAGGGACCCCTTCACCTTCTGGCTACTTTTCTATCTATTTAGGATTCCAGGGGTAGAGTTATAATGGCATGCTATCTCCTAAGGGCCATATTTCATGTTGATATGATACCTCAGGAATAGAAAAAAATTATTGAATGATTGCTTACTGAGCACCTTCTCTGTGCCAGACACTTTGATAATGAAAGCCTTCAGCAATAGCAGAAGGTGGGTGTTATTTCTTCTTTACAGGTACTGAAATTAAAGGTCAGAATGCTAGCCATTTGGCCAACCGAAAGCTCTACTCCATCTTGCTTCTTCAGAGCTACAAAATTGCAATGTGTCCTCATAATGGTAATTCTCAGTAGTGGGGCCCAACACTTGGGAGTAATGCATTGTGGGAAGAGCAGAGCTTTAGACCTACGAAAACAATTTTTCCTTTTGCATGATTTCTTACCATCGACAGTAGCATATTTTGAATATCTTTTAAAATGGTTTTGACCAATATCAAGATGGAATTTAACATAACAAGATAAAACTTGCTTCATTTATTTATTTTTCTAATAAAGTCCACCTAACAAAAGTTTTCCTTCTAACCCGTAGGCACAGAGCCAAGATCAGAAGGGGTCCTTGTACAAAAAGTTAAGCAAGGCATACTTTCATCTGTAGGTTTCTGTTATCTGAATGATACCTTGATTTTGGGGACCAACCCCCATTCTTCCATTTTGGGAGCCATTGAAACAACGTGCTTGCATGCTTCCACTTCAAATTTCTTATGTTTGGGCCCTGTTTCTTTAACATGGTAGATTCTTAATGCTTTTTGTTTAAATATCGGACATTGCCTCTTGACACTTTGATGGGCGATGCCATTTTGTGGCTGATTAATGTGTCCCAGCCATTTAATAAAGGCCAGAAGCAGGTTAGAGACAGTGCTCAACGTCCTCCAAGAAGATAGTCTTAAATTTTTGTCGATGTTGGTGAAACAGAAGTGCAAACAGGTCAGGTTAAATTTCTTAGCAGCAGGGCGACATTAAAAGAGGTTTTCGAAGTTACCTCACCTTTAATAAAATGAAGTCATCTTATATATTAATATATTAATATTACAGCTGGGTTTAAACTCATGTAGACCAAGCTTTACTTAATAGTTAAATCAAATTGAATCTCAGATTTTATGAGTGATAAAATGACAATAAAACGGGTCTGGTCAGTGAAGATAATAACACGATTCAGTACTTTGGATGTAAGTGTTTAAGGTTTCTATGACAAAACTGTAATTTTATACCCCAAAGTGTGTTAATAACATTAAGTGAGGTAATAGGCAAAGTGCACTGACAATGTAATACCCACAGGACCACAGTAATAGAAATAATTTATAATGTATCAGCAATAAAATCTTTAATGTTATCTCAATTCGGGCCAGGCACCATATCTGGGGTTTCAGATTACACGTGTCCCTAACCCTCCCCCTGTTATGGACACAAGTGTTAACCTAAAATAATTAAGAAAATGGTTTTCAGAGTGCAGAAATCTCTCACAATTATGGGCATAATGACCATCCTATTAACTATTTCCATCCTGATCCATTTATGTTTGATTGATGGAATTTGATCCCAAAGTTTGTAAGGTAAGCATTTCTAACAATAATCCCGAGAGTCACTTTAATTCACTCTTGGCTTTCTTTATTCCAAACAGAACCAATTCCTAGCTTTTAAAGTCTATAAAGGAATGGTTTTTCAAAGACAGAAGAGCCAGTTCTTTGTGTGACTATAAATTTATTTGATTTTGTAAAATCCTGGTTTAATGGTTTAATTGGTCTGAGGCTGAATTCACAAATTGTATCTTTCTTTGAATCATCCTCCCCCAAACAAATGTTCTCCTAATGATGAAAAATTAAACAATTATATTGGGTGACTTTAATTAGCATAGGTTAAGTCAGGAGTATTTTTTTTCTTTTAACTGGCTTTACAGTTTGCACATTTAAGGAAACAATCTATAACGCACATATCATTTAACAGGACAATAGTATTCTGTTTGGTTTAAAAGTACATTTTTAAAAAGTATGGGAAAACTTGAGGTTCAGTTCCTAAAGTTTCATCCCATTTTTCTCTCTTCGTTTCTCCCTTTCTCCCTTTCTTCCTTTCTTTTTTCCTTCCTTTCCTTCCTCCTTCCCTTCCTCCTTTTTTATCTTGAATGCATTCTAAATATTCATCTTATTGACTCTAAAATCCATGAGAAAATCTCTGGAATTCCCGTGGTTGAACATTTAACTATAATAATGATAATGATCATCATAACAGCTTATGCTTATGGAGTTTACTATGAGCACAACTTTAAATGACATTTAAAACAAATTTAATGTCATTGCCATGTAGTATTCCATGGTATAGATATCTACATGGCAATACTACATGGCAATGAGAAAGAATGAAATCTGGCCATGTGTAGCAACGTGGATGGACCTTGAGGGTGTTATGCTGAGCGAAATAAGTCAGGCAGAGAAGGACAAATATCATATGTTTGCACGTATAGGAGGATTAGGAGGAACTTGACGGAGGAACAAGGGGGAGAAGAAGGGCAGAAATGGTGGGGGAAAGGGAGAGAGGCAAACCATGAGAGACTCTTGAATGCTGACAAAAACTGAGGACTGATGGATGTGGGGGGGAGGGGGGATGGGCATGGAGGAGGGCACTTTGGGGATGAGCACTGAGTGTTATGTGGAAACTAATTTGACAATAAACTATTTATAAAAAAAAAAACAAAAACAAAAACAAATTTAATGTCATAAGAACTTTATCATTATCCGAATTCATCTGAGAGGGAACCGGGAGAAGAACTTAAAATTACTCTCCCAAGGCTCCTGAGCAACAGATGGCAAAGCTACTAGTACATGGAGCCATTCTAGAGCTGATGCTCCTGAACCACCCATCACATTGCTTCTGTCTCTTTCAGAAGCCTTCCTTAAATTCCCCGTATGTGTGTGTGTGTGTGTGTTTGTGTGTGTGTGTAGTGTTTCACATAAGGTTTTCCTGCCTACATGTAACCAGAATAGCTTTCTTGGCAGAAAATCCTTAGCATTTCTGAGTATTTGTTTGTTGGTTATCTCTGGTGGTGGGGGATATGCTCAAAGGATAGGGAAAACCAGGGGAAGATCTCCAGAAGCAAGTTCTTTTTTTTTTTTTTTTTTTTAGTGTTTATTTATTTATTTTGAAAGAGAGAGAGAGCAAGTTGGGGAGGGGCAGAGAGAGAGGCAGACACAGAATCCCAAGCAGGCTCCATGCTGTCAGTGCAGAGCCTTATTCGAGGCTTGATCTCATGACCCATGAGATCATGATCTGAGCCAAAATGAAGAGTTGGATGCTTAATGAACTGAGCCATTCAGGCGCCCTTCTAGAAGCAAGTTCTATCAGCCTCACTGGCACTTTGTCTCTACAAAATTGTTTTGCTTCAACTTCAGGTACAACCCAAGTGCTCGTGCCAGTCATGTCTTCAGGAGGACTTCTATAGTTCAGCATTAAATCTACTTCTTGGAAATCTTGCTCGGCCCACCACATACCCCAGGCCCAGGAGAGAAGAAACCTACCCATATATCCCTGAATGTCAAGTTGCTCTCTGGAAGCCTTTCCTGGAACTCTGTTTATACAAACATGCAGTTCTCTTGCCTCCACAGAAATGGATTTCAGCTTCTGGATCTGAGGTCCAAGAACTTCTTGCCTGTTGCCACGTGTGTCCAATTGCTGCTTCTGGACTTCTTGCATGCATGTTTGTAAAATGCCAGAAGAGGTGATAGAGATGTTAATTATAAGTCTATTTCTGCTCTATGCTCCTGGTCCTATCTCCTGCTGCACTGAATGGACCTTCCCTAGAAGATGGATAATCGGAGGGAGGGAGCTGATGGACTCTGGTTCCTGTAATGAGGGTGAACTGAGTCAAGGAAGCTTGGTTTTGGTCAAGAAAGCTTGGTTTTGTCAGATGTGCTGAAGCTCAAACCTGAATCTTACTTACATATGGAGGGATCTTGGCCACTTCTGAAATCTAAGTTCCTTAATCCTTAAAATAAAAATAATCATTCTTTCTTCTGAGGGTTGCTCTGAGGTTGACATATGTGGTGATTGGCACGGGGGTGAGGGATGCCCATATAGGTGGTTCCCATCTTTCTTCTCTAATTTTCTTCTTCTCCCAATCCAAACCCATCTACTTACTGACACCTGAGCTCCTAGACATTGCCTGTATAAGGGAGCCCTGCTGCTAAAGAGATGAATGATCCAGGGGCACCTGGGTGGCTCAGTAGGTTGACCATCTGATTTCAGCTCAGGTCATGGTCTCACAGTTCCTGAGTTCGAACCCTGCATAGGGCTCTGTTCTGATACCTCAGAGCCTGGAGCCTGCTTTGGATTCTATGTGCGTCTCTCTCTCTGCCTCTCCCCGATATGCTCTGTTTCTTTCTCTTTTTCAAAAATAATTAAACGTTATAAAAAAAGAGATGAATGATTTTTTTAATGTTTATTTTTTGAGAGAAAGAGAGAGAGATCACGAGCGAGAGAGGGGCAGAGAGATTGGAGACACAGAATCTGAAGCAGGCTCCAGGCTCTGAGCTGTCAGCACAGAGCCCGATGTGGGGCTCCAACTCACCAACAGTGAGATCATGACCTGAGCCGAAATTGGAAGCATAGCTGACTGAGCCACCCAGATGCCCTGAGATGAATTAACTAACTGAGCTAACTGTGGCCTAGCCCTGGGATTTTGAATCTAGATGCATAAGATCTAAACGTCATACCATACAATTTGTTCATAAGGCTCAGCTGAATGCCACTGTCAACATGGAAGCCTCCCATGAAAGAAACAAGTATATCACAGATATTTTCTTTTTTCCATATGCTGGGCCTGCACCGAAGCCCAAAGTGTTGGAGGGAGAAACTTCGTACTGGCCATGCGGTAACCACGTTGCACTGATTCGGGTTTCTAGGAAACCCATGAGCAAGTTTAGAGAGGATGCTCTGTGTTTATGGAACAAAAAATCCCCCACCTGCCACTTGGATGTGACCGTGGTCCATCTTAGTCTAATTCATCTTGCTCACAGGTACACCTGCTGAGAAAACTTTACCCGCCTGCCTTGCTTCAGCTACTGAGCATCGAAACAGAAGCTGGAAGTTTATCAGCAAACTCAGCACCACCATTTTGGGGGTTTCCGAGTGCAAAATGGGGAGTACCTTGCCAAGGGTGAGCTGGAGAGTCCATGTGGCAGCTTAACGCTAGTCTACCCTGGAGGATACTTTTCAACTGGGCTTTTGCTCAGATTCTATGAATCTATAGGCTATGTGTATTCCCCAAATAAATCCTGGAGAATGTGAGATGCGAAAGTATGGCTTTTGCTTGTATACCTCCATCCAGAGCCACTGAGTGCAGGTGTGTGACTAGATTGTCACTGTACAACACAAGGACACTATGTTCACAAACATTCTTCTGTGAATGGTGCTCCCTGGAGTTGGACAGTGCACAGCCTGCCCAATGACACATGGTCATCTGCAGGATTCTTACTCAGTGTTTGGTGTCCAACACAGGTAGTTGTTTCCAAGGAATTGGTGAATGACACTCCACTTCCTGATCAAGGTTCACATGCTGACTTCCTGATACCAATGGTTTCTTAAACTACCTGGATTTTTCGATCCCTCTGGACATTTCCCATATGCTAACTCTGTTTTCTCATGCTCCTCTCTGTCTTATTCAGATAGTTTCCTGTTTCTTCCAGGTCTGCCTTACTGTAATGTTAGGGTGCCTCATTCCTGAGTCTGCTCCGATCATGAGACCCACACTCCTGAATTTATCTAGTGGATCTGACCATGTGGGTTACCAATAGATACTTGCTTTTAGGTTAACATAAGGACAATAAATGTTTCATTCAAAGGGGCATCCACTCAGAGAAGAGGAGATCTAAGATTTCTGGGACAAGCTGGGAGGCAACATTATTTAAGAAAGAGCATGTTGCAGAATTGAGTTTTTTATTCAACTGTGACCCCAACAAAACTTCTTGCAGAACCAGAGCCATTCCTGATTAAAGGCTTCTTTCCTTGCTTTTTGATCTTCTTTTTTGTTCTAACTTTTATGTCCCCAATTCTGATGTATTGCATTCATTTTCTCTGTATTTAGAAACAAAATCTCTCACCGTTACTGCAAATGCCACCTGCCTCTTGATTCTGAAGGTGCATTTAACATCCTCACGGCTGCTAGCTGGCTGATAGACAACACAGCCCTTGATCCGTCTCCTTAGGTGGCTTCAGACTAGCTACAAAAAAAATAATAATAATAATCTTATCTTCTCAGAGCCCTGGAATATAAAAATAGCCTGGCCGTTTATTACACCAGGCTCTTGGGCCCAGGTATATCGGGAGGAGAGAACGTGGATCGTCACTGGCCCAGCTGGATAGAGCAGCTTTTAAAGAAGCAAGGAGTCACAGATGAAAGGGGGTGTGGCCACACTCAGCCTTCTCGAAGAAAGCTTAAAGCTGCCTCTCACTGGGCCTTATCAGGAGGGAAGAGGGATACAGAAGATAAACTTTAAAAATAAATGCCAAAAAAAAAAAAAGAACCCTTGCGATTATCACCTCTGCCTCCCCCACGTCTGGTCAGCAACGTGTTAAGTGAATTGAAAACTAGATTGTAGAGAGACAGTCACAAGCTGGTTATCAGTGGCAGTAAATGGAAGATAATAGCCCCACTAGAGAGTTATGAAATGGCTTGTCTTTGAGCTGCCAAAGTGTTTAGTCTCTCTTTTATTATATTCACAGCAGTAATCCGATATGTCCTGACTTCTGTCATCTGTATGTAATGCTTATCAACTCTCTGTCAGTGATTCACCCTCTTGTCAGGGACAATTATTCCTCAAAGTGCCGAGGTTATGACTGAAGCAATATTATGACTGGAAAGAAAATATGAAAGGTGTAGCACATCGCAGCAAGCAATCTGGGAGCTGACGTCGACGTCAAGGAAAACACTGGATAAAAGGACAGCAGAAGATGAGGTGTGTTGTGTGCGCCGGGAGCCTTGGCCAGCATGGCTGAGGTCAGGAGGGCCGAGGACCCTCTCCTGAAGAAGCTTGACTAATTCATGACTGTGGGACATGCTGGCCTCCGTCCTCCCCGGAGGCATCTGTTATTTCCACTTTACATCTCAATTTACAGGGGGCCTCGATTAGGTCTTGGAAGTGTAGGCCTGGTGAAGAGGGTTGGATGGGAACAGGCTGGCACAGAGCTGTCTTCGAACAGAGAGGAACGTCGTCTGCTCTGTGAACCACCTGAGGAGCTCCAAGCCCTTGACTCTCACGCTCGGACATGTTTTCTATGGAGCACTTCCTTGTACCATCTTTGAGACGGCAGCAGGATCGTGATGTGGAGGGCTGGGGGTTTACAAGGAGCTGGGTCAAGATTTAAATCATAGACAACGCTGGGATACCTGGGTGGCCCAGTTGGTGAAGCGTCCGATTTCTGCTCAGGTCATGATCTTATGGTTCATGAGTTCGAGCCCCTGTGTTGGGCTCCGTGCTGACAGCCAGCTCAGCGCCTGGAGCCTGCTTTGGATTCTGAGTCTCCCTCTTTCTCTGCTGCTCCCCACCTCACTCTCTCTCTCAAAAAGAAATAAACATTAAACAAATAATAATAGCAAAAAATAAGTCCTAGACATTGCAGGTAGTTGAATGACCAAGAAACAGAGTCTGAAATATTAAAGCATTAAAAGTTGGAAAGTTGGACCAAATTTGTTTTGAACATTGCTCCTGACCTCTGGTAGTTGTCTCAGGATGAATGAGCTACGTAATGTCTTCTAGATCAAGGGCAAAGTAGCCCCTGACAATACCTGTCTCACCGTTTGTTTAGAGAATCAAGAGATGAGGTGTATAAAGAGCTGGAATAAATGCTCAGTAGATCTGATATGATAAATATTAGCAGGTGGCCAAAAATAAGATACTGTTGGATCTTTCGGAGCCTGACTTCCTCATGTGTAACTATCTCAGGGTCCCCTGACCTAAGACACACCATCAAGATAGGGGTGCAATAACACTGACTTGCACTTTGGTTCCATCAGTAAAAGCCCCCTCCCTGATAATTCCCATGAACGTTGATGCTGTTGAGGTCTTTGCTGATTTTGTTACTAGGGTGTTGTGTGTGACCAGCCTTGGTTGCGACCAAGACGACAATGATTTCTTTTCTCATATCAGGAATACAGTTTCTGCAGAACAATTGGCTTGCGTGTTATCTAAAAATCCCGGGCATGCCCCGCTTTTCAGGCCATGCAATTGCTTGACTGTTGTAGAATTCATAGCCAATTGACGTGGCATGACAGAGGTGTGTTCAAAATATTTAACAATCTGTAATGCATGGGTAGAGCAGCATCTCCCTGGCTTCCTGCTAATCTAGGAAAGAATCCTAAGCTGCTGGTGAAGGCTGGTGGCTTCAAAAAGGAGCCCAACAGCTTGAGAACTGGGACACTTGAGGAATTGGGAAGCAGGCATTTCCCTAATACAAAAGTATTTCACTATTCTAAAAACCTGTCTGGCCGTACCGGTGCCTACCCGATGAATACCAGCCCTGCAAATAGGAAAAGATCAAAGTTTCCTAAGGGTACTCCATGGTACACATTTTATTTTTATTTTTTTTAATGTTTTATTTATTTCTAAGAGAGAGAGGGAGAGAGAGAGAGAGACAGTGTGAGCAGGGGAGGGTCAGAGAGAGAGGGAGTCACAGACTGAAACAGGCTCCAGGCTCTGAGCTGGCAGTCAGCACAGAGCCCAACGCGGGGCTCGAACCCACAAACCGCGAGATCATGACCTAAGCGAAAGTCGGATGCTTAACCGACTAAGCCACCCAGGCACCCCGATGGTACACATTTTATATCAGCTTTTATTTTATATTCTTAGCTTTATTTTTTTTCTTTTAATATGTATTAATTTTATTACTAAAGTTTGCTTATCACATTATTGTAAGAGTAAAACTTGGTCATTGCAACTTATTTAGAAAGTAGAAATAATCAAGAGAAAAAAACACACATATCACCTAAAAATCTCACCACTTTGAAACAACCACAAAATTCCTGGTACGTTTTTTCAGGCCTCCCTTATGTCATTTTGGACAGGTTCTTGGTTTTAATCACAATGAACTTCATATTTTACTGTTAGGCATAAAGATTGTGGTTGGGTTCAGAGAGAAATTTTATAAGATACTTTATAACATCAGTATTTAATATTGCTAATTAATAGTTTTTCTTTTTCAAATTAGAAACGAATATGGACTTCACAGAAGAACTTTTTGGCACATGTCAAGATTTCTTCTTTGGTATAATGGGATTTCTTCTTTGGTAAGATGAATTATTTAACTTTGATATCTAAATTTGAATCATCTCCACATTTATCAAATAAGTCCTAATTAATCCTGGTGTACTGATTAGAAGGACTAATCTATTTTATAATTTTCATGTAGAGGAGGTATTCATGTCTTTGACATCAGAGCTGCATTCACTGTGGAAAAAGAAGAAAGAGATTTTCATTTTCTTACGCTCTGGACAAATTCACGGGGGCAAGACCATAATGTCTAAGGGCCTAAAAGTTTAAAGGGGTAAACAAAACAAAAGAACTAGCAACCAAGTAAAAACCCAAAACTCAATAAAACACAACCCCCGCAAAACCCAAAAAACAAAGACCAAAAACAACTTAATCTGAGCTTTAGACACAGAGCTTTGACTATTTCAATTTTTTGAAAATTGTCATTGGTATATTCATATTTCCTTTTTATTCTTTTCGGTAACATTTTGACATTTATTTTCCCCCATGTAACTTTTTTATTGTGTTTGTATTTCCATACTTTTTAAGAGAGAATTGCATATGGTTGTCTCTTATTATACATTTCTTTAATGTTTATTTAGTTTTGAGAGAGAGGAAGACAGAGCACAAGCAGGAGAGGGGCAGAGAGATGGGGAGACACAGAATCAGAAGCAGGATCTAGGATCTGAGCTGTCAGCACAGAGCCTGACACGGGGCTTGAACCCACGAACCGTGAGATCATGACCTGAGTCTCAATCAGACGGCCACCCAGGCGCCCTGGTTATCTCTTTATAAAATGGTCCCAGTAAATGGATTATTTTCCATTTCTTACTATTAGTTTTGTACGTTATCTCTTTTTTGTTACTTTTCCTTGGTCAAAATATATCCTTTGGTTGGTATTTTTAACAAGAAAATAAGCTGTTTCCTGAATTGGTCATTTAGAATGTTTTTTGAATTCATTTTTTAAAATATTGCTACAAATTTCCTTTTGCTTTCTTTAGACATCTCATTGCTCCCAGTAAAGTGTTATAATCAAATCCTCTGTCTATCTATCTATCTATCTATCTATCTATCTATCTATTTAACAATAAAAACATTTAGGATATGAAATTCACTCTAAATGTGGGGGAGCTGCATTTGTCTTTAATAACCTGTTTATTGCCACACCTGCTATCATTATTTCCTGTTACTTGATTTCCACTGTGATCCAGAAATTTTTATTATTTTTTTAAATATACTTTCTGGGGTGCCTTGCTGGCTCAGTCAGTAGAGCATATGACTCTTCATCTCGGGGTCATGAATTCGAGCCCCATGGTGGATGTAGGGCATACGTTAAAAAATTAAAAAGAAAATATATAAAAATATATTTTAAAAAATACATTCTGATTTCTAGTGAATGGGGCTTTTATTTAAAAATTCACATGCTACTTTAGAAAAATTGGTCAAGATTTTATTTTTGGACTGTAGCAGTTTCTTTAATGTTTATTTATTTATTTTTGAGAGAGAGAGAGAGAGAGAGGCAGAATCCCGGGACACGGGTCTTGAATTCATGAACTGTAAGATCATGACCTGAGCTGAAACTATAGACTTGACGATTAACTGACTGAGCCACCCAGACTCTCTTGTAGCAGGTTTTCTAAATATTCCATTAGTTCAATGAAAGCAGAATTAACCACAGCAGCAACGGAAATTGAAACCCTCCTTCCTACCACACCTGCTTATGTAATTTTGTCATGTTATAATGTCCTTTAATTAGGGAAGCCAGTTAACTTATCATCATAATGGGCACACTTTAAAAAATTCCTCAGGAATTCTTTTTTTAATTGAAGTCTAGTTGACGCAGGGTTACATTAGTTTCAGGTGTACAGCATAGTGAGTTGACAACTCTATATGTTATACTCTGCTCGCCGTAAGTGTAGCTATCGTTTGTCCCCGTACAACACTATTACAGTATGATTGACTGTATTCCCTTGCTGTATCTTTCTTCTCTGGGACTTATTCGTTCTGTAATGGAAGCCTTTATCTCCTTCTCCCCTTCACGCATTTCTTCCATCCTCTACATCCCCTCCCCTCTGGCAGCCACCATCTCTGTATTTATGAATCTGCTTCTGCTTCTTGTTTGTTGATTCTTTTTTCCTTTAGATTCCACATATAAGTGAAATCATATGGTATTTGTCTTTGTCTGATGAATTTCATTTAGCAATACCGTCTGGATCCATCAATGTTGTAAATGGTAAGATATCATGCATTTTTCACAGCTGAGTAATATTCCATTGTCCATATGTACCACACCTTCTTTGTCCCTTCATCTCTTGGTCCATATTTTGACTGTTGTAAATAACGCTGCAATGGACATAGGGATGTGTATATCTTTTCAAATTAGTGTTTTTGTTTTCTTCGGGTAAATACTCAGTAGTGGAATTAACTGGATCACATGGTATTCCTATTTTTAATTTTTTGAGGAATCTCAACAAATTGTGCTTCCCACAGTGGCTGCACCAATTTGCATTCCTAATGGACACATTTCTGAGAGTGAATAGGGGAGTGATCATTACTTCTGGACAGCCAGCTAAATTGTAGTGTTCTGTGAACTGCAAAGTATGGTCAACCATTCTATAACCCATCTTTACTTCCTTCTGAAATCATGTGAAACATAAATTAAACAACCAAACTTTGTTTGTTTTATTTGTTGTAAGGTTTAAAAAATAGCGAAATAGTATTTGTGGTCTAACATATGATCAGTTGTAAATCTCTGAGTGCTGAAAGATAGACGTCCCTACTTCTTAATTGGCTATTTGGGTCCATGTTATATATCACTGAAATCAATTCCAAACCCTCCAATTGGAAAATACCCAGTATCAATTCAATATTTGAAGACTTCTAGATCTTTCATAAGGTTTAACTGTTCAAACATACAAAATATTTGGCTTGGCAGCTAGACTATAACAGATACTGATGTTATACTGTATAGTCATTTTCATCTTGATTCGACAGAATTTTAGAAATGGCTGAATCATGTTTATAAAAATATGGAACCTTATTTGATTCCATCTATGATTTTAAATGCCACTAAAACATGCTACTCAAAAGAAGGTTTATATTTTAGGTATGGAAAGTTGTGTTCACATTCCAGAAAGTATGTATGTGAGGTTTGAAAGTGTGCTTCTCAAATCATATTAAACTATTAAATACAAAGCACTGGCCTTTAAAAATATAAATTTCCAGTAGCTGAACAAGATATAGATGATGAAATACATAGGGGTAAAAATGGTTTTGGGGCACCTGGGTGGCCCAGTTGGTTAAGTGGCCGACTTCAGCTCAGGTCATGATCTCACAGTTCATAAGTTCGAGCCCCGTGTCGGACTCTGTGCTGACAGCTCAGAGCCTGGAGCCTGCTTCAGATTCTGTGTGTGTCCCTCTCTGTCTGCCCCTCTCCTACTCATGCTCTGTCTCTCAAAAAATAAAAATAAAACGTTAAAAATTTTTTTTAAAAAATGGTTTCAGTGTTCTGGTTCCTTTTTTTTTTTTTTTTTTTAAACAGCAGTCACAATAGAGCTTGAGATTCAGGCCTTGTTCAAAATAAATAAATTTTAAGAATAAATGAAATTTCTTTTCTTAATCACATGCATCTCTATCAGCTGTGTATTAAATTTATAAATGAGCACCTCATTTCACTTAGCACTCAGAAATTTGGTTGTGACTTTTTTCTTTTGGATTTTCCAGGTGAAAGTGGGGAACCATTTCAAAGGAATTCAAAAATTTGAAGGACACATTAAAAGCTGCCTATATGTTCAAGAATTAAATGTGAATATATATCTATGCATTTCTATTACATTGACATATACACTCTCTATATAGTGGGATAACATTTGTAATTGTGCAATCATGGTACATGTTTTTACATTCACAGTATATTGTTACAGAAAGGCACAGGCAGAAATTTATTTTTCTTTTGGGAGGTGGGGACCAATTTAGGTAATTGCTCATGAAAATTACAGAATGGACAGAGGGACCTACCTCCGATCATTAATAAAACATCTCAGGTCAGATTTCTCAGAGTGGCTTTCAAATCTGATTAGAAGTTTGAAATATTGCTGTGCATATAAATGGGCAAGACAGAGAACACTCTTGAGAAGACACAGATATTCTGGAGGTCATCAGCGCATTTAGCTGACAGCAGGCAAGGCTGGGAGGTGCCCGGTCCCCGTTTCATTCTGTCCGCTAGTCCTCTCTTAGTTGCACACCAGAAAACAACAAAATTAAAACAACGTTGGAAACAAACACGGGGTCCTGATTTCCTTCGCGCCCAGGCACATCCTGGCATGTCCCTTCACTTTTCGGCTTCTCCCTGCATCACAACTGGGCATCGGCAGGAACATGCACGATGCCGGCTCCCTTCCGTCAGCCTGTTGTGGTGGAGTCAGGTTTTGGGGACCTGCAGCTGCAGATTGCTGGGGACCTAGAGCAGGTTTCCATGGCAACTGACTGATCCACAAGTGGAAGGTGATGGGGCGCCTCAGATTTCAGAATTTTTTTTGAAAGATCACTATGTTATTACTCTTCCGTGCTGAGGCACGAATTAATTGTGCAAGATCTTGGGGGGGCGGGGGAGAAAGATCATGACCGACAGGAACAGGCATGCGCTTTTGGTGAGAGTGTGTTTAATGCTTATCGATACCCACTGTCTCAGCCAGGGTTCTAGCAGAGAAATAAACCTAGATATCAGATTGATAAAGAGATAGATAGATGTTAAAAGAACAGATATCAAAATAATAGATAGATAGAAAGACAGATGATAGATGGATAAGATAGATACCAATATAGATAGATGATAGATAGCTATCATTAGAGATAGATAGATGATAGATAGATAGATAGATAGATAGATAGATAGATAGATAGATAGTAGATAGATAGATACCAATATAAATAGATGATGGATAGCTATTGATAGAGATGATAGATAGATAGATAGATAGATAGATAGATAGATAGATAGATAGATAGATGATAGATAGATAGATACATAGATAGATGATAAAGAGAGACTCAGAGAAAGACTTTTAGGCAAGGAAATTGGAGTATCTGATTGTGGGTCTGGCTAGACAAATCTGACATGGTAAAGCATGCCAGCAAGCTAGAAATTCTCGAACAGATGCTGATGGTAGCAATTCACAGGCAACATTTCTTCTTCCTTAGGGAAAACTCCTTTTTGCTCTTCAGGCCTTTTAGTTCACTACAGGAAGCCCACCCTGATTATCGAGGATAATCTTTACTTAAAATGAACTGATCGTAAATGGTGATTACAGCCTACCTAGGTTAGCATTCAATTGCCTGTGTACTATAGCTTAGCCAGGAGGACACATAAAACTAACCATCATACCAACTACACATACTCTGAAGTCCATTTTGGGATTGTCATAAAAATGTATGGCTGCCATTGACTCAGCTTGATTATTTATTAGGGGCAGAAAGAATTGCCTTTTTTTTTTTTTCTTTCTGAATCTAATTACTCGGGAGGTAGAGTACAGCTTTGTTGATGAAACCATGGGACTCTATGCTGACTGTTCAGCCACCTTGGGTTTTGGACAATTGCTCTGCTCCAGGGACTTTAGAATCAGTCAACTTGAGCTAGTGCTCTGACATTACCACTTAACCTGAGCCAGTGATCAAGACAGAGTGAACATGAGGAGTATGTAAGCACTAATTTGAAGGAGAATTGTAAAGAACATGTGAATAAATAAGTACATGTAGAACTCTTAGAATAGTGTCAGATGCGTCCCAGGTAAGTGCTTGGTCAAAGGCAGCCAGTGCTGCGAATATTGCTAATGCTTCGCAGGGCAGGCACTGCACGTGTATCATCCTGTTAAGGCCTCACAATACTCTTATAGGGTTTTTAGAGTTGAAGAGACTGAGTGCCAAAGAGGTAATTAGCTTCCCCAAGGTACAGAGGTAGTAAGTGGAAACGTTTGAATAGCAAGCAATTTCAAAGCTGGAGATCTGAATCACTGTGCTCTACTGGTTTTCTAACAGAAGAATTAAAATAGAAATGAACTGACCCTTTTTGATCAACAAGAAAATCTATAATATTCTAATTTTGATCCACTATCTTTCCAGTATCTGTTTATTATTTATAATCAGTCTCAGTCCATCTGTAACAACGTGCACACATAGACCAGGAGGGTTCACTCATCGGTGATAGAAACCATGTTGTTTGTTATTGCATCTCCAGTGCTATCAATATATCTGGCTCATAGCAAAGGCTCTATGAACAGGACTGAATATGATATACATGGTATAAGCTATCTTTTTATAGTAAACTGGAATACTAATAAAGATAGCATAAATATGATCTTTATCCGCTACTGTACAACTTGTTTTGATTCTGTCAACAAGCTGGCATGAAAAATCCACTGTCTTAATAAAGAAGGAAAGATGGGGCCCCTTCCTAATGGAGAGCGACAGATGAAGCTGGCTGTCAAGTGCAGGTTTTCAAGAAGAATTGAATCACTACTGTGATTCCAGGAGGGTGAAATGAAGAAGAAGCTGTCGCGATGTGAAAAGCTTTGAGACGAGTTTGAACTGATACTGTGGTGTGTTGGTCCCTGGACTTTGAGGAATGGGGGCTCGGGAAACAGGAGGGAAGCGCAGGGACACCTGTCGTTCCTCCCTTGAAAGTGAGGAGAAGAACATCCCAAACAAGGAAACGGTGACTGATGAGGAAAAAGGTTCTAGAACTAATTGTTGCAGAGTCAATACAAACTTTCTAAGCACAGTCACAGGTCTGTCTGCTCCATCCCAAGGTCCTGGACAGTCATAATTCAAATAGGCTTCAGTGAAGTTCAAGTCCTGGTACAAGTCCTTTCTATAAGTACCTGTAAACGAAGAGAGGATTATGTATGATGTCCTTGCAGTTAGGAGACTGAAATATGGCATCACAGCTTGCTGGATGGGGAATTGAAGTCAAATTGGAATGTGATCTCCAGTGATGTGCCACAGGGATCTGTCCTCAGCTCTATCGATGCCATGCCACATTGAGAGGAATTATTGAATCAAAACTGCAGAGTTCGCAAATTGGTGCAAATTAGAGAACACTTCATAATAGATCCAAGGTCATAAAGGTCATGGTCAACAAATCAGTAGGCTGAATAAAATTAGACAAAATTTAATGGGAATCAATGTAATGACCAAAACTTGGGACTGAATGATCGATGGCACAAGCCCAGGAGGGAGATGGAAATGTGATTATATAAAATCCTACTTAGCTGACCCTAAGTTCATGCATGAAAAGTCAAGATAGTGTCCAGCATGCCAAACTTCTGATTTGTACTTAAGCTCTTTCAAAAAAATATACAATCTATTATAAGTAGTAAGAGAGCCGTTTAGATGGATGAAATATTTCTATTATATCTGGGATTTGGACTTAATTTTTATACCCAACTCTTTAAGTCATGGAATGCATTTATAGCCTTAAGTCTTATAAACTAGGACTGAGTTCTGACTCTTTACTACTATGTTTTGCAAACCACTTAATGTTTCTTTGTGTCCTTATCTGTAAAATGAGAAATAAGACATCATCCATAATGTCTTTGTGAGGGTTGTGTGCTAAAGCATTAAACACACAATACATAGCCAATAAATGTTACTGAAGATATGATTCAAGAGTATTGATGGGACCTTCAAATATACATGTTGGTTTGAGATGAGAGCGCAGACTGGGGCCCCTGGAGAGGGCTCCCAATCTGCTTAGATGTCAACACAAACACTTTTGGAAGTGGTCCTACTCACCCCCTTCCCTTTCCCTCATACCCTCACTCTTACCAGAGTCTGTGGGAAGAGAGAGAAAGAAAGAGAAACCAGAGAGTTGATTTGGCTTTGGATGCAAGCCAAGTAGTCAATAGTAAGTCACCAGAAAAATGTTATGGGAACCAGAATTTAGTGGCTGGAATCAGAGTCATTTCACTGAGTCTGAAAGTAGCTAGTCTATGGTTGATGGCAAAAGACTGGGTCTTTGGGACTGGGTCCTGACTTGGATTCTCCGATACTCACTTTTGTTCCTTCCTTTCTTAAGCCCTTAGACTCTCCTTTTGTGGACTATACTTGTGTGTCTAGGAACACAGGAGGCTGATCTAAAACTTAAAAGCATAAAAAGGCTCTTTGGATCTCTAACCCGAACATACTGCCTAAAAGAGCTGTTTCTGGGTGAAATAAATTACCTCATGAGGTAGTGAGGTCCATGTTGCTAGCAGCATATGAATAAAGGCTGGAAAATTTCTTAACTTTGACATCAGAAGCAAGTGAGCATGGGCACCAATGGTTGAAGATCTTCTCAGAATGGAACTCTATGAATCTTGGTACATGCGACATTGTGTTATCTATGTCAATTTATGGCTTAGCATTTTAAAACCTGAAGTGATAGAATATTCTTCAATAATATATTCAATAGTGATATATAATCTTTATATATTTGTCAAATAGCTGTGATGTTGTTTTCAGTAAACTAATGTACACTTTAAAATATATTCTTATACTGCCTACATGTAGGTAGATCACTGATTATCATGACTTTTTAAGCAAATGACAGACCTTATGCGATTTCACTCATACATACATTAATATGCAACATCTGCTTTAAAAAACGGGTATGTTCTTATATAACTGTTATGCCATAGTTACAATCTTACAAAATTATCAACAATTCACTGATATCATATAGTACCCAGACTGTATTTAAATACCATAGATTTTCTCAAAAATATTATTTTAGTTATTATATTAATCTACCATAGTTTATTCAATCAGTGCCCTATTGAAAGGTATTTGGATTGTACTACATCTTTTGCTTTTATTTTTTTTAAAGATTTTATTTTTAAGTAATCTCTATACCCAACATGGGGCTCAAACTCACAACCCTGAGTCAACAGTTGCATCGTCCACCAACTGAACCAAGCAGGTGCCCCAAATCTCTTGCTTTTAAAAATGATGTCACAGGGGCACTGGGGTGGTTCAGTCAGTTGAGCATCTGACTTCGGCTCAGGTCATGATATCATGGTTCATGGGTTCGAGCCCCACATCAAGCTCTGTGTTGACAGCCCAGAGCCTGGAGCCTGCTTCAGATTCTGTGTCTCTCACTTTCTCTTCCCCTCCCCTGATTATGTTCTGTCTCTCCCTGTCTCTCAAAAATAAATAAACATTTTAAAGATTTTTAAAAATAATGTCACAAAGAATAATCTGTGTCTAAGTAATTTCTTGCTTTGTCCAGGTGAAACAGATTTCTAGACATGAGTTATTCAGTCAAAAGGAAATTATATATGTCATTTTGCTGGATATGGTCAATATTTTTCTATTTTAGATTCCCACCAACAATGCAGAAAAGTGTCAGTTGATCCACTGCTCTCCCAATTGAGTACGGTGTTAAAGCTTTGCTGAAATGTCAGTGAAGTCTAAATCTGCCTTTCTCTTCTTCAGACTGAGATTGAGCCTTTATCATGTGTTTATTGGCCATTTGCACTTCTACTTTGAAATACCTTTCCAATTTCATAGAAACTTATTCATCTTACTTTGGGATTTTTGTGATCTCTGTCTCTTTCTCTGACATAAGTGTAAGTTGCAAATATATTCACCTGTGTCATTAGTCTTCTGATTTTGTTTTGGTTTGTCTTCATTTAAACACTTTCTTTTTTAAATGCAGTTTATTAGTGTTGTTAGAATTTTAAAAATGGTTATTTATTTATTTTTGAGAGAGAGAGAACACAAGCAGGGGAGGGGCAGAGAGAGAAGGAGACACAGAATCTGAAACAGGTTCCAGGCTCTGGGCTGTCAGCCCAGAGCCCGACATGAGGCTTGAGCCCACAGACCGCGAGATCACAACCTGAGCCAAAGTCGACCACTTAACTGACTGAGCCACCCAGTCACCCTCATTAGTGCTTCTAAAATAATGATTTCTTGATTTTGTGTAACTATTAGGAATATAGTTTCCCTTCACTCACAAAATAGCAATAAATTCACCTATGTTTTCTTCTACTTGTATGATTTCACATTTTTACACTGAGATCTCTGATTTACATGGATTTTATCGTGGTTTATTGTATGATCCGGACTTATATCTTTACATGTATGACTATCATATGGCTACTAGTTATTCCAACATGAGTTATTTAAAAAATCTAATTTGAAGTGCCATCTTTATCATATAAATTATCATAAGCACTTGACTAGATTTGTGGATTTTCTGTCCTGTTTCATTGGTCATCTGTCTATACACATGTCAGTAGTCATTAATTTGATTAAATTGGGTTTATACCCACATTTCCATTTTTATGGGTTAAGCTGGCCATTTTTTGTTTGTTTACTTTTTTCAGTTGAACTTTGTAACCAAAGTTTCAACTCCAAGAAGAAGATATCATTGATGTTTTTTATTGAAATGGTATTAAATTTATAAATCATCATGGTGGGGGAAAATTTATCTTCATGCCACTGACCCTTTTTATCCCAATGCATCATAAATTTTTCAATTTGTTTTAGTAGAACTTTGTGTCTTTGCATATATTTCATTTATTCCTGAAGAAATTTATCAGTTCATTCATCTTTAAGTGTGGTATTTGATTCTATCATTGAATATAACAGTATTGGTATTGTTTTTCCCAGGTATGCAATCAACCCATATAAAGATTATTTACATCTCTTTTTCCAATTATTATGTCTCTAAATGCCTTCACTTATCTACTTGCATTGGCTATATCCTACAACATCATTGTTACAAAGTCATGCAGATAAACGAAGTCAGCTGAAAGCATTACTTATAAGCTCATTAACTGAAGCCTTCTTTCTAAATTCTACCTGTTCATTCTTAATTTTCAAAATTTGGTAGAGTGTTTTTTTCTTAACAGGCCCTGCAAGTATTTACAGAATAAACTACCCAACAGTACACATAGTAGATTACAGGTTGTTTAACATAGTGGAGAGAACCTGCCTAGGGTCAATGCCAGGCCTGTGGTTAAATCTTGATTCTGCCACTAGCTAGATCTTTCACTGTGGACATAAAACTTGTTGGATCCAGTTTTCACAGATACAAAATGAGATTTCTGCAAAGTATAAATTGATTCAAATACGTGTGCATAAAGTGCCTAGCAAAATATTTACCATACTCGTATCTATTAATATTCGTTTCTTTCATCCTTCCGTGAGAGCAAGAACAGCATCTAGATAATCACAGCCCCTCTAGTAGAACATCTTGGCTAGAGTAGGTTTTCAAAATAGGTTTCCTGAATTAGATTTTTACAGATGGGAAATGTCTGTTGAGTATGATCATTTTTATGGTTTTTCTAAGCTGTACTAGAGACATGGGTAAGAAGCAGAGGGGGAAAAAAAGGTATTCTGTGTGTGAAAAAAAATCTGTATGTTCTTCCTTTTTATAGCACCCCAAACCTGGCATGCAAGAAATCTGCTTATTTAGCAAAGGAGATAACTCTGGCTCAGACAACTGAAACTCAACCAGCCAGAGTTAGATTTAGAAATTGAATCCATGTCTTTCTTCTACACATCACTTAATGACCAGTGCAGGTCTGTTATTTAATAAAGCTAGGATTCAAAATCAGTCTGTGGATCATGGGCAGAGGCTTTCAAAGGGCATAATATCAAGTGTTCATATTTCAAAAATGAGCACTTACATACACTGTACCGAGAAGGAAGATTGATATAAAATTTCTAAAGGTCAGTTTTGCACTTTCAACCAACAGTTTAAAAATAGGTTAGGTGGGAATGCAAACTGGTGCAGCCACTTTGGAAAACGGTATGGAGGTTCCTCAAATAGTTAAAAATAGAAATACCCTATGACCCAGTAATTAGACTACTAGGTATTTACCCAAAGGATACAAAAATACTGACTCGAAGAAGGCATATGCCCTGATGTTTATAGTAGCATTATAAAATAGCCAAATTATGAAAAAAAAAAACAAAAAAACAAATGTCCATTGACTGATGAATGGATAGAGAAGATGTGGTATAAATACTCAATGGAATATTACTCAGCCACCGAAAAGAATGAAATCTTGTCATTTGCAAAGACATGGATCGAGCTAGAGTGTATTATGTTAGGTGAAATAAATAAGGCAGAGAGGGACAAAAACACCATATGATTTCACTCTTATGTAGAATTAAGAAATAAAACAGATAAACATAAGGGAAGGAAGAAAAAAATGGAGGCAAACCATAAAATGCTCTTTTATTTGTTTTTCTTTTTTTTTTTTTTGAGAGAGAGAGAGAGATAGTGAGTAGGGGAGAGGGACAGAGGGTGAGAGGGAGAGAATCTTAAGCAGGCTCCACACTTCAAGCCTGACACGGGGCTCAATTACACAGCCCTGGGATTATGACTTAAGCTGAAATCAAGAGGCAGACACTCAACCAACTGAGCCACCCAGGTGCCTTGAGAGACTTTTAACTACAGAGAATAAGCTGAGGGTTTCTGGAGCGGAGGTGGGTGGGGGATGGGCTAAATGGGTGATGGGTATTAAAGAGCACACTTATTGGGATGAGCACTGGGTGTTACAGGTAAGTGATGAATCACTAATTTCTACTCCTGAAACAAAGTTTAGACTATATGTTAACTAACTAGAATTTAAATAAAAACATGAGACAAAAAGAACCCTAAAAATAGTTTAAACCTGTTGACCAGGTATCACCATATCTGGGAGTTTACCCTAAAGAAATCATCAGAAATGTACATGTTGATTGTTCTCCAGAGAGAGCTCCACATCTTTGCTTTTTCCTCTGGTAGCTGAGCTCCTTCGGGATCTGTTCTGCACTCTCCTTATTCTTCACCCTCAGCCCAGGTGAACTCTGCTTTTTGTTCTTTCTTTTTATGACTCCAAATATTAACAGTAGGATGGCACCTCTGAAGACTGTATTTCTCCATGTTTCACCTGAAATGAAGATCTCTATTTCCAATTCCTTCATGGACATATCTATTTGTTTCTCATAAAAATAATCACACACAGAATTGAAATCGTAAACTCTATAATATCCTACATACCGCGACCAAATATGTTCCTCTCCTGATGTTCACCATCAGTGAACGGCCTCACCTTCCATCCAACTGTTCAAACAAAACCCTGGGTACCACATTTGACCACTGCTGGTCTTCACTCGCCCACCATCCATCCACACATGTCCTGTTGATGTTGCCTTCTAAATATCAGGGAAATCCAGCCACCCCCTTGCTCCATCTCTTTGCCACCCCCTTGGCCCCAGCTAATATTCTGCCTTGCTCAGCATCCTGTAGGATCCCTTTGCTTGTTCCCCCTTCAGCTTTCAGGATCACTTCCTCCTTCATCTTGCCACACAGTGAAGTTTAAGGCTGGAGAGGGGTTCTTCCTAAAATACAAATGCAATGATTTCAACACACTTCTTTTATTTTTATTTATCTTTTATTTTTAGAGGGAGAGAGAAAGCAAGTGAGGGAGAGGGCCAGAAGGAGGAGGAGAGGGAGAGAGAGAGAGAGAGAGAGAGAGAGAGAGAATCTGAAGCAGGCTCCATGTTCAGCACGTAGTTGGATATTCAACTTACTTAGCCATCCACATGCCCCTCAGTTCACTTCTTAAAGCATGTCCATGGATTCCCATTGAGTTTAAAGAAACCAGGCATCTTATCACTTGCCACCCTTGCCTGCTACTGGCTCATTGCACCAATGAGAACCCCTGTCAGTTCCAGAACAGTCCACACACTCTTGTATCCCCAGGCCTTCTCATGTGATGTTTTCTTTCCTTGGAACACCATAAGCTCTTCCTTCCCACCTTCGGTCCATTTGAGAGATTTCTACTCATTCTATTGTTTCCCTCTAGACTTGACTCCCTCCCAAAGGACTTTTTGACTTCCAATGCTGAGTAGATGGTCCTGTGATTCCTTATTCGTATGCTATCACATTATGCTTTATTCAAATTGTTTATTTAGCCTCCTCTGACGTTATTAGTGTAGTGATTGTACCTGCATCATTTATTCCAGTGCCTTGTGCATCTCTCCATACACAACAAACATTCCACCAACACAGGCTGAATGGAATTCCTCCATCACAGTGCTATTTCCAATAGTAAAACATTGAAATAGCGTATGTTTTCAAAGATACAAACATGGTTATACATACAACAGCACACCCACGTGATGAAATCCTATTACAATGATTTAAAAAGCACCATGGTGGCACCTGGTGACTCAGTCCGTTAAGTGTCCAACTTGTGATTTCGGCTCAGGTCATGGTCTCACAGTCATGAGATCGATGCCTGGGTTGGGTTCCATGCTGAGCATGGAGCCTGCTTCGGATTCTCTCTCTCTCTCTGCACTTCCCCTGCCTATACACTCTCTAAATAAATAAATATATAAATAAATATTTTAAAAATAAAATAAATAAAGCATTATGTTTTGAAGTATGTTTTAAGACAAGGGATTTTGTGGAAAAATATAGGTTAAAAAGACATTTGCCATGCATTCCCAATTTCATAAGGCAAATAGCTAATATTTTAGAGATTACATTTGCAAACATTGTGCTAAATCTTTTAAATCAATTATCTTGTTTAATTATTATAAGTACAAAATAAAACAGGTACTATTATTATCTGCATTACAGAATTGGCAGTTACCCCAGTAGAGAGTGACTGATTAAAAGGACCTTTCTTTATTCATGGATTCAAAACCAGGTTTTGCTTGATTTTTAAGCACACACTTTGAAACTCTAGGAAGAGACAGATGGAGAGAGAGAGATTTATGTGTATGCATACGTCAAACACAGTATCTTCTTATTGTCCACATTAGTTTATGGGAACATAATAACCTGTTCAACGTTTTTATCTCTGGAGGAGAGGAATATACGTGACTCACTTTTTTTTTTTTTATGTTTATTTACTTTTGAGAGAGAGAGAGAGCAAGTGGGGAGGGGCAGAAAAAGACACACACACACACACACACACACACACACACACACACACAGAATCCAAAGCAGGCTCCAGGCTCTGAGCTGTCATCACAGAGTCCGACACTGACCTCAAACTCACAGACCATGAGATCATGACCTGAGCCAAAGTTGGACACTTAACCAACTGAACAACCTAGGCACCCCCAATTTTTTTAATGTAGTGACTCATTTTTTAAACTAATTTTTTCTCCTACTTTTCCATAGAAAGCATGCATTATTTAAAAAAGGAATTAAATAGCACATTTTAAAAAATCTGTTAGTAATCTTAATCTTCTAATGCATGGTGCTTCTCCATCTCATTTGTAGATCGAGAAGAAGCCACTTGACAAACAACGGTGAGACTCTATTCCTCTTATATATCTGGGTTTATGGACACACAAGTCATCTTGAGCATGTGAGGTACAGCTGCACAAGTCATCTGCATGGTAGAGACCTGTCGCAGACAAATGGAATGTGGTCACGGGCAAGTGGTTACTCCATGGACTGCATTTAGGTCTCGTTCCAATGGCCAGAGCCAAATGCATAATTCTAAGAATGGAAATTGAGACTCTATCATTCATTCACAATCCCTTGACTGAATTTTTTGAACACTTTATGTGCTAAAAACCATGCAAGGATCAGGGGGATACAGAGATGAGAGATGCAAATTTCTGCCCCAGAAAGAAGGAATTCAGAATAGGGTTGGGGATGGGGGAAGAAATATTAGCAGAGAGGAAGGCAGAGTGCAGTGACTGGTCTGAAGGACACATAAGCAACAGGACAAGGAGGGGAGCCCTGCTCAAATGGCATGGGCTCTGGTGGGCCTGGTACAGACTGAAGTCCCTTTCCTGTATGTAGTGCCTTCAATGAGGTTCAGATTTTATATCAGATGATACCTTCCACATATGGCTCAATTAACATTGGTGTGGATGGCCGCCTAGCCTTCTCCTCTTCTGGAAATATGCAAATTGACAGCACATTCTTTGCCCTCACTGCTTTGTGTCAAAGTTGGCATACAGGTCAGTTTTTACCTGTTCCTCTTTCTTGCCCATGACCCTCTAGACTTTGTGCAGACTTAATTGTGTCCAGCTGGATGTACTTTGCCCTTTCCCTCAGGAGGACAAAGGAATACTTACCCTCCCCCATTTTCAAAGGCTTTCCCTTTCCCTTTGGATTTGTGGTTCAACAAACCACATCTTCCTTGACTCAGCTCCCAAATTACCTTAATAGCCCATGGCATCTGAAGGGTGACCTCCATCCTGTCCTGGATTCTCTGGTGCCTTTCAATCACACCTGCAGTCATTTAAAACGGTGTCACCAAGCTGTGGTCAATTCCTGGCAACAGCTACTAAGCAGCATTCAAATCTTTTATTCCTTACTGGACAGAGCCATGATTTATAATTAGAAGAGTTCTTTGTCCTCCACTTTCAAATATTAAAAATAAATTACATCTAAATTCTCTTCGCTCTTCCCCTCCCCCTCTCTCTTTTCCTCCCTCTTTACCTCCCTCTTCCCTTCACTCTTCCCCTCCCCCTCTCTCTTTAGTGGCATCATGGCATCACAGTCCAATGCAAGAGCATCTGTGGACTTCAAAACCTTAGGCATCAGCCCTACACCTGATAGTCCCAATTGTCATGTCAAAGCATTGGTTTCTTCAGTTGTAAAATAAAGAATAGTCTGTTTGGGGGGGAAATAGAGATGATAAGACCATGTTAAGAGTAGTAAACACTATCAATCAAATTAAAGGTAAGGGACTTGGTGAGTTTTAAATCTCAGGGTCAGAAAAAGACTCTCTGACAATGTGACACTTGAACAGGAGGCACTTGAACAGGAGGCCAAAGAGAGTGACCGAGAAAGCCATGAAATTATCTGGAGAAAGAACATTCCAGGAGAAGAGGATAACAAACGCATCCAACTTGATTATGGGGGAGCTTGCATGGTGTGCTCAAGGGACAGTGAACCAAAAGGCATGACTCAGTGAGTGAGGTGGGGAGGTGATTCAAGAGCATGTCCTCATAGGTTGAGAGCCAAGAGGAAGGTTTTGGATTGGGGTATTGAAAGCCATTAGAGGATTTTTAGTGGAGAGTGAGGGCGACAGGATAACAATTTCATATTAGGAAGGACATTGCACTGCCTGGAAAATAGATTGCAGGGATACAGAAATAGAAGCAGGGAGATGAGATCCCACAGCCTAGCAGAGGAGTGATTACAGGGGCTGGGACTGGGGCATCCTGGAACAATAACATTCGGAATAAGGGTGTGAGAGAGACCAGAAAATCAGAACCCAGCTTTTGTCCCAAGCAATTGGGTGAAAGCAGTTGCCATTTACTGAGATGGGTGGGAAGGCCTGGTTGATGGAGGTGGAGATCAAGAAGTTGGTATCAAATAGTGTAAGTTTCATATAATTAGTGGATGTCCAAGTGGAGATTCAGAGGAGAAAGCTAGATATGTCATTTAAAGATGGGTCTGGAGAACAAAATTTGGACTTCCTGGTTTGTGCACCAAAGGTTGTGAGGCCATCTGGTAAGACGGGCTGAGAACTTGGAATTGACCAGGCGGGATTGTTGGTGACAGACATGTGCTTGAAATGAAGTGATGGGCACAAGCCCAGCAGGCTTGTGGTTCTAGAGAAAATTTGGAGTAGAAACAGCCAGTATAGACAATTAAATTGAGTTTTGAGATGAAAGGGGAGCTAGAAAATGATATCCCTCATAAAAAGGACCGTTTTATGCTAAAAATAAGCCATGTGGAAATACAACTTAATACTACAACAAGTACAAAATCTGACCATATTTTTTTTTCATTTATTCTGATCTGATCACAATTAAATGAAAATATGCAAAGAAAAGGTCTTAGAAGAAAATGCTGCCCAAGTATCCGTGTGGATTTTAAATTTAATGGTGAGTTATGGATGATGTAAACAGAAATGATGTATTCTTCTTTTGTTTTTGTAAACGTACCTTAATCATGCATATACACTGCTTACAATTTTTATTAAAATGCGCACATCTATCTCCGTTTTAATAATGTAAGCATTGCAATTAAATTTAATATACTCAATACTGCCAATCCTCCCTCAAAATATATTTCAGGTTCCTTCCTCAAATATAACTAGTAGAATAGGTTTGGAAAGTAATGTCCCTAACCCTCTCCTTATATTGCATAAATATTTAGGTGTGTCCAGTATCTTAAATATAATTTTCAGCCCAGTATGTATATCTTATATCTGAGCAAGCTTTTCATCTCTTTGCCCACACTATTCTTTCATAGCTACTTTACCTTAAAGAATTTTTTAAGTGTTTATTTATTGTTGAGAAAGAGAGAGAGAGAGGGAGAGAGAGAGAGAGAGAGAGCGAGCAAGGGAGAGTTGGAGAGAGAGGGAGACACAGAATCTGAAGCATGCTCCAGGCTATGATCTGTCAGAATGTGGGGCTCAAGCTCACGAACCGTGAGATCATGACCTTAGCCAAACTCTGACCCTTAACTGACTGCACCACCACCCAGGTACCAGTATGCACTTTACCTTTGATTAATATTGTGGAATAAACTTACAAATTGATAAAAACTTGATAGTGTTTTATATGCCTGTTTAAAATGTTTCTTGATTAACGAACTGTTCCATTTTTATCTTTGTGTAATTTCTCTTAGGGTTCTTTCAGAAAAGTTCTAGAAATTGTAGAGTTCCTATGTCTGCAAAAAAGTCTTTGCTTTCTTCTTCCATCCCAAATTATAGTTTGGTTAGGGGGCTTCATATAACATGCTAGTTCAAAATACTATACCTCAGAACTTGGGTGATGTTACTTCATGTTCTTGTATTCACTACCGCTGATGAGAAATCTGGTGTTGATCTGATTCATTTCCTTGTATACAACAATTCTTTTTCTATTGCAACTTTTAGGATTTTTTTTGTCACCATTGATATTAAAAAACTTCATTTTTTGTGTGTGTCACAATGTGAGTTTTTGGTTTGTTTTTGATTAAATTTATCCAGCTCTGTGGACTCATTCAATTTAGGCTATATGTCACCTATGCCTCTTTATATACATATGTATGTAGTGATTATTTATGTAGCAGTTCTAGGATATTTCTTTTATCAAATCATTCTTCCTCATTCTCTCTTTACTCTCTCCATAAATGTTTTCAGATGGATGATAGAATTTTTGGTTCTCTCTTTAAAATATTTGGACTTTTAGTTCAACTTTCGTTTCTATTTTTCTTTGTTCTGTGATCTACAAATGTCTCTTAATTTAACTTTCTGTCTTTTCAACTTGCCTTTCAATACTACGTAACTTGCATTTAGTGCGTGTAATTATTTGTACGTGTCAATTTATATGAGGATGGTAATTATTACAGAACATATTTTTCTTTGCAAAATCTCTATTTTGTTCTTTCCCTTATTAAATGTGTTTGTTTCACCACACACCTTTTCCTTTCTTTCTCTCTGTCTTTTTTTTTTTAAGTTTATTTATTTATGTTGAGAGAGAGAGAGAAAGAGAGAGAGAATGAGCATGGGGTGGGGTGGGCAGGGAGAGAGGGAGAGAGAGAATCTGAAGCAAGCTCCATGCTGTCAGTGAGGAGGCTGACTCAGGACTCGATTGCATGAACATGAGACCATAACTTGAGCCGAAATCTAGAGTTGGTAGCTTAACCAACTGAGCCACTTGGACACCCCAATTTCTTTTCTTTCTCTTAATGACATTCATCCCACCAAATATTACCTTCTATTTTAAAGTAACCCCCATGTACTGGCTCTATTATTTTTGTTTTCCTGGGTTTAACGTTTTCTTCTTTTCAGATTTGCTATTTCTTTTTCACATAAATGGTCTCTCTCAAATGTGTGGTGAATCTTGGTTCTGTTTTCAGAGGCTGGGCTAGACTTGCCCTGCACATTTCCTTGTCTATGTCAACTTCCCATAATGGGAAAACCTCCCCTTATTGCTATGGCTTGTCTACATTCTTCTTCAAGTAATGGCTCTTAGCTTTTTGTTTTTTTCCTCCTTGAAACTACTCTGTGCTTAAACAGTCCTTCAAGTGACATCTTTCTTTCATTAAGATATACGTATTCTAACATATGTATATAAGCACTTGGGCAAAGCCATGTGCTAACCCTCTAGAAACTATTCCGTGGTTAAAGCATCTTGCAAGTAATATTCTCCTTTCATGAGTCTATAAGTGTTTCTTTCTTTCTTTTTTAAATGTTTATTTATTTTCTAGAGAGAGAAGGTGTGAGCAGAGGAGCGACAGAGAGAGGGAGAGGAACAGAGGATCTGAATCTGGCTCTGTGCTGACAGCAGAGAACCTGATATGGAGCTCAAACTCAGGAGCCATGAGATCATGACCTGAGCCGAAGTCAGACGCTTAACCCACTGAGCCATCCAGGCGCCCAGAGGTTATAAGTGTTTTGAAACACATGTATACAAGCATTAGGGAAAAAATCATGTTCTTTTTTAAAAAAAATAATTTAATTTTAAACTCTGATGTTGTTAACATACAGTGTTATATCAGTTTCAGGTGTACAATATGCTGATTTAACAATTCCATGCATCACCCATTGTTCATCAAGACAAGTACACTCTTTAATCGCCATATCGTATGTTACTCACCCTTTCTTGTATTCACTGTGAATTCCTGGTTGTGTTTCAAATGTGTGTATTATTAGTATTATTTATATGTAGTTTATTAGTTCGTTAAAACTAATTAGCTAATGGGTTTATTAATTAGTTAATACCTTGCTCATATCTTCCTTATTTATTTCATAAATCAACTCTTAGTACCTTGAAGCCATGAAAACCTGTATATACCCTTGGTGGTAGGTGATCCCACCATTGATGCGACATCTACAGACTTTATGTGCTTCTGGGATTCTCATGGTTTTTTTCTCATGATGCCAACATGGCCACCACAGTCTAGGTATTCCATGTCGGAACAAACAGGGTTCTCCTTCACAGAAACCTCCTCCTATACTTCCTTTCACACTTCAGTGGCCAAAAATGGCAACGTGTGCACTCCTTCAAGAGAAACTGAAAAATGAACATTATCTGCCAAAAGAGCATGAGATTTTGTTAAAGTTTATTTATTTTGAGAGCAAGAGAGTGATCATGAATGGGTGAGGGTCACAGAGAGGGGGAGAAAGAATCCCTAACATGTTCCATGCTGCCAGCACAGAGCCTGATGGGGGGCTGGAACTCACGAACCATGAGATCAGCACATGAGCAGAACCAAGAGTTGGACACTTACATGACTGAGCCACCTACGTGCCCTAGAATGAGATTTTAATGATTGGCTCAGATCAATTTCATCTGTTGGGTCTGGGCAGTTCCAGTTCCAGGGTATATGATCATGGTGTTCTTCAGTAAAGAGGAGGGTATGTGGATTTTGGATAAGCAAGTCAATTATCTGTCATATTGGACACTCTTATGTAGTTTATTAAAACTTTAGATTTAGAAAATCCAAAGGGCTTCACGTTTATGACCATAAATAATAAAAGAAAACTCTATTCATAAGACTCATTTTGGATCTATGATTGTGACTTCAAGAAAGTTTCTTAGCTTTATATAACAATAACAGTGAATGGAAAGACTTAGACTTCTTAGAGAGTGCTGGTTATAAAGCAAACTTTAAAAATAAGAAAAGCCAACTTTAGCCTTAGATTTGCCTTCCTTTCCAATCAGGAGATGACATTTGCCTCAAACTCTTGCAAGGAAGAAAAACCAAATTAGAATATTAAAAACAACAACAACAGGGGAGAATATTTTGTGTAAATATTTAAAAGTTTATAGTCTTAATATTTCCACACACCACACAAATCCTTAGAAATGCATGAGTAAGTAAACGATGCAGAAGAGAACAAAGAGACTAGCCAAAGGAGAATAATATAGAGAACTAGAATATAAATGAGGTTCAGACCACAAAAGATGCATAACAAAAGAATGACACTTTTTTTACACACTGAAATACACAACACAGATAAGGGTATGCCAAATATATTGATGATATGGTTATACGCAACCTTCTTTTAATATATTTTTAAGTAATCTCTGCACTCAACTTGGGGCTCAGGCTTACAACCTGGAGATTAAGAGTTGCAGGCTCTCTTGACTGAACCAGTCAGGCACCCTAATTAGTGGGAATTATGAATCACAAGTCTTGATGGTGCTTATATCTTTTGACCCAATGATGCCCTTCTTGAGTATCTTTTATTAGAAAATTTGAAATCGAGGGGCACCTGGCAGAGAAAAATCTTTTTGATAAGTAGTAAGTGAAAAATCCAGAGATCAAATTATTTCTAAAGTATCACCTTATTATGTAAAGGATAATTCTGAGACTTAATCCAAAACTTTACATGCCTTCTCTCTAAGGATTTCAATTTACTTACTCATATTTTTCCTGCTAGTTTCAACATTCCTACCTTAAGGGGAGTTAACTTTGACAAGCTGCAAAAATCAAATGATAACTAGAGAGACAAAATATCTGCAGTTCACCTTCAGGTAGATATTATAGACTCTAAAATTCTTCCCCATTGCTTTGATTTTCCCAGTGCTGTACATACAAAAAAGAAAGTTGTGCTTTCTCCAGCTTGAATTAAGGAACATGAGGTCCAATTGAGTCAGTCACTCTGAGTAACTTCCCCGAGGTTATCTAGCTGATATGTGGTAGGACCTCAATGCTTGTACCTTGGTATCTAATTCAATGTTCACTCCACACCTCCAGATGTTTCTTTCTTTCTTTATTTTTTTAATGTTTTATTTATTTCTAGGAGAGAGAGAGAGACAGCGTGAGCAGGGGAGGGTCAGAGAGAGAGGGAGTCACAGACTGAAACAGGCTCCAGGCTCTGAGCTGGCAGTCAGCACAGAGCCCGACGCGGGGCTCGAACCCACGAACCGCGAAATCATGACCTAAGCGAAAGTCGGACGCTTAACCGACTAAGCCACCCAGGCGCCCCTGTTTCTTTATTTTGTATGAAGTGTGTAATTCATTGCTTGAAAACTTCACTATAGATTATTTGGGTTTGGTGGAATCTGAACCAGCCCTTCGGGTTGCAAGTAAACACTTCCAAATAATTCAAGGAGTCTTTTTAGTACCATAGTTGGGACAGGGTTTTCTGTGACAAAATAACAGAGACTATGGAGTCCGTCTATAGGATTAGGTCTCTATACAAACACAGAGGAATTCTGTGGATTGGTGCCCGCACCAGAATCCATTGAGAAACCATTTTGGCAGTCCGGAGAAAAGTAATGTAGTGCAGGTCAGGACCACTTTCTATCGCCATGACCTAAACATCTGTGTGCTCTACTCTCTCTAAAATTGGGGGGAAACTTTTCTTCATCTGGCATTCTGGGATGGCATGGATATTAATCATACTTTTTACCTAAAATTTCCTCTTCAAAACAAAAACACCTGTGCATGCAATTAAATATAAACTTATGAGAGCAATTGTTTCCACTTAGTCTTTATGGTCTAACGAGTATGGTATCAGTACATATCATCTGAGACTATTAACCCTTGTGTAATATATTCATTCAAGAAAATCTGACTATAATAAGTATTGTTATATGGTCATAAGATTACAGAAAAATGCCCTGAAGAATCATGATTCAAAAAAAGTTTTGTCATGTTATATGAAATAAGGAAAATATAGAAATATAAGTAACAAGAAATAATCCTGAAAAAACAAGTAAACACACAACAATAATGACAACAAAGGGAGAACTAACTCCTATATGTAGAGAACAAACTGGTAGTTGCCAAAGGGGAGGTGCATAGGGGGATGGGCAAAATGGGTAAAGAGGATTAAAAAGTACAAACATCCTGGGGCAGCTGGGTGGCTTAGTCGGTTAAGCAGCCAACTTCGGATTAGGTCATGATCTTGTGTTTCATGAGTTTGAGCCCCACATTGGTCTCTGTGTGGCAGCTCAGAGCCTGAAGCCTGCTTTGGATTCTGTGTCTCCCTCTCTCTGCTCCTTTCCCACTCATGCTCTGTCTGTCTGTCTCTCTCAAAAATAAATAAAACATAAAAAAAGTACAAACTTCCAGTCACAAAATAAATAATCGATGGGAATGAAAAGTACATTATAGGGAATATAATCAATAATTTTGTGATATACTTATTGTGGTGAGCATTCCATAATGTATACAATTGTAGAGTCACTATGTTATACATCTGAAACTAGTTTCATATTACATGTCAACTTTACTTCAATTTAAAAAAAAAAAATGAGCGTTTCATCCCCAGTTCTTTCAAGCCAGTAAGTAGAAAAGCCCTTCTTTGGCTGTAGGGCTAGTGGTACAGAACTTCAGTGATTTAGCTCTACCAGACTGCTTCCCAAACCCCCCAAAGCAGCATACATTTTATTTGCCCCAGTTTATGATTCCCATCTTCCTAACCCCCAAGTTCGATTCTCCTAACACTTGCTTTGTTCAATGAGGTTGAGTCCTCCCTCAAACTTCTAATTACCCCTTGATCATACCTCACAGTACTTAATAAATAGCTAATATTGTGCAATTATCTCAAAGTATTATAATTATTTGTACACACAACAATTTTGCCATTGATTGCCAGTGCTTTGGCTGTATGGGCACTGTTCAGTCATCCTTATTACTAGGAATGTAACAACTTCTCAAAAGTGTTTCTTTGCTAAAAGTGAAGGAAAAACCCCACACATCTTATATTCTGGTGGGCTCCTCAAAGGCTTTTCTCTCTTCTAGTATTAGAATATACTGAATAAAACTATTTTAAAATATGGATATGAATGTTATTAGTGTTATTTTTTTCTGTATTCAAAGGAGACTTGAAATGGAAATTGATTCAGATTGTACACTTCTAGTCACATGAATGCCTTCAGTCTTTGATGGCAAGTGGAAATCTGTACCTTTTGTCTTTCAGAATATCTAAAGATGACAAAAAAGAACATCAAAATGTATAATATTTACACAGTGTTATTCTGTATATCTCAATGGGTATGATCTCACAGTGGTACTCAGCCCAAGTGTCATGGCATCACCTGGGAATTGTATAAAAATCTGATGCTGTGGGAAAATACCAGATGGGCCCCATCCAGTTGGTCAGAAGTATGGTGGGTGAATGTGCTGATGAGGTTGAGAACTTCTGCCTCACAACAAAATATCTTCTGAGGGTCCTGTGTACAAATCTGGAAAGAAAATGGACCTTCCTGGAAAATCAGCTCTTAGCTTCTAGCAAGTTCTTCAATCTTTTCATGAATCATGGACTTGAAATTGAAAAGTGTATTATCTACCTCTGAATTAAAACCAAACCAAAACAAAACAAAACAAAAAAACAAAAAAAAAAAAAAACACAAGAAAGCAAACCTACGTAAGACCAACCCCTTCCTTATTCTCTGTGTTTGGGTCATTGTACACCAGTGGACACAAAGCATGGAGCTGGGTATCTCGCATGGAATCCTCATGCTCATTATTACAGAAATGCGAGAGGCTGTGGTTCCTTACCCCTTTGCATAATTTCCTTATGAAATACCTTCTATATTCTTTATGGATGGACTGTAGATAATTATCTAGAAACTCAAACATTAATAATTTCCTATACAGTGATTGAAAAAACATCCATTTGAGAAACAGCTTCCTCCCTGCCTGGAGCCAAATATCCAATAGATACTGTAATGAAAAGAAAGCAGAGACGTATCCAGGAATGATTTAACCAGCAGCGAGTGACCTGTATTTTATTATGGTACACAGCTGTTTTTATCACACACACACATATAAATAAATCACAATTAAACAACTTTGGGAACAAAGAATTTGAATCAGAACACAATTAGCTTTTCCTAAGAAACCCAAATATCTGCTTTTCTTATATTTGCCACAAGCTGTGATTCCCACGTGAAAGGTATCAATCTATTTCCTTTTCCTGTCAATCACTTATGCCATGCAGGGTGATGGTATGTTGGGTCATGACCCTCATCCCTGGACATGAGCCAAAAGCCACCAGTAATTTGACTGGTGTAATTATTCAGACTGTTTCTAATAAGCCTAAAAATGTGATGTTAACATTTTTCACATGTTTGTAAGCTTCTGGCCTTCAAGGTCTCCTTAGCATACCATTGTACCCTTTTCTTTAGTTATATTGGAAGAAAATAGAACTTTTCAATAGCTGAGCTTTACCCCTTGCTTTCTGTTGGAAACTACCTGGCCTATGGGACCGTAAAGTGTTATTTCTTTAGAATTTTGGTATCTTCCCATGACAGGTCAGACTTTTGACAAGAACCAAAATCCATCCAGCATGCATTTACACATCTTCTGTGTGCCAAGTCCTGGGGGTTAAGAGAAACATAAGGTCAAGTCCAAGTAACGCAAGAATATTCACTGGCAAAACTTAAACGGCTATTTAATGAGTTCAGTAGAGACACCTGGTTCAAATCGCAGCTCTATGGACTAGTGAGGATGTGACTTTTGGATATAAATATTATTATTGAGCAGATTGGGAAATGGGACACAACATTCACACAGCTAGTATGAGGCAGAACTTGTATCTCTCTACACCTGGGGAGTTTGGCTCCAAAGCCTGTATTCCCAACCATTATGCCATTCCGGGTCTGGCATTTGAGTTGATTGCTTCGTTTAAACAGAGAAGGTTGAATGTCATTTTGAAGAAATGGGAATATGGAACATGTGAATCTATCATCTATCTATCTATCTATCTATCTATCTATCTATCTATCTCATATATATCTATATGGTATCTCATATGATATCTATCTATATGATATCTATCTATATGATATCTCATATGATATCTGTATGATATCTATCTATATGATATCTCATATAGATAGATAGATAGATGATAGATAGATATTATATATATATATATATGATAAAATTCAGCAGTATACAAAGAAACCTACAAGCTTAACTTGAGTCAATGCATCCCTATATCAACTTAGAGAAGGTTATACTCAGAATTCATTTTCACACAGCAAAGGAAGAATGAAATCAACTGGGGGTTTGGCATCGATCCTGCTAGAGTCTGACCCTCATCATTGTCATTCTTCGAGACTGGTCTTCCTGGCCAACCTGGAGACCTGTGCCCAGTAATCATGTGAGTAAGTATCTTCAGACAATAACAAGTATCACACGTTATTCAAATTCATTATTTGCAGTTGAAGGAACTGGACTCATTCAGCTTCCAAAGCATTTATTGAGAAGAAACTTTAAAAAGACAATCTGGGTGTAAAAATGGCAATCTGGGTATGGCAATAAATTTTATGTATCAAGTTGAGTGAGCCACAGAGTGCCCAGATGAAATTGTTTGGCGGTGTGTCTGTGAAGATGTTTGCAGCTGAGATTAGCATTGGAATCAGTGGATTTGGTAAAGTGGATCCCGATCTCCAGTGGGTGGGCTTCACCAAGTCTGTTGAAGGCCTACATAGAGCAAAAGGTGGAGGAAGGAGGAATTTGCCCCTTTTCTTGCCTCATAGCTTTGGTGAGGACATTTCATTTCATCTTCTTCTGCCATTGGACTGGGATTTACACCTTTGGCTACCCTGGTTTTCAGGCCTGGGATGTGGACTCAAAGTACACCTCAGGCTTTTGTGGGTCCCCACCTTGGAGACGGCAGATTGCGGTTCTTCTCAGCCTCCATATTTCATGGTCATAAGATTGAGCCCCACATGAGACTCTGTGCTGAGCATGGAAACTGCTTGGAATTCTCTCTCTCTGCCTCTTTCCCCCACTCTCTCTCCCTCTCTCAAAATAAATCAATAAACATTTTTTAAAAATACAGTGCCTAACAAACAATGAAGCTCATAAACCTTTATTTACTGTGCTAACATTATTCTTGTGATCAAATGGAGATGATTTTGAGGACATGAACACAAACATGGAAAAAAGTACCAGCTATTGGCCTTCTTGCCCTGCAGGCTGAGAGGTACAAGGTGATTTCTCCATACTGGTTCCCACATGCCCAAAACAAACCTCATGCCCAAAACTAATGGCTTGAAAGGTAGTCATTCAAGTCGTCTTTGGCTGCTAATCTGGACCTGGCCCCCCTTGTTTATTTCATCTACTGAAAACTCTCAGATATGATCTCTGTAGGGTGACAATCTAAGCTCAGAAAAGGATCTTTGCTCCTGAACCCAAAAGGCAACATAGCAGAAGGTTGGGACTGTTTTTCCCGATGACAAGGGCAAGGACTGAAAGCATGTTCGACTTAATATTTCAGGTTTCAGCCTCAAGTGGGTACCAGCAGCTGAAAAAATTCAGTTTCCGTGCCCCTTGAGTTCGAAGATTCCAAATTCATCTGCAAAAATGAGTGAGGTGACCTCATCATACCTCTGCTTTTCATATGAATATCTCTTCTTGAGTGACAGAAAGTTGCTTTTTAGGCAGGGTTCTCCTGTTTAATAATTCAGTAATTAGATACACTGCTGTCAGCTGTGAAATCCCTAACAGCTTTTCAATGACAACATATTGCGGCCTTTTGTGGTCCTCTGAGGTCTCTCTCAGATGTCTTTAACAGGAAGGACAGAGGTACGTGAGAGCCTCCCTCAGGTCTGTGCAAACCCAGGTGTGGAGGCGGCTGTGGGTTGACGGCCAGTGCCTTTCATTTCCTCTCTTTCAGATCACATTAGCAGGGAGAGCCTTGGCATGGCTTGAGAAAGTGGGAGACAGTAGAAATGAAACGCATCATCCTTCATGTATTTTGATTCTTCCTGAGACTTTAGCCTAGGGGTCCCTCAATGAGCATCCCCGCACCGGAGATGAGCGAAGATATCTCAGCACCCACTGTATAAATTCTGTAGACACAAAGGTATGTGTTTTGTTTTGAGTCTGCAAAAACATTTTTTGCAAGTATTTTAGAATTTTTTTTCCTAGAAGAAACCTCCAAAAGAAACAAAGAAAGGTGAAAAGCGCCAACAGCAGCATGCTAATTAGCAAATACACCCTAGCCACTCTGCATTAGCCCACTTAAGGAACAGTATGTTTTATTTCTTTGTCCATTGGGAAGGACGTCCAGCAGCCTAATAAATTCACTCTCAGACTGGCTTTATCAAGAAGATACTGTGTTTTAGAAACTATAAAAGATCATTTGGGGCAGTAACAGATTACTGCTTTTAATAAAATGCTTTCTTTTTTCACTCAATAGGATACTGTAAAAAAAAATAGTCTATAGAGCAGTATCTATAGAAAAGGAACATTTCTATCTTGGAGAAAATAATACTGGGAGAATGATAATATGATCGTAGTGACTCATGGTACAAAAGGGAGAGAAAAAGGCTCATTGTCTGACATCTCTCTCTGTTGCTTCCCCATCAACCGGCCTGATCATTCCTCTATAGACTCCTTCACGGGTGCCTCTCTCTCCAGGCCCCCTACTTAGTGCTGGGTTCTGCAAGGATCGGTGCTTTGCCTCTTGCTGTTCTCACTTTCCACACCCTCCCCAAGGTAGTCCGATCTATTGGTTTCAAAAATGAGACATGCACCAAAGCACCAGAATAATTGCTCAGGGTGCTTTCTAACAAAGCGGATTCCCGGCCACCACTGCTGAAGAGGCAGAACTGCTAGGGCCTGGACCCAGGAATCCGGGCTTTCACAACCTTTTCAGGTGATGCCAGATCTGAAAATCTAGGTTGCACCCTGCCGTCATCGCATAAGCTGCCCAAAGACTGGAACTGATCAGTAGGTGTTGCCCAAGGCTGTTTTGAGCCTCAGGCATGGCCATCTAACTGCCTTATAGACATTATGTCTGGAAGTCACTGGGACTTTTCACATGCAACACGCCCCAAAGCTGTTATCCCCTTGCATTGGGGGGGGGGGGGGGTTGGCTATTGTATCCAGTCCAGCAAATTAGCAAACTAGGCTCCTATCTCTCCCTTATCCTCTGCATACTGACATCAAAACCTATGCAGTGCCTCTTTGCTCCACTTTCCTCTCGTTGTCCTAGTTTAGGGTCACCCAAAATCTCTCTTGGACCAGAGGAAAGATGACCAGGTCTGAAGCTCCAAATAGGAAGTGAATTTCCCGCCACTTCCGGTTTGGGCGGCCTCATCATCAAACGGGGAGTGTGTTTTCCTGCCTCCACAGACTCTGGACCTAACACGTGTAACAGGGGATTCTTGTTCCCTGAATGGACTCAAATAACACCTCAGCCTTAGATTTGTCCCTACTTAATTATTCCAGGTTCCTCCCTGCCCAGGAGCCTGTCCCTTTCCATTTATCAGTGACTTTCTCTAGGTCTCAGTGGTTTACAGTAAACTTCTGTGATCAGACCTCCAAGCTCTGCTAGGGATATGGAGAAGGACATTTTGGGAATTTAGAAATCTTTTATTCGCTCAACAAAGCAAGGCTTTTAAGACCATGGACTTAAGGGAAAAAAAAAAAAAGTTAGTGTGAAATTCAAGCTGAGCAATGACTTCTTTGTCCTCGATGGCATTTGCTGCCCCCCTTGAAACAATTAATGCCATTGATCCAAAGGGTGAGAAACCTCAAGGCAAAGTGATTGACAGGGAAGGAAAAATACATTGTTTTCAATATCACCCGGCCCTCCTCTGCCCCACTTTCTCCCCAGGCCAGACCTTTGCACCTTTCAAAAGCACATTTGTTCTCGGGCAAGTGCTCCTCACCCCTCCTCCCAGGAAGGAGGGTGTCAGTTTTCTGTGTGAAGTGGCTCCAGTGAAGGAAAAAGCTCATCCACTCTCTGAGGTTGTGTTGAATCTCATCTAGGTTGAGCAGACTCCATCTTTTAATGCTGCAGGACAGAAATCAACTCCCTGAAACATCGTGGGTCCTTGTCACCCAGAGGAGACAGAAGTAGCTGTTAGGGGAAAGTCCTACTATGCATGTTCAAGAGACAGAACCAATCACGTGTGGGTTTGTAATCGTACATCTTGCCTTTATCCCTAAGGAGTTCACTTTTTTTGTCCATTTTTCTTGGTTACGAGGGGAGAAGGAAGGTGAAAATTGCAAATAGAGAAAAGTAGATGCAGAGAAGTAGCTTGCTGAAGTGAAGCCAAATGTTTTAATTTTTGTTTTTGTTCCATTTAGTTTTGTTCTTTCAAAGAAGCCTTAGGAAAAAGAACACTAAGGGGGAAAGGCTTGTATTTTAACATCATTATGTGTTATGAAGGGCGTCGAGACTTACAAGGCTAACAGGTGCTGATGTGAAGTACAAAATCACAGAATTATCATGAGTAGAATTGAGTTCATGTAATCTTAGATGCTGAGCTGGTTAAATACTCAAAGCTACTTCTTGTTTCTGGGACCATAATTCTGTCTCTCGCTCTCGCTCTCGCTCTCTCTCCCTCCCTCCCCCATGCACTCATACACACACAGGTACAAATTTGGGGAGAATAGAACTCAGCGATATGTTGTGCCCATATGGTACAGTAGGACACAATAATTTATAAGCGTTTTATTAAAAATCAATGAAGTCAGATCCTGCAAATATTTTAGGCAATTAATGATGATTAGAGAATATTGTTTGGTGTAACTTTTTTTGTTTAAAAAGACGTCTGAAATATGAGAAATAGGATACATCATAGATCATCTTGATGCTTTTTGATTTGAATTGTTTCTCTGTATTCACAGACCTGTGTAGTCAATCTCAGAGCACAGGGGTCATGAGCAAGAAGCAAGGCTTAACAGCCCAACCTAATGAAAAATAAACTATTTTATTCACAGGGGAGTCACATAGGAAGTTCTTGGAAACACTTTTTAAAATCCCCTTTCCTCAACTCTTCATGTGCTTTAGACTTCAGAGTTACTGTAGCACAAAAATGTCTTCCTTCTCTGTAACATAACTCCCTTTTTGTGTCCTTGTTCCTATAACTCTCATTACACTGTGGCTTACAGTTCTGGGTGCTTTTTCTCACCTTCCCTGATGTTGTTGTAACTTTGTCTTGTTTAGTCTTTAGATTCTGGATTACAAAAATTCAAAGAGCAGGACGCTGACAATAACATTCTGTGTCTCATCCATCTTTGTATAGGTCCCCAGTACCTACCACGGTGTCTGGGACAAAATGGACCTTGTGGCCATTTTGACAATGAGGCTCAGAGGGGAGTTGGAGGGACAGGAAGGCTGGGGCATGTGAAAAGAAAAACTGTACTGGCCTATGAATTTTTCAAAATATCTTTGCATGGAAATTTTACAGGAGAAGCCTTCAACATGACCAATTTCTGCCTTTTGGAGTATTTTTTTTAATATGTATTTTTTTTTTTTTATTTCTAGGAGAGAGAGAGAGAGAGAGACAGCGAGAGCGGGGGAGGGTCAGAGAGAGAGGGAGACACAGACTCTGAAATAAGCTCCAGGCTCTGAGCTAGCTGTCAGCACAGAGCCTGACGCAGGGCTTGAACCCACGAACCGTGAGATCATGACCTGGGCCAAAGTCGGACGCTTAACCAACTGAGCCACCCAGGCGCCCCTCTGCCTTTTGGAGTATTATGCATGGTAGCAAAACAGCAACACAGACCATGTATTTTTGAGTTCATCAGGTGGCTAAATGAATGGTTAAATATGGTTCATTACCAAGAACAGAGAATTATTAGAAGGTCAGTTAAATGCCAGAACTTTTTATTTTTACCAGGGGTCTTTGGTACTTGGTTAAACCAGAGTCTCACAGCCTAGAACTAAGTAGTTCACTCAAGAGGCTGTAAGGATGGTCATGGACAAAGAAGTCACCACATGGTGAACACTTTGGATTTAATCATGGATAGGAAGTTAGGACTGACTCAGGTAGGTGATGAGTAGTGAGGAGTCATCACAAAGACTGGATTCAAGTGCCAGGTAACTCAAGGCTCAGTGAACAAAGAATATTCATGGTCATAGGAAAATAAGGAGCAAACCCATATCTGAGATAAGCAGGAGTTTGATTCCCAGGGCCTCAGCCTCTACCTCCTTAGTACCATTAAACTTTTGTTTCAGATATAAATATATGACAGTTTGCTTCTCACAGCCAGTATTACTAATGCAAAAAACAAACAAACACATATCTCACTTCTCTAAATTTTTAGCTGGTCTGTCTCTATGTTGTTCTTCATTCCAAGAGTTTCTTAGAGTAAGTGTGCTGATGGGTATTATGTGCAAGATTATGTGCAAGGTAGAGTTCACAGTATAAGTGAGAGTTTCTCAACATACTAAGTGTAAAAGTGTTTACCAGAGGGGCCTCTGGATGGTTCAGTTGCTTGAGAGCTTGACTCTGGATTTTGCTCACGTTGTGATCTAATGGTTCATGAGTTCAAGCCCTGCCTTGGGCTCTGCACAGACAAAGACGAGAGGGAGTGAAGTGGAAATTCTGTCTGTTTAAATTTGCAAGTTAACAAATATTCTCCTTCCAGGTAGACTACCTGAGAGTATGTTCTGTGGCTCAAATATGGGTGTCAGAAGAATAAATAACAATCTTCTCATCAGTGGTTTTGATGGTCTGGTCAAGGCAAGCTCCAGTGATTCATTGTAACAAGTGTCACTAACCAGATAAAATTTAAATCAGATGCACAGCTAGAAAGATTTGGCAAAATACAATTGTGGGGTATAACCAAAGCCATACTCAAGGATAATAAATACATTAAACAGAAATTCTTGTTTGGTAGAAGAGACAAAATAAACCTTTGTTATTTGAAAATAATGTGATCATATACTGATACTAGGGAAATCAACTGAAACAGAACTAATAACATTTTGTAAAATGACAGGAAAGCTAAGTAAAGAAAAATCAATAGCTTTCTTATAAGTTATCAGTAAGAATCCAGAAGGAAAAGAATGAGTCCACAGCAGTGGGATTTAAGAAATAAAGCAGGTGAACATAGGGGAAGGGAAAGAAAAATATGGTAAAAAGAAAGAGGGGGCAAACAATAACAGACTCTTAAATACAGAGAACAAACAGCACTGCTGGAGGGGAGATGGGTGGGGGGATGGGCTAAATGGGGGATGGGGATTAAGAAGGGCACTTGCTGGGATGAGCACTGGGTGTTATATGTAACTGATGAATTACTGGGTTCTACTCCTGAAATCCATACTACACTGTATGTTAGCTAATTTGAACTGAAGTAAAAAAATTTTTTAAAAAAGAACTTACATAAGTAGAAAAGCGGTAAACTTACGATGAAACTATAGAATTTCACAGAGGTAAAAGAAGCCTTGAATGAATTTTATATAAAATATATAAATACATCCACATATATGAACACATTAACATTTTTCTATCTCCTTGTTCCTAGAATGATTATGATGACTGGAAACAACAGAAATTCTTTCAAATTAGTTTACATAATAGTGCGACTTCCAGGAAGGTGCCATAAAACTTGTCAAAAAACTCATTCTAAAGTTTACCTTAAAGACTAGATGAGAATAGGTAAGATATATTTGAAAAAGTATAGTAATAGAGGCATACTTACTTTATAATATATTAAAAAACAAAGCTACAATAAACTGTAAGCTACAAGGGAATATACTTACCGAATTATTATTATTTTTAAAAAAGTTTATTTTTTAAGAGAGAGAGTGAACTGGGGAAGGAGAGAGAGTGACAGAGAGAGAGAGAGAGAGAAGAAGAGAGACAGAGAGAGAGAATCCCAAGTAGGCTCCACACTGCCAGCGAGAAGTCTGATGTGGGGCTGAAACTCCTGAACTGTGAGATCATGACCTGGGCTGAAATCTAGAGTTCAATGGGTAACTGACTGAGCCAGACAGGCATCTTTATACTTAGAGAATTATTTAAAAAATGTTTATGACCCTAAAGTAGCTGTCTTTCTGTGTGTATTTCAACCTACAACTTAATCATGAAAACAGGGGTGCCTGGGTGGCTCAGTTGGTTAAGTGTCTGACTTTGGCTCAGGTCATGATCTCACAGTTCATGGGTTTGAGCCCCCCATCAGGCTCTGTGCTGACGGCTCAGAGCCCGGAGCCTGCTTCAGATTCTGTGTCTCCCTCTCTCTCTGACCCTCCCTTGCTCACGCTCTGTCTCTCTCTGTCTCTCAAAAATGAATAAACGTTAAAAAAATTTTTTTAAATAGTGAAAACATTTAAAGGACATGGCAAATGACCAATTATTTAATAAATCATGAAAAAATTGGTGATTTTTTCAAAAGTAAGTTAAATATTTGTATTACAGCCATACATAAAATAATTTTATTAAACTGAAGACAGTTATGAACAATTACGTTCCTTAATCTCAGGGCAGAAAATGAATTGTTAAGGTATAACAGTAAAGAGAAAAATATATAAAGCTTTTATGTTATGTAACTATGAGGATGATAAAAATGACAAAAATGGGAAACAGCAAATAACGAAGACCAATAATTAATATATATAATATATATAATATTAATATATAAATATAATTATCATTTATACTTAGAGAATTACTAAAAACCAAAGAAGAAGATATTCAACATTTCAATGGAATTTCTGAAAGACATTAATAGGAAATTTCATAGAAAGGACCATAAGTCTTCAATAAACTAATATTAAATAAAGATATTTTCAACTTTATAGTAAATTAGGAAGAAAACAAGTTAAAAATAATGCTGTAGTATACCTTTGCTTTTCTAAAAAATGGGCAATATACACAAAGCTATTCGATACTGTTAGGCCAGACATGATTATGATAAATTGTGTCATTCTCTATAGGTAAAAGTTTAAATTATCAAAAATATCTCTAACACAATTTGTCAGACTATTGTCAGGAGTCAATAATATATACGGATTGTGATTTAGTGATTTCATTTCTATAAATTACTTTCTAGAAATAAGAAGCATGCTTACAAACTATACAGAAGATGTCTATTTTGGTGTCATTTATAAAAGAACAAAATATTGTTAGCAATTACATGTATAAAAGTCCAACAGGTTTTATAAAACAAAATGCATGTCTTGAGGAATATTTTCTGACATGGGAAGTTCTCTTAATATAAATTTAAATAAAAAAGCATCATGATCTCAATTTTATGTTCATTTTATATATATATATAAAAGTATATGTACATATGTATGTATATATATATATATATATATATACTTTGAAATGGTAGAAGAATGGTAGAAGAAGGTACGTTAGCCCATTAAAAACAGTTATGAGTGGGGTGCCTGGGTGGCTCAGTCGGTTAAGCCTCGGACTTCTGCTCAGGTCACGATATCGAGGTTCATGGGTTCAAGCCCTGCATCGGGTTCTGTGCTGACAGCTCAGAGCGTGGAGCCTGCTTCAGATTCTGTGTCTCCCTCTCTCTCTGCCCCTCCCCCGCTGGTGCTCTGTCTCTCCCTGTCTCAAAAATAAATAAAACAAAAATTTAAAAATAATAATTATGAGGAAAAAATGAGTTGAGAGAATGTTGATGAGAGAAAAAAATTATTTTTCTCTAATTTCTAAACTTAATGTAATGTGTTTTTCCGATTAATTTTTTAAGTAAAGCACATGCACATGCTTTTAAAAGAAAATACTGAAAAAAACATTTTGTTACTAATGTTTCCCATTATGATAATGAAGCAAAAATTTAAAATTTTATTTCAGCACACACTCCAAAAGAACAAATGAAGCGTCCATCATACGTCTTTTCTTCCTCATGCCCAAAATAGAATTAAATTGGACAGTAAAGGGCTTTATATACTGATCCTTGCACTATTAATTTGTGAGTTCTAGTAAACTTTTCACTATGCTTATAGGTCCCCAAAATGGATACAGCCATTAAGAGTGTAGGACACCGATTACATAAAGAAACCTTGGATCTCACTTGACCATGTCAGAAAAATACCTTGAAATCTTTGGGTCAAAGAGCACAGCTGTGACGTCACACTGATTGGGTGTCAGTCCAGAAATCCTTCCTAGGGAAAATCATGGAGGAAAGGGACAATGTATAAGTGGAAACTTGACAAATTTTTGTATACAATGCTTGGATGAACAAAACCAAGAGGGATAAAAAAGAACTTCCTAATGGTCAGAATTATTCGTTGAAGAAGTTGTTTTATAAAAAGCAGCCAATCCTTTTGAGTTTTGACCGCTGGGAGCATTGCCCAGTTCTTTTTTAATTAGCGCTCAATTAAATTCAGCTGAGGTCACAGAAAATGAATTATACTCTTCATTTAGGAAAGAAGAAACAAAAAGGAGAAAAATAAGAAAAATCAAATATTTTAAAAATAAAAAAGCAAGTCTTTGGATTTACAAGGCATGAAGAAAACTTCAAATTTAAATTATACCTTGGGTATTAGAAAATATGGTATGTTTTCCCCAATGAGTCTTATAGCATTTGTTGTTGTTGCCATATTTTAAATTTCCCAAAGGGTGTTGGACTCTTCAAATGATAGTAAACATAGAGGGAAAAGGTAACTAACCAGTAATTTGGAGAGAAAACAGAATTGTAGATTTATGCTTGCTAGCTTCACTTTATTAATTGAGGAAGCTATTGATGCTTCAAGAAGACAGTACTCAGTCTCTAGAATTTAGAAGTCACATAAAGAAACTCTACCAAAGAAAACTGATGCAGGAAACTTTCCACTCCATGGCAGAGTATTCCAGAGATTAAGGGGCTGTGTACTTTGCTTTTACCCAAGTGAGCGGGATCATAAAGAAGATTTTGCTTCTGCAGATGTTTAAACACATCATGCCAAAGACAAATTTTTCAACTGGAACCCTCAAGAAACGTCACTTCTATGTCTTGCCAAGAGAGATCCAGCATTCTCTCTACATAAACATCTGCTGGAAAAAAATTTAAAGGGAGACATTTCAAACAATGATGTTTGTAGCTTTTCATCTTTAATAAGGTAGGCAAATAATGAAAATGAATTTGAGATACATTCCTTTCCAAAGCAACTTTTCTTCACTGACATGCATTAACGTGGATGGTCAGAAAAGGAAAACATGAACGTTGTGTTGGGTAGAAATGCCTAAAAGCATTTTTGTGAACTATCAGTCATACCTGAGAAACATTCATAAATCACAGTTTCCTTTAACTTCAGAAGCTCCACAGGTTCATTGTCATGCTGACTTGTTTGTGGCAATTATGCTACGTTTATATTTACATAATAATTGGATTTTCTATTAAATTAAACAAAAAACCCTCAAAAGTGAGAGTCAGGGAACCATAAGTTAGCTATACAACCTGAACAATGCAATTCATTTGTAGTTAGAATGGAAACTTCATCTTGTTCAAACCATCGTAGATGTTTGGGCATAATTCTCTGTAGGAAATGCAAGATATATAGCTGGGCTCTTTAAGGATCCAAGAAAGAGACGCACATGGATTGCCTTTGGTAATAGGTGTTTATTGCAAGAATACACTAGCATGTAATTTAGCAAGAGCTACCTCATAGCTCTTCTGGGTTTCACTGCTTCAAAGAATCAGAGGTACTGCAGGTATCAGGAAATGGGAAGTATTTTTTCGGTGTAAAAATAGTTTAGTGTAGTGGGGGTGCCTGGGTGGCTCAGTTGGTTAAACTTAGGCTCAGGTCATGATCTCATGGATCATGGAGTTGGGTTCTGGGCTGACAGCTGCTTTGGATTCTGTGTCTCCGTCTCTCCCCGCCCCTCACCCTCTCTTTCTCAAAAATAAATAAACATTAAAAAAATTAAAAACAATAGCTTAGTGTCTTTTGGATTTAAAACTAAGTTCAAATGATCCACCTTCTCTCCCATTGTTCAACATTTTGACTTTCCCCAAATAACAGATTTGATTGATAGCTTTGCCATCATCCAAAAGGAGTGTCCCCCTTATTAAGAATTTCAGAGCACTTCAGCTCAGGGTACTCATGTACCAGTCTCTGGATGGAAGGTTTGGATTCTCTTGACATACAGAGTTCAAGAAATTAGTGGCTGATTTAGCAAATAATGGTCTGGGCTTTTCTTAGAAGTTAGTGACAGCCATAGTTGAAACAGTTCTCCTGGAGTCTTCTTGCAGCATGTTCAATAAATCAATAATGGAAAAAAGTGCATAAAGCAAGGATTTAGTGCACATGCCTTCAAATGGAACTCATTGGTGTCACCTGAACTTCAGAGCTTCAGAGACCAAATCTATAGTAAAATACAGTATTAGTGCTTAGTATTTCTCGAATGGTGGAATGAAAGCTCATTGGACCTTCTCCCCAGCAACACAGTCCTTAAGTTGATGAAAATTATAAGGAAACTATTGTTTGTAGTTTACAGAGAGTGTCCTACGGGCATATAGCAAATGGATAAATACTCATTCAAGAAAATCAACAGTGAGGTTTTCAATCAGAAAGAACAGTGAGAGTCTGTGTTTCTAGAGCCTCCACCTGGTCCCTTAGTAACAATTCATTCCCTGAGCTCCATATTAGAGAAGGTCAACCCCAGGTGCTCCACTCGGGATCAAGGCAGAAGGTGAGGGAGTCCTTGAAAGTATTTCCCAGATCACTTGCAGCATCACCAACACAGGGCCTCACTAACACAGAAGGCTCAAGTACAACTTTTGAGCAAACGAACCTACAATAACTTATCCCGACCTGAAGGTAGATCCTAGGATTCCAGACATAAAAGTTCCTGGTAATCTGGAAGACTGTGTACATGCTCAAGGTTCTGCCTTTTCAACAGAAATCAGAGGATAACTCTAAGCTACAAGCTACTGGCCAAACATAGGTTAAGTAAGTAAATAAGAAAACAAACAATCTGAACTAATATGTGAACACACATATCCAATGGTTAAAGGTAAAATTCATCTAACCAAGTGGGTGTAAATATAAACTTTAATGAATAAGTGGTTTATGCTGATCCAGGAGCAAAGACTAGTCAGCGAGATGGCAAGAGAAAAACAAGGGTTAAAATCTGAGTTTTAATTTCCTACCATAGGGGAAATAGATTTGGCAAAGTCGTTTAGGAAAGTCACTAAATAAATAAGCAAACAACCAATCAAAAAATAACAACTGCTTCTGGCATGTGTGGGTGAGGGGAATCAGTATATGGAGTTGCTAGAATATATAATTTAAATTTTTTATTTTTTAAAAAATATTTACTTATTTATTTTTGAGAGAGACAGAGAAAGAAAGAGACAGAGAGAGAGGGAAAGAGAATCCCAAGCAGGCTTCATGCTGCTAGCAAAGAGCTCGATGTGGGAATCGATTTCATGAACGATGAGATCATAACCTGAGCTGAAATCAAGAGTCAGACGTCTAACTGACTGAGCCTCTCAGGCACCCCTAAAATTTTCATTTTCAACAACAACAACAAAAAAATGAAGCCTACAAGAAAACAGAAAATTGTCATTCACAAAGAAGGAAAAGAACTGGCAATGGAAAATGCTTTTGATGTGGTCCATTTGGTGAATTTAGACAAACATTTTAAAGCAATTATTATACCTATGTTCAAAGACTAAAGGAAATCATTCTTTAAGAATTAAAGGATGGTACAATGGCAATATCTTATGAAATCGCACATATCTGTAAAGACATAATAAGTGTTTGCAAATAATCAAATGGAAATTTTGGCATCAAAAGTGTGATAGCCAAAATAAAAAGTTTACTAGCAGGGCTCAACAGTAAATATGAGCAGACAGGGCTCAACAGTAAGTATGGAGCAGACAGAAAAAAGAATCAGCAATCTTGAAGACAGATTCAATAGAGATATAGCAATCTGAAGACTAGAGAAAAGGGAGTGTAAACAACAACACCAACAGCAACAACAACAAATAGGGCCTCTAAAAAATGTAAAATAATAATAAATGTACTAACATATACATAATGAAAGTACCAGAAGTAGAGGAGAGAAAGAAAGAAAGCAGTAGGGAAACTGTCTTCAAAGAAATAATGAGTGAAAACTTGCAAAACTGGATGAGGGCATTAGTTTAAACATCCAAAACGAGCCATGAACTCTCAGTTGGATAAAAGCCAGGAGATCCATCAACATCCAAATATGTAATAGTCAAAATGTTAAAAGCCAAAGATAAAGTAAAAAGTCAAAAGTAGTAAGAGATAAAGGACTTATGTACAAGGTGATCCCACTGCGATTAATGACTGACTTTCCATCAGAAACAATGGAGGTCAGAAACTGGGGGAGCATATTCAATGTACTAAAATTGTAAGTAACCGTCTACCAAGTGTCTTATATCCAACAAACAAAGGTGAAGTAAATATTTTCTAGACCGGATAAAACCCAAGATAACTGTTCCTAGCGGAACTGCTTTATAAGTGCTAAAAAACATTCTTCAGACTAAAAGCAGGTAATACCATTCAGTATTTCAAATCCATATGGTAAATACAAAGAGTATACAAAAGATATGTAGGCAATTGCAAAAGACAAGATTCTTCTATTTCTTCTCCTTTCTTCCCTTGACTTATTTAAAAAAAAATTAGTAAATCAATGTGTAAGCAATTATATGGTTGAGACTATGACATATATAAATGTAATATATTTGAAAATAAGATCACAGAGGATGTGGGTGGGAATAAATTTATACTGGAATGAAGAAATGGCACTAGACAGTAACTGAAGTACTAGGAAAAAACAAAGAGAACCAGAAAAGATAAGTAAAATTAATATAGCAAAATAGATACATACTTTCTCTTTTTTCTTCTCTGTTTTTTTGAAAGACATAAAATATTATGATTATATCAATGTATTGGGGGTTATAAAATATAAAATATAAATTTGTGTTAACCGCAATAGCACAAAAGCAAGGGAGGGGATTGACCTATACAGAAATGAAATTTTGATATGTCACTGGAACTAAATCAGAAGTAGATTCTCGTGAGTTAAGATGTGTAAGTCCTAGAACATCCACTAAGGAGATAAGTCAAAATTATAATTAAAAGTCATTCAGGTATTTTCAATGCTATATTAGAGAATATTCATTAAATATAAGACAAAAAAGGTGAACAGAAGGAAAAACTCATGAGACATATAGAAAACAGAAAGGCAAATAGAAGTAAAAAGCAACCATGTCAATAACACTAAATGTGAATGGATTAAACACTCCAATCAAAAGGCAAAATTGTCAGATTTGAGCTATAAGAGACACACTTTAGATTCGAAGATGAAAACAATCTGAAACAGCCTGCAAACTGTAGCCACCAAAGAGCTGCAATGGCTCTGCTAGTATTAGAAATGAGAGCTCTGAAACAAAATGTTATTGGAGATAAAGACAGGTATTTCATACTGATAAAACTGCAAATTCATCAGAAGTATACAACAAATATAAACGTGTATGAACCTAGTAAGAGAGCCCTCCAGATTATCGAAGCAATATTGACAGAATTGAAGGAAAATACAGACAATCCAGGGCACCTGGGTGGCTCAGTCAGTTGAGCATCTGTCCCTTGATTTTGGCTCAGGTTGTGATCTCATGGTTTGTGAGATAAAGCCCCATGTCAGTTCAGTGCTGACAGAACAGAGCCTGCTTGGGATTCTCTCTCTCCTTCTCTCTGACACCTGTATGCTCATGTGTTCTCTAAATAAATAAATACACATTTAAGAAAAGAAGATACAGACAATTCAATTTTAATCCCCACTTTCAATAATGGATAGAGCAGTTACAAAAAAATAAAATGTTGAACAATGGTGTAAACTAACCAGAACTCCTAGAAACCTACACCAAACAAGAGCAGTACATACATTCTTCTCTAGTTCCCATGGAACGTTCTAGAGGATATAACAAACGTTAGATCACGAAGTAAGTCTCAGTACTTAAAAAAAAGATTTAAGTTAATACAAAAAGGATTTGCTCAGCCCACAATAAAATGAAAGTAGTAATGAATAATAGAAGGATATTTCTGAAATTAACAAATATATGGAAATTAAAGAATACACTACTAATTAACCAATAAGTCAAAGATAAAAATCACCAGGGAATATAGCAAATGCTTTGATATGAACTGAAAACAACACATACCAAAATGAATGGGATGTAACTAAAACAATGTTGAGGGAAATTTATAGCTATCAGCGATCACAATAAGAGAAAAAAAAAGAAGAAAGATCTCAAATGAATAATCTAACATTCTGTCTAAAAATATAGGAAAAGAATAAACTAAAAATATAGCAAATAGAAAGCAGAAAGTAATAAAGATAAAAGAAAAAAGGAAGCAGAAAGAAGAAAAAACGATAAAAATAATTAATGTAACCAAGTATTAATTCCTGCAAAATATCAGCAAGACTGACAAAACATTAGCTGGAGTGACAAAGAGAAAATCAGAGAGTCAGATTACTAAACCCAGACATGGTAGAAAGACGTTACTGCTATTCTTTTTTTTTTTTTTTAATGTTTTATTTATTTCTAGGAGAGAGAGAGACAGCGTGAGCAGGGGAGGGTCAGAGAGAAAGGGAGTCACAGACTGAAACAGGCTCCAGGCTCTGAGCTGTCAGCACAGAGCCCGACGCGGGGCTCAAACCCACGAACCGCAAGATCATGACCTAAGCGAAAGTCAGACGCTTAACCGACTAAGCCACCCAGGCGCCCCTATTCTTGCAAATATAAAAATGATTCAAAGAGAATGGTATAAATGATTGTAAGATTAGATACATAGATGAAATGGGCAAATGCCTAGAAAGATACTACTTACTTAAACTGACTCAGAAAGAAATAGAGAACATAAATACATTATATTGTGTAAGTACATTGAACTTGTAACCAAAAGATTCCCCCAAGCCCACAGAAGGCCCAGGCCCAGATAACAATCACTGGTGAATTCTACCAAATGTTTAAATAAGCATTGACGCCAATACTTAAACTTTTCATGAAAATAGAAAAAGAGATAACACTTCCCAAATAATTCTAGGAGGTCAGTATTTTACTGATACCAAAATCAAACAAAGATATCAGAAGAAAAGAATCTATCAGTCAATAATTTTTATAAATAAAGGTGTAAAATCCTCAACAAAACACCAGCAACCTACATCCTGAAACATAACAATGATTATAAATCAATCAGTGTAGTATACCATATTAGTAAAATAAAAGGCAAAATTACAGTTATCTAAATAGATGGAGAAGTAGCATTCAGCAAGTACCAACAGCCTTTCATGATAAAATGTCTCCACAGATACAAATAGAATGGAACTTCCTCACATGATGGTCATTGATGACCAGTCTAATTATCATGAAAATTAATGGTGAAAGACAGAATTCTGGTCCCCTGATATCAGAAACAAAACAAAGATACCCACTCTCACCTTTTCTCTTTAGTATATACTAGAGATTCTAGCCAGGGAATCAGGTGAGAAAAAATAGTAATCAAAGTCATCCATGCTAGGAAGGAAGAAGTGAAACGATCTGTATTAGCTGATGACATGATCTTGTATAGAGAAAAAAGTAAGAAATTCATACAAATAATATTAGAACTAATAATGAGTTCAGCAAGGTTGCCAGTGACATGAGTAATATATAAAATCAATTCTATGCCTATACAGTGCAATAAATACTAAAAATAAAATTAAGAGACAGTGACTTGTACAGAATATGTTTCTGAAGAAATTATCAACGTACTAATAAAAGTTGAGTAAATGGATAGCTGGCTTTTCATTATGTTAAATGAGATACCTATGTTTAGGTAGAGTGTAGCTCTTCTAATATGTCTCAAAAATTTGTACACAAATTTGGAAATTTAGAACCCAAGTCAATCCATATATCTTTTGGGTTAGGTCCTAGATTGACTAGGAATTTGGGGAACAAATTGTATTCCATTCCCTCGATACTTAACAGAACGGTATTTTATTTATTTTTTAAGTTTATTTATTTTGAGAGAGACAGAGACAGCGGGAGCAGGAGAGAGGCAGAGAGAGCGGGAAAGAGAGTATCTCAAGCAGGCTCTGTGCTGCCAGCTGGAGAGCTCAATGAAGGACTTGAACCCATGAACCGTGAGAGCATGAATTGAGCCAAACCAAAAGTCAGGTGCTTAACTGACTGAGTCACCCAGGCACCCCCAGAACAATGTTTTAAAAGACAACTCATACATGTTTAGAATAGTCTCAGAGTTGATAAAATTCCAGATTTGATTATCATGTGGAAATAGGGTGGCAATATTGTTATTCTTTTATCACATAGGAAAATTCTTCATCAGAGTGATTGGTACATGTGGCAGAGAACCATTTTTAAGAAATGCAAATCAGGTCACACCACTCCTCTTCTTTCAAATATCCAATGCTTCTTATCACACTTCAGTTAAAAGTGAAACTCTTGGAGCGCTTGGGTGGCTCAGTAGGTAAAGCATCCGACCACTGGTTTAGGATTAGGTCATGATCTCAGCGTTCATGAGTTCGAGCTCCGTGTCCAGCTTTGTGCTTGCAGTGTGGATCCTACTTGGGTTTCTCTGTCTCCCTCTCTGCCCCTGCCCTGCTTGTGCTCTCTCTCTCTCTCTCAAAATAAATAAACTTTTTTAAAAAAGCTAATCTCCTCAAGGAGCATCCAATTTGACCCAAGCCTCCACTGCTGATCCAGCTATTCTTTCTTTTCTGGATCAGTGTATTCAGTCACATTGGCCTTCTCCCAGATGCTAGTTCTCGTCAAGCTTATTCTTCCCGTGGGGTTTTGCTATTCTTCTTCCCACTGACTGGAGTAGTCCCTGTAAAGACCCTTCCCTGGTTCTCTCACCTCACTCAGGCCCCAACTCACACATGTCTGGTCTCACTACTTGACCTCAACTCAAGTCAAGGTTGTCCGTGACTTGACTTCCTTTCCTTCAATGGACTTACCACTACCTGAAATTTTATGATCCATATGCTTCTGGATTTAGTTATTTGGTTACTCTTTTTTTTTTTCTCTCCTACTAGAATGTAATCTCTTCGAGGCCATAGATATTTTTTATTTTGTTGGCTCCTCAGAATTAGTAGAATCCTTGGTACAAAATAGATACCCAGTAAATACTTGGTAGATGGATTAAATTGTGATAGTTCTGTCTAGTCTATTGCATTTAAGAATTCAAGAGTTTCAAGTTTTGTTTTGTTTTGTTTTGTTTTGATTTGGTGACTTATGTGTTTTATGAATGGCATGAAAGCCTGGGATCGTCGAGTTTTAAATTAGAAAATACGTCAGGAATTGATACAGTCTTGACTGTTAGGTTAAGAAAGTACCTGAGAAAAAATTCTGATAGATAAACAAGAGTTTTCATAATAAGGGTAGTGTTCTATTTACTTTGAAATCAAATCCATGCCACTATTATCTTTATTCCAGAGAAATATAGAAATGAAAAAACCCTTAAACTTATACAATCTACATAAAGACCCTCAAAAGGTGGTTCATTAGATTACATAGGTGCATATACATATAGAGTAAAACCTTGGATTATGAGTAATGAGTAGTAAAACCTTGGATTATGAGTAATGCCTTCTGTGAGAATTTTGTGGAACAAGCAAGTGTTTCTAATCAATTTTAACTTGATAAATGAGAGATTTCTTGCAATACGAGTAGTACATGAGGCTGAATGTCACATGATCACAACTGAACCAATGGTTTCTCCCTCTCTCTCTCACTCGCTGTGGGATTGTGGGTGATCATCTTCCATGCTCAGATGCTCCTTCTCAGACCGCGGTGGTGTTTGGCAGGAATCAGTGATTTTTCAAAACATTGGAGGGTGCCCACAACTGGCACTAATGTATTTTTTGTCACCCCAAAGCATCTATAGACACTCCTTTGCTTTTCCAGACAAGAGTAAGCTTAAGAATGCTTTGCTTCATTCTAGGTCAGGCTGCCTGCAGATACAAACTCCTCTGCTGCCTTATTGCCAGTTACATTAAACACAATATATGACAAGAGTTTATTAATACCGTACTATAGTCCACATCCATTAGTGACTGTGAAAGTTGTCCTATGCAATAACCCTCCTCTCTCTTGTCTCCCTCATACCAGCAACAGAGGTTTTCAAAGGTAAGTGCAGGTTAATTTATTTTTCTTCATATTTTGTATTTTCGCTATAATTTTGTGTCATATGACAGTATTATAATAATTTTTATATGAATATTTATGGGTTGGGAAATGAATCATCTGACTTCCCTTATTTCTTATTGGGAACTTTGCTTTGATAAGCAAGTGCTTTGGATTACAAGCATGTTTCCAGTACAAATTTTGCTTGCAAACCAAGGTTTTACTGTATATGCATTTATATACGTATACTTGCACGTACCCACACATATATTTAAAGTTACATACACACACACACACACACACACACACACACACACAACTGAAGACATGCTATTTTAGTTCTTAGCCCCTGCAGTGGAATTAGATACATCTGCTCCAAATCTGGGCCCTGCCTGCCATTTCGTAACTGCTTAAACAGGTTATTCGACTTCAGTAAAATGGAACTGGCTCCCCTTTAAAATAGGGATCAAGCCTAATTCACAGGAATGGAGTGAAGACTAAATGCAATAGTGCATGTTAAGTGTCTGGCATGGTGCTTTGCACAATGGAGGCATTCAATAAATAATAATTCGTCATTTTCCCCACGGAATCTTCCAGGCTTAGATTCCTCTCTCCTTTAAATCTTTCTCAGCTTTATAAAACACATGGTCATTGAATCTGAATTTTCCAGGGGCAGGTTCCTTCTCACATATGTCTCCTAAGTACTACAAATTTACCTGACATGTGACAGATACATAAATTTGGTAAGTTGGCCCCTCTAAACAAACAAAATAAATAAATAAATAAATGGAGAAAAAGAAATGGAATAAGTGATGAAAATCCGCATACATCTATTTCTCGTAGAAATATTTTATTAGATTTTCAAACAAGATCTAAAAGCAATATCAAGTAGAGGTGTGTGTGCTTCCCAGGTAAATAACCAGAGGAGCATATGTTACAATATATTGAGTTTTGTCCATACGGAAATGCCTTTAGGATGCTGTAGTGATGTAAAACGGTAAGGTGGACAGAGAAGGGGACAAAGGTTCTGACAGACAGAGCATGAATTGTGGCCTGCTAACCAGGATCCAGATGCTAGCCAAGATAGAACTTGAGCCCATAGTCTATGGTGAAAAAACAATCAGGAAGGGCTTTCCATTTAATATTTATCCTATCATACTGCTTCATGCTGATTTACTTCCCCAAAGCCTCAAATGTGTTTAGCCTAACACTTTGAATAGTAGAGACAAAAATTAAAATGATATGTCATTTCCCTCTTTTCTATAACAAATGGGATGGAAGAATTTTCAGCCCCTTCTTGGGTATAAAACACCTCCACAAAGGAAACACAAGACAGTAATTCATCAGGGCTTCAATATGCTGGTGCATCTAGCATACGTTCTAAAGGTCTCTTGCAACAGCATAAAAAAAGAAGGGAAAAAAAAAGCCTGAAATACTGCCCAAACTTTATCTTGGACAACAATCTTCTTCAAAAGACTTACTCGGTTGAGAAAATGACTTTCTATAGAGAGGCTGACCCTTCAGTTTCACGGAATATATTTCGTAGTATTCCAAGAAGTTTTTGTAAGTCATGTTTTTCTCTGATTTACCTATGAATCTATACATCTCCGTGTCTCTTCTCTGTTTTTCCCCGTGCCAATGCAGCAGCAGCAAAAAAAAGTATGCCAGAAATACTTAGCACATGGCTAAAATGCACACCCTTGGAAGACTACTAGCAAGCCAGATGATTCACCTCTATGTTTTTTCTTTGACTTTAGGTAACTGTCACCCCTAACTCTAAAGATGAAGCTTCACCCAGGAAGGGGACAGTGTGATTGCTGCAGTAATTCTTGCTTAAGAAGTGGAGGGTGCTGAATTCACAGAAGTATCCGTGAAGTGTGCTCACTCCCCTGCAAGTATGGAGAGAAGTACCTGAAAGGGTAATTTTATTAGGGGCTAAAGAGCAATATTTCAGTCAGTAGCAGCAACGGAGGCCTTGACCTTCCCCTTTTTTTGCCCATTCCCCTATGTCTCTGTGTGGATATGTTTATTTATTCTGATAGTTTTGTTTATTTTGTTGTTGTTGGGGTTTTTGTTTGTTTGTTTGTTTTGTTTTGCTTTAGGGTGAGGAAAGGCCTCTCTGGGAGAAATTTCTGTATATTTAATATGTAATCTTTGTTGCCCTTTTGTAAATAACCTAAAACACACCTAAGAAACAGTACTTAAAATCATGTTTTGCATGTTTTACAGTCTATAGGGAGCCAAACACCCAGAAATAACATCAACATCATTATTTCCGTGTGGAAATATAGTGAGGGCGATGAATTCCTGCTTACCTGCAAACAGGTCAGCAATGATGCATTCTTAAAGGAAATGTCAGTATTTTATAAATATAGTTTTAATATTGGCCCCCATCCTCTGAAACCTCTGCTCTCACCACTCATTTGGGATGCATTGTACCCAACAGATTCCCATACAATCATTGAACTACCTAAATCTCCTAGTTTACAATAAATTATGTATAATCAATGATGTGTGTGAAAATAAAACAAAAACTTCTACTATAAGGCATTAGAAAGTTACCTTAGAAACTCCATACTGTATATTTTACACAGGTTATTTTTAAATTGGGGGGTATGGTTTAGTAATTCATTTGATGGGAGGGAGGGAAGAGAAAAAATGAAAAATATTTCCTTTGCTTTTGCCCTTCTTTCAAATCGAGGAGGAAAATGTTGAGAAGAAACACCGCCCTTTCCAAAAGTTTGAGTACAGTGAGCTAGAAACGGTGTGATTAGTTTTTCAACTTGACGGTCCCTTTAGTGGTGGGTTTGGGACTCAATAATGGAGCCACTATAGCTTAGACATTAGTGTTTTCTAATAAGCAGACTAAAAAAGAAATCAAGGGAGCAACTACAGCCTGTAAGTTACCAAGAGAAAAAATTCATGTCCCAATCTCTCCAAATGTATTGATATTCTTCAGACTGATAATAATAAAGAAAGCATTACATGCTTAGTTCCAGAAATTCTCCATTTCCATTATTGCTGGAAAAGCCATCTAAAAAGCACTTGAAGTTGATGATGTATGTTGTTTACTTTCTTGAAAAAACATCCTCTCCAAATAGGGGGAAAGGTTAGAAATGATTTGTACTGCATTGATCAATTTATCTGAGTTGTCTTTCGACAGATTGTATTAATGGAACTTCATTTTCTTTTATTCAGTTGACGGCCAATTTTTTGTTGTCTCTTAAAAAGATCAATGAACATGTCTCGCCATCTTTTCACAAAACAAGATGATTTTCCCCTTAAACTTTAAAAAAGACTTTATTATTTTGTTGTAATAGATTTTTGTCTCCCTCTTTTTGCTTTCAGCCCCCTGGAGTGAGTTTTCTAATGCCTGCCTTTTCTTTCACACCTCTTTGTAGCTTCAGCTTCAATACCTTGAATTTCACTTCTCCCCCCCCACCCGCCCCCATCATTCTGGGTGCCACAGATGTCTTCAGAGACAGGAGCTTTTCCACTCTTTCAGCTGCATCGGGAGGACAGGCCGATGGTGTCCACCACCACCACAGCCTTGTAAACACAATCAAGATGAGCGCTTGCGAGAGCAAGAGTGCGTTTTGATGGGGGCATTTTGCACCACGTCTCTTCAATTCCTTAAAAATGACAACTTGCTGCTTTTACCCAGGCCGGGTGGGAACAGCTGATTATCTTTCTGTGCAAGGAGGGTAGGGGACCTAGGACTCCTCATTTGCCATTTCTTGACATTTAGAGCATATTTCTATGAATGTAAATGCATGTTTCTGCCGGATGGAAACATTCTTTTTTTGGTCTGTTTTGCTTTTATTGCAATGGAAGATATGAAAAGTCAAAAGACGGCAAAACTCAATTTATCTACCTGTCTCTTCCTAGTAGATGCAGATCCCTGGTTTCTTCCACCCCTCCCTTGCCCCCTCATAATTACCCCCAGAATCCCATCTTCTTTTAACACATCGTCAGCCACCTGGCATTTGTGAAGTGTAGCCTTGCCTGCAGAGAACTGGCACATTCAGAAGGTTTTTTTTCCCCCCTCTGATATTGAAGAGCTGCAGAAGCCACGTGATATATACTAACTTCTCCCAACCTCCCTCTAAAACATAATGAGCTCAGGAGGAGTGACTTCAGCACGTTTTCAATACATAGTTTAAACGCAGTATAGATGTCTACATCTTGAGCACAGTGTTTCATTGCTTCCTTTTTATAGTCTCAAAAACTTCCTTAAAACAGATTTCCCGAGAACAAAAGAGAACTAGCATTGGCACTTCCGCCGGTGCTTTCCTTGGCAAAGTTATTAGAGCAAAACGAAGTAAAATCCTGATTCCTTAAATGAAGGATCCATTCCCAAACCATCGCTTACAGGGGAATAAGCCAATCACGATTAGGATCAATCATAGATCATCATCCCTCACGTTCCAGACCCTGTGGCCTACAGAGGACGACAAGCAGGTATCTGGACCAGTGGGCTTCTATTAGGAAGGGGGAGGGGCAGAGCAGAGAGTAGTTTTTGTTAGTTTGTTGTAGTTGTTTTAAAATTTATTTATTTATTTTGAGAGAGATAGAGAGAGAGAGACTCTGGGAGGGGCAGAGAGAGAGGGAGAGAGAATCCTAAGCAGGCTTGGGCTGTCAGCACAGAGCTCCTTGCGGGGCTCAAACTCATTAACCATGAGATCATGACCTGAGCCAAAACCAAGAGTCAGATGCTTAACTGACTGAGCCACCCAGGCACTCCTGGTTGGTGTTTTTGTTTTTGTTTTTGTGTGTGTGTGGTTTTTTTTTTTTTTTTTTTTTTTTTTTTTAGTGATTATCATCATTATCTCTCAAGCAGGAAGTCTGGGCATATTGCTGCATTCCTCCTTCTTATTGAACCCGCATTTATAATCAATCACCAAACCCCTCAGCTGTCTTTCCTAAACATCTCTTAGCCATCATCTCTTCTTTTCTGTTTCCCATTTTCTCAATTCAGGCTTGTATCTTTCCTCAGCTGGATGACTGGGCTAACCTTCCAACTTGTCTCATTTCCTCCGGCTCGCCCTGGGAGCGATCCTGCATACTTGGCCAAAATCAGCCTTCCGAACTGCAAATCCACTCCTGCCCTTGCATCCCTCCATACTGGAGAGTCTCCCCCACCTTAGTTTCAGGACACAGCTCCCAGCATTCCCGTGTCTCCTCCAGACATCTCTGGCTTCTTCTCCAGCCCCACTCACATGCACATGACCTTGCAGAAAGAGGAACTGTCTGCAGCTCCTTCATTCATCCTGACATTTTGCTCTGTGGACTTTAATACGTGCTTTTCCCCTTGCCAAGAATGCACTTTCTCTCTCTTTCATCGAGCAATTGCCTACTCAGTCTCAAATGCAAAGCAATATGAACAAAAATGACGAAGCTCTCAAGCACGAAACACAACCTCTAATATAATATTCCTTTCTTAGAGGCCCCACCTAGACTCCTGAGTGCAAGGAAGTGCTCTTTTCTATGCTTTTGTAGCAGTTTATACTAGGTCTTCACACAGAATTGCTCATGGTTCTCAGATTATCGATTTGGTTGCTACTGGAAGTCCCCCGGTGCTGCTTTGGCTTTGAGTGCCCAGTGAGAAGAGGCACATAGTAGACACTCAGTAAATACTTTTGAATTAAATAGGGATTTGCACTAAACATCTGTGTTTAACAGGCTCTACTGATTGAAGTCACAGGAAGAATGTGAAACTAATGTAGTGATAAGGGGGTGTCACCTATGAAGAACTCTGGGTACCATGGAGCTTAAAGGTGTGGATTAACTGGTCTATGAAGGCCAATGTCAGTGAGCATGGAGAGAAGCAAGTCTTTTTCCTCCATCTTTCTAGATGGATCTTTCTAGATAGATCTTTCTTTCCTCCATCTTTTGTCTCTGCTTCCTTGTGCCTATCTGTTTTACTCTTTTCTACCTCCCCAGACCAGGTTTTCAACCTACTCTGGCTTAAATGTGCTCATGCATGTCCCAGCCACAGCTTTACTGAACATTCAGTAAATGCAGGCACTTACTAGATAGATACTACTTATAGCATTGAGTCATCATGCTAAAATCCCAATTGGGAAAAACTGATTTCTCCTCCAGACCTTGAGTGGTGTTTGGCCTTGGCCCAAGAGGTGTTACAAGGATGGGAGTGGATCTATAGACCTCAAAACAGTGGATGGCCAATTCCCAACCCAATTTTCCAGTTTATTCAAGCAACTTCATAGGGTCCTAGAATAGAAAGTCACCTGATCTTTCTGCTTAACAATGTGCTTTTCTGAAGGCCACTTAGTAACTTTTTAAGAGTTAATCCATGAGATTCTTTCCGAATTGAAACATTTGGTGATGCTGTGCTTCCCCTGCACTATATGGAGCACACACTTGTGGAGGCAAGACTGATGGTTGGAAGGAAGAGAAGCCTATTAAACCAGATTCACTGTTAATGACTCAATGAGAATAGTGAGAAGAATAAACCAGTTCTAAATAAATACGGGAGATTGATGCTGTTGTTCATTAGTAATAACGCTAAGGACTTAGTTGAGGAGGCCCATTGCTTAGATGTTGTGCGCTCACTTAAAAACAACTTCAACAAGTCTTTTCTGAAGCACAGTGTTATGGGTTGACTTGTGTCCTCCCTCAGAAAAACCATATAATGTAGTCCTCCTCCCGTTATCTCAGACTGAGACATTATTTGGAAATCGGATCATTGCAGATGTCATTTATTAAGATAAGGTCATATCATAGAAGGGTGGATTAATCCAGTGTGACTGAGAGTTTTGTACAAGGAGGACATTTAGACACAGACATGCACACAGAGAGAAGGTCACGTAAAGATGAAGGCAGAGAGCAGGGCGATGCATCTACAAGCCGAGGAATGCCAAAGATGGCCAACAAACCCCCAGAAGTCAGGTGAGAATCATAGAACATGTTATTCAAGGCCCTCTGAAAGGCCACCATGATTTTGGACTTTTGGCCTCCAGAACTGTGACAGAATACATATGTTTCTTAGCTGCTCGGTTGTGGTACTTTGCTATGTCAGACCTAGGAAACTAATACACACAAAAAGATGCCGTTAGAGTTCATAAGCTTGTATAATCTATGGGGATTCCTCAAAAACTTAAAAACAGAGCTACCTTACAACCCAGCAATTGCACTACTGGGTATTTATCCAAAGGATGCAGGTGTGTTGTTTCAAAGGGGCACATCTACCCCAATGTTTATAGCAGAACTATTGACAATAGCCAAATTATGGAAAGAGCCCAAATGTCCATTGACTGATGAATGAATAAAGGAGATATTAAATATATAATACCACATGTCCTTTATATATATATATATATATATATATATATATATATATATAATATTACTCAGTGATCAAGAAGAATAAAATCTTTCCATTCGCAACAACATGAATGGAACTAGGGTGTATTATTTTAAGTGAAATAAATCAGTCAGAGAAAGATAGATATGATTTCATATGATTTCACTCATATGTGGAATTTAAGAAATAGAATAGATGAACATAGGGGAAGGGAAGGAAAAATAAGATACAAACAGAGAGGGAGGCAAACCATTAGAGGTTTAAATATAGAGGACAAACCAGGGTTGCTGGAGAGGTATGGATTGGGGGAATGGGCTAAATGGGGGACGAGCATTAAGGAGAGCACTTGTTTGGATAAGCCCTGGGTGTCATAAGTAAGTGATAAGTCACTAAATTCTACACCTGAAACCAATACTACACTGTATGTTAACTAACTCGAATGTAAATAAATAAATTTTAAAAAGATAATCATGCAATCATACAAATAGGACAATAAATTTGAAGATGACCATTAACTCTTCCGGAAAAAGAAGCGTATATTTAAGAATGCATGCAGAGTGTTCCATTCACTAACCGAAGTCTAGAGTTTGAAAATTTGTTTCTTCTGTTAATGTTTCCCGGACTGTTTTGCTTCCTTCTTCCCCCTCCATTTTTAATTTTTTTTTTAAATTTTAACATTTATTTATGTTTGAGAGACCAAGAGGCAGAGTGTGAGCAGGGGAGGGTCAGAGAGAGAGGAAGACACAGAATCTGAAACAGGTTCCAGGATCTGAGCTGGCTGTCAGCACAGAGCCCAACACGGGGCTTGAACCCACGTATGGTGAGATCATGACCTGAGCCAAAGTCAGAACTTAACCGACTGAGCCACCCAGGAGCCCCCTTCTCTCTCCTTTAATTTAATTCAACATTAGGTCCCACAAGTTCCCACCACTCCAACAAGTCTCCCACATTGATACCAAGGCATGACTTCCAACCTCAGATTCCTTATCTATAAATGAAACACACACTGGAAAACATGCCTTAGAGTTTATGTGAGGACCGAGTGAGAAGAAGCAGGTAGAATGTCTGTAGTCCAGGGTCTGGAACAGAGTAAGTGCACAGTAGAATCTATTTTTTTTAAGTCAGAAATTATTTGTACCCCCTCAATTTGCAACTTGCTATCCATTGTCTGAAATGAGTTCCTTGTTTTCTGTGTTGGTTAAGCTCCATCTTTCCAAATAGATCATATTTCAAACAGATTTGTTTACCAAAGAGATCAGTTTGGGAAAGAAACGATCATGGGTTTGCATTCTGTGTTTCTTCCTCATTCTTCTCAAAGTCCAGTATAGTTACAAACACACAGTGCATAATAATTGCTCTACAAATACATGGCGAATGTGGAAACTGATGATAAAGGTAGATTTCACACACACACACACACACACACACACACACACACAAACACACACAAGTCTAACTATCCCAGGTGGTTTAAGAATAACTTTGGAAACTGACCCTATAACAATATTCTTAATTTCGAAGTTTCCAGGTGCACAGAAAAAACAAACAAACAAACAAACAAACATGGGCTTTGGAGTCAGTTTCAAATCCTCTTTCTGCCACTAAATTGCTCTGAGGACTTGGAAATGATTTAACCTTCCTGAACTTCAATAAGCTTGTCTGTAACATGTTGGCTCTGTCGTGAAGATGGAGAAGATGCATGTTAAGAACTTTGTAGAGAACCTGGCATTTAGTGGATGCTCAGTAACATAAGTGCTCTGTTCTCATTCTCTATGCAGGAACCCCAAGGAAATTAGGTAGGTAGGTAGGTAGGTAGATAGATAGATAGATAGATAGATAGATAGATAGATGGATAGATAAACACACTTTCACAAAATTGGCATGTGTGATTGTGGATGGGGGTGTATGATAAGCATGCTTGAAATTCATGGAGCAGGCTATGAGTAAGAGAAGATAAAGAACAGGCTGGAAATGTGGGCATGGGACAAAGTTGCTACTTCCCTTGCATCCTGTAGCACTGTTTAGTCAAGTTGACCTAAACCAAATACTGTCATGCATAGAAAAAGTAACTTTTTTTTTTTTTTTTTTACAAATAGTTTATTGTCAAGTTGGTTTCCATATCACACCCGGTGCTCATCCCCAAAAAGTAACTTTTGAATAGAAGGAACTACTTCTCCTTTTTACCTCTGTCATGGTAGTGATCAGCCCAGAGTGAATGAAATAGTGGCTCAATGCAAGTTCTACACCTGCTTCCAAATATCTCATCCTATAGGCATTGCCTTTGTTTGCTCTCTCTACATATCTGAGCTTCCCTTATTTTTTAAGTTTATTTATTTATTTTGAGAGAGACAGACAGACAGACAGAGAGCAAGTGTGAGAGCAGGTAGGGGCAGAGAGTGAGGGAGGCAGAGAATCCTGAACAGACCCCACACGGTCAGCTTGGAGCCTGATGCAGTGCTCGAACCCATGAATGGTGAGATCATGACCTGAGCCAAAGTCAAGATTGAGTCACTTAACTGCCTGAGCCAGGTGCTCCTGAGTTTTTCTTTAAAACGCATTTTTAATGTTTATTTATTTTTGAGAGAGAAAGAGTTGGGGGAGGGGCAGAGAGACAGAGACATAGAATCCAAAGTAGCCTTCAGGCTCTGAGCTGTTAGCACAGAGCCCGACACGGGGCTCGAATTCACAAACTACAAGATCATGATCTGAGCCCAAGTTGGACACTTAACTTAGTGAGCCACCCAGGTGCCTCTGAGCTTTTCTTTATAATCAGGATAATGCATGTACACGATTAAAAAATAAAATTACGTAATAATTATGCAAAACAGTGAAGAAGGAATGAGAGGAAAGGGGAGGAAGGTAAAGGACAGGTTAGAGTGCACGTAGGTATAAAGGTACAAAAAACGACTTCTCACTTCCTCATCAAAGGCTACTTAATGGAGCCATTTAGAGACTTTTTATTTTCCACTTAAAAGAGATCAATGGGTCTCAACCAAACCAAATATTTGGTTGCCTTTTTTCCTGGTAGCTCAATGCAAAATTGTGGCTGGTTATGAATTTCCAGGAAAAAAAAAATTGGATTTTGATATTAAGTCTAGAAATAGGAAAGTTTTGAAAGGAATAAAAGACACTGTTATTGCAGAGAGCAAAAGTCTAAAGCTTAAAGGAGCAAAGAGAAACCAAAGGGGACAGTGAGAGAAGTCCGAGGTAGAAGATCTGAGTCCCAGCTCAGAGTGGTGATCTCCTCCATCATCTGGTTGTACAAACGGAAGTCGAGCAACCGTGAAGAGAATGAGTAGGAGGAGATCTCTTACTGCACGTCAGAGACTGTAACAGATTTCTAGGAGATGGAAAGCATGTGGCATATGCGGAGGGATGAAAGCTGCAGAGATATCCAAGATGGAGAGCTTGTAAAGAAAATTCCACAGCTGAGCAGGGAACCTGTCCTTTCAGCCAAACCTAGAGCACCGCTTACCTCAGGGTTGAGAGTCACCTTAGGTAAGGATTAGAGCTTGGTCTAAACAGAAATTAAAAGCTGACTACACAAGAAAAGGATGAAGGTGCTGCAATTCACAATTTGCAAGTACCCTGTACTCATGAGCTACAGGCCTTTTGACATTTGCCACTCAGGGGGTTTACCTGAAGAACTTAAATGAGCCACTTTGGGAGAATTTGGATTTCCTATGAGAGCTTTAATACTCCAGAGTAAACCCCAGTGCTTCCCTTTCTGGTCTTGGGACCCCCCCGGGGGTAATCAATGGCTGGTTCTCCACTCTCCAACCTGGACAAAGGGAAGTTTTTGACTGTCCCTGTGCATCAGACAACCAGCCAATCTTCCACCTGGAGAGCAAGTTGATAGAATAGAAAACTCACAGCCAGTTTTCTAAACCATCAGCCAAGTTCTTGACTCACAAACATGGCATTCCCATCATTCTGGGATGTAAAGCGTCTCTGGGTTAGGACAGCTTTGCTCACATCTGTTTATCTCCAGTATCCAGCACAGGGCTAACCAAAGACAAAAACTTTCACCTATTCCTAGGAAGGCCATATGCTTCCCAAAGGAAGTCCATTCCACCATCTAGTCTTTCTTTTGTCTTTTAAAAAATATCATTGTTGTCCATCCATTCATTCATTTTATAAAGTATTCATTACCAACTACTGCCAAGCTCCTTTCTGCAGACAGTGACCAGAACTTCCATTTTAATATCAATCTATTGTTAAAGAATTTGTTGGATGACTCACGACTTGAAATAAAATATGTCTTTAGTTTCACCTCAAATTAAAGTTGTTTACATATAACAAGGAAGAACATGGGGATGATGATGGTAGCTATTATTCTTTTAGGCGGGCCAAGCATTTATTTCCTCCTTCTGGTTTTCAAGTTCTTGCATTTCATTTGAGGATTGTTCTTTGTGTTTAAGAGAGAAAGTATGGAAAAATAAAGTACAGTTTTGAATGAAGACATATTATCACAAAGGAATTATCGGAAAATAATGAGGGTTTTGACATCAAAGATGCCATGATCTTTGCAAAGACCATTAAAAAATAAACACAACAATGCCCAGATAAACCCTGGGTCCCTGCTCTTCTCACTTCCTACTTAATGATTTTAGAAAGTTTGCCATGTTTTCTTCCTACCTTACTACTTTAGGCCTCAAAGTCCATTGTTCTTCAAACGGTGAGAACAGATGGTAGGATATTTCTGATATTTCATCTTGCAACTTGCCAATGAAATATAGAGGACAAAACAAATCAGAGGAACAACAAAACATGCTTGGTTGAATAGAAAGTTCTCACAGTCATTAAGATCCATTTCCAATAGTGATCTTAGCAATAAAGACACCGGCATCCTTGACTTTGCAAAGCCAGCACCACAGAATTAAGGTTAAGGAACAGGGAAGGGGCAGCGAACAGACAGGTAATCCTGGGACCCCAGAGTGGTGGCACTTGCTGCTGGCAGTCTGCGTTTGGATGACAACATGGGAACTGTCTCCTGTGAGTGTTTGCAAATACAAATTTGCAAGCATGTGCATTTAGAACTGACCTCAGTTTATCTCTGATTGTATTCAAGCCAAATGGGAGATTGGTTTTAAAGCAAAGTGCACCTGGGGTGCCCGGGGGAGGGGGGCTCCATCGGTTAAGCGCCAGAGTCTTGATTTCGGATCAGGTCATGATCTCATTGGTTTGTGCGTTTGAGCCCTGCGTTGGGCTCTGTGGTGACTGCTCTGTGCGGAACCTGCTTGGGATTCTCTCCCTCTCTCTCTCTCTCTCTCTCTCTCTCTCTATCTCTATCTCTATCTCTATCTCGGTCTCTCCCCTGCTCATTCTTTCTCTCTCACTCAAAATATATTTAAAAATTAAAAAATAAAGTAAGGTGAACCCATAGTGGTATTGTTCCAAGTGCCTGAAAAGAAAAAATATACATCTTCTCTGGACTCATAAACATTGTTTTGCCTCTAAACAAGTTAAGGTTTAATTAGGATATAATAAATCACACATATTTATTACATTCAAATTTGGTAAGTTTTGCCATATGCTTATACTTGTGAAGCCACCACTGTATGTCCTTGTAATTCTCTGTCCTGTCCCTCCCCACCCCTCTATGCCCTGGCCCCAGCCAACCAATAATCTGTTTTCTGTCACTACATAAGTCTGCATTTTCTTTTCTTCTTGCATTTCATATAAATGGAGTAATACAATACATATTGGGTTTTATTGTGTCTGTCTTCTTTCACTCTGTATAATTATTTTCAGATTCATCCACGTTGTTGTAACAGCAGTTCATTTCTTTCCAGATTAAGAAGTGAGGAACAGGGGCACCTGGGTGGCTCAGTCGGTTAAGCCTCTGACTTCGGCTCAGGTCATGATCTCATGGTTCATGGGTTCGAGCCCTGTGTCAAGCTCTGTGCTGGCAGCTAGCTCAGAGTGTGGAGCCTGTCTTCGGATTCTGTGTCTCCCTCTCTCTCTGACCCTCCCCTACTCTTGCTCTCTCTCTCTCTCTGTCTCTCTGTCTCTCTCTCTCAGAAATAAATAAAGCATTAAAAAAAAAACAAGTGAAGAATGAAACTATACTTTCGAAGGACATGATCATTCATGTGTAAAATCCAATGAGTCCACTAGAATAGCAAAAAAGTTTAGGAAGATTGTAGAATGGACAGAAATCAAGTGTATTTTTATATCCTAGCAAGAAAAATCAGAAGTCAAAATGAAGAAAATACCACTTGCAATAGCATAAAAATAATAAAAATATAGGTATAAATCTGGCAAAAGATATGAGAAACCTAAATGAAAACTAAAAAAATGGCTGAGATGAATTAATGAAGACATAAATAAATGGAAAGGTATATTGTATGTTGAAAATTCAGTAGACTTAAGATATTAATATTCTACAAATTGATGTATAGATTCAGGACCATCCCATCCCTCATTTCAGAAGATTTTTGGAGAATTTGTCAAGATGATTCCAAAATTTGTATAAAAATTCAAAAGACTTAGAAGAGCCAAGAACAAAAGTGGAGAACTAATACTACCTGATTCCAAAATTTATCAAGTCACAGTAAACAACATTGTAGTATTGCTATAAAGATATGCATATAAGTCAATGGAATAGAATAGGATACAGAAATAGTCCCCCAAATATATAGGCAACTATTTTTCCCAAGGTGCAAAAGCAATTTAGTGTAGAAAGAATAGCTTTTAATAAACCATCCTAAAATGTTTGAATACCCATAAACAAAAAATAAAATCTACTTCACACATAACACTATATAAAAAATTAACTCAATGGGATGCCTGGGTGGCTCAGTCGGTTAAGTGTCCGACTTTGGCTCAGGTCATGATCTCATGGTTCATGGGTTTGAGCCCCACATTGGGCTGTGCTGACAGCCAGCTCAGAGCCTGGAGACTGTTTCAGATTCTGCATCTCCCTCTCTCTCTGACCCTCCCCTGTGCTCGCTCACGCTCTCTCTCTCTCTCAGAAATTAAAAAAAAAACATTAAAAATTTTTTTAATTTTAAAAAATTAACTCAAGATGGGTCATAAACTTAAATGGTAACCCCAATACTATGAAATTCCCAGAATATAGAACAAATCTTTATGATCTTGAGTTAGGTGAAGATTTCTTAGCTATGAAATCAAAAGCATGATATTAAAAAATATATTGGTAAATTGAACTTCACCAAAATTCAAAGCTTCTGCTTTTCAAAAGTCTACCCATCCTTTGTCTTGGAGATGATATAATGCAACTGGAATTCTCGTATGCTGCCAATGGGAATGTAAAATATTATAAATATTTTGAAAGTCACATTGAAACATTTTTAAAACGTAAAGAATCATATGTTTTACCATGTGATTCAACCAATCCTTTCTTGGTATAACCATAGCAATGAAAGCATCCATCAAGTCAAACACTTTTAAATAGATGCTCATACCATATTTGTATCCAAAACTCCATTAGGAATGCATGTATTAAAAATGGTGGTATACCCATACAACGGAATACTGCCCAGCAGTAGAAATGAATGGGCTATGGATACGTGCAATGGCAGGGATGACTCTCACAATAATTTTTCTGAGTGAAAGAAGCTGGACAAAGAGTGCCTACCGTACTATTTAACTTATATAAAACTCTAGAAAAGACAAACCAATACATAGTGACAGATTGCAGACCAGAGGTTGCCTGGATGAGCTAGTGAGTATGTTCCTTGTCTTGGCCACAGTGATCATGTCACATTTCACAGGTGATCATTTTATCGTTTCACAGGTGTAAATATGTAACCAAACTTATAAAATGGCACACTTCCAATACATGCAGCTTGTCGTCTGTTAATTATGCCTCTCAATAAAGCTATGAAAACATCAAAAATAGTAATGATAACAATAGTGAAATAAACAAGAAACAAACATGGCGCTAATGTAGTCAGACACACAAAAGTACACTGCCTGTGATTTCCTTTACATGGAGTTCTCCAGTAGGTGAAACGAACCTAAGGTGATAGTGGTTAGAATAGTGCCTCATTCTGGGGGTGGGAAGGATGATTGGGAAGGGGCAGGTGGGAAACGTCTCAGGGTAGAACGTTCTGAAACTTGATCTGAATTATGTATATAGGTGTGTGTGTGTGTGTGTGTGTGTGTGTGTGTGTGTGTGTGTGTGTATGTGTATATGTATCTTGGAGATGATAATTTTCAGTAGCATTAAGATACAAAACAATGGAATGGAACACAAAGAATTGGACTTCACAAACGATTATCTGTGAAACACTGATGCTTCCTGACACTCTCTCTCTTACCCTGGAGATTTTGAGGCAATTAGCATTTCAGAGGCTCTGAGGATTTTTGCAATATAGGAACTTGCTTAACTTTGTTTTAAATCAGCTTTTCTAAGACTTACTGGACCATCGAGACAATTTTTTCTTATTTAACACTTTTAAACATCTGATGGAACAAGTGTTCCGAAGGGATGTATTTTAAGAAACGCTAAACAAGCCAATTAAAAATATACTGTTTAGAATCTCTGGAGGTTTAGAGAGGTTAATTGTTTTTGTCAGAGCTCACACCGCTGGCAAAGGACAAAGAGGCAGGATTAGAAACATGGGGCTGTCTGACTCAAAGGCCAAATCTTAATCATCCAATCCTCACCAACCTGCCCTGCGCCTCGGTTTTCTCATCTATAGAATGAGAAGGCTGAGCCCACATGAAGTGTGAGATAACAATCAGCTCCCACTTTTTCCATTTGTGTTTTGAGGGCAGCTTCGTTAAACTTTCTGTACATCGGGTTCTGTAAAATGAGACTTATATACCATAACTGAAATGAATATCAAACAAAATAACTTCTATAAAACACCTAATGTTTCTCTTCTCATTTTTCAACCTAAGAAATAACCAGATAAAATAACAGATGTTTTAAGAATGGGTACAGTTCACATTTCTGTTGGTGTTCTGACCATTTCATGGGTGAAAGATTGGATTTCTGTCAATGAATACCAGACTTGGGTACGGGTACGTTCATGAACTGTCCTACTTCACCTGTGCAGCTTTAAAAAATAGGAACAATTGGGGCGCCTGGGTGGCTTAGTCGGTTAAGCGTCCGACTTTCGCTTAGGTCATGATCTCGTGGTTCGTGGGTTCAAGCTCTATGCTGACTGCCAGCTCAGAGCCTGGAGCCTGTTTCAGTCTGTGACTCCCTCTCTCTCTCCTAGAAATAAATAAAACATTAAAAAAAATTTTAAAAAAAATAGGAACAATTTTAGTTTCAATATTTGATGTACTTATTAATAAGGGGAAGAGACATCATTTATGATATTTATGTGTCATATTATGCCTGTGATTCATTGGTGGAAAATGTTATTTCATTTAATCTTTACAAAATTCCAAGAGGAAATTATCATCCCCATTTGTGCACTGGAAAAATAAAATTCCAGAGTATTTAATCAATGACTGGAAGAAGGTATTTAATCAATGACTGGAAGAAGGTATTTAATCAATGACTGGAAGAAGGTATTTGGAGGTATTAAGAAGAGAAACCAGAGGCACCTGGGTGGCTCCATTGGTTAAGCATCTATTGATTCAGCTCAGGTCATGATCTCATGGTTGGTGAGTTCGAGTCCTTTGTCTAGCTCTGAGCTGATAGTGTGGAGTCTGCTTGGGATTCCATCTCCCTCTCTCTCTGCCCCTTCCCAACTTGCTCTCCATCACTCTGCTCTTTCAGAAATAAACACTAAAAAAATACTTAAATTAAAAGGAGGAAAACCACAGTTTACAGCAGATCCTCTGCCTCTTTGGTCTCTCTGTTCACCTCAAGTCACTACCGGTTCAAGGGCTTCATTGTCCTTTGAAAGATGATCATGGTGGTGCACCTGGGTGGCTCAGTTGGTTAAATGTCTGATTTTGGCTCAGACATAACCTCATGGTATGGGAGTTTGAGCCCTTCATGGGGCTTTCTGCTGTCTGCATGGAGCCCACTTGGGGACCCTGTCCCCCGTTCTCTCTACCCCTACTCTGCTTATGCGCTGTTTCTCTCCCTCAAAATTAAATAAACATTTTTTAAAAAGATGCTTATGGACAAGGATCTGTCAAGGCTTACTGTCTTACCTTCTATCTCATAGAGAAGAACAAAACTCATCTAGGGTGGCTCTGAAGGTTTGGAAAATAGTGTTTTTTAAATTACAATTGCCATTTATCAAGTTATTAGGCACTTTCCAAATTCCTCTTAGAGAAAAATAAGAATGAAAGCAGTCATTTCAATATGGAAATAAAGAAAATAGAATAAAACAACAAAAACAAAAACAACCCATGCCCAATAAAATCCAAAAAGCTAGATGACCTTTTCCTCTAACATCGTGGGAAATGACATTATTGTAACATGTCCCTCCCAATTAGCAAGAAATAAAGGTACGTTTATAACATTCTAATTCACAGTGTAAAACACGTTATGCTGAGCGAAATAAGTCAGGCAGAGAAGGACAAATATCATATATTTGCACGTATAGGAGGATTAGGAGGAACTTGACGGAGGAACAAGGGGAAGAAGAAGGGCGGAAATGGTGGGGGAAAGGGAGAGAGGCAAACCATGAGAGACTCTTGAATGCTGACAAAAACTGAGGACTGATGGATGTGGGGGGGAGGGGGGATGGGCATGGAGGAGGACACTTGTTTGGATGAGCACTGAGTGTTATGTGGAAACTAATTTGACAATAAACTATTTGTAAAAAAAAAAAACACGTTATGAGAAAGCAACATATGACATGCACATAATCTTAACTGCGTGAGTAACCAGATGTTATCAACTGGAATACTTTGAAAGCATTGCTCTGCAAACACCGGCCTTTTTATACAAATTAGCCAATAATGTTTACTTGCCATGTATTCATAAACAAACTCATGCATTCGAGCATCTTCTATATTTCTTGTCCTGCAGTAGATTGACAGAGGCAGTGATGCTCGACTCACCCTCGTGTAACCTATTGATACTTTAAAGGGCAATAAAAAATGGAAAATGCTGCAGGATTATTAAATAAAGTAAATAATATTTAAAAAAGAACAAAGTAAACTAAAATAATGAAATGTCAATAAGTTCAAGGGGCCATGATGAAAATACTCTGTACCATTCAGTCCTTCTAGACCTGTCTCTTCTCCCCCAGAGTAATGTCCCCTGACTGTCTATTCGTGCTAAATTTGTGTGAATATTGTGTCATTTTTACCCACCTCTGATTTTCTTTAATATATTGTTTATATGATTTTCAGTTTTCCTACTTTTTTGTTTCCATAGTTTTTTCTTCACATATATATATAAATATATACTGTATAAATGATATAAATATATATAAATTATACAATTATATATTATAAACGTATATATTATATATAAATTATATAATTATAGTCATATAATTATATAATAAATACAATATAAAATATATAATACATATAGAACAAATAAATTATATAATATATAATAAATATATATATATTTACGTTTATTTATTTAGAAAGAGAGAGCATGAGCAGGGGAGGGGCAAAGAGAGAGAGAGTATCCCAAGTAGGCTCCGCAGACTCCTGATGCAAGGCTTGAACTCACAAAAGGTGAGCTCATGACAAGAGCTGAAATCAAGAGTTGGACACTTAACCAACTGAGACACCTAGGCTCCCCGCCCCAGTTGTGTATATTGTTAAAAACAGTGGGCAGAAAATTCAGGCCTTGACCTAAGAATTCATTGACCTAAGCACTTCTTCCTTAAATATTTACTAAGAATCTACTAGATGCAGGCACAGAATTAGATGCTAGATTAAGGAGAGGCCCCTTTAGTTGGGTAAATCTGAGTATTCTTGCCAAAGATCAGCCAGGCCCACCAATTCCCTTAAAGAGTACACCAGGTGAGGGGCACCTGGGTAGCTTAGTCAGTTCAGCATTTGACTTTGGCTCATGGTTCATGAGTTCGGGCCCCATGTCAGGCCCTGTGCTGGCAGCGCAGAGCCTAGAGCCTGCTATGGATTCTGTGTGTCTCTCTCCCTCTCTGCCACTCCTCTGCTTGTGCCCTGTCCCCTTCTCTCAAAATATAAAATAACCATTTAAAAATTTTTTACTTTTGTTTTATTTTTTTAATGTTTTTTTATTTATTTTTAGGAGAGAGAGACAGAGACAGCATGAGCAGGGGAAGGTCAGAGAGAGAGGGAATCACAGAATGAAACAGGCTCCAGGCTCTGAGCTGGCAGTCAGCACAGAGCCCGACGCGGGGCTCGAACCCACGAACCACGAGATCATGACCTAAGCGAAAGTCGGTCGCTTAACCGACTAAGCCACCCAGGCGCCCCACCATTTAAAATTTTTTTAAAAAAGAATACATCAGGTGAATTGATGAAATGCCCCTATTTTTAAATATCACAACCATATGGTATCTTGGGTCACACAACCATTTTATTTGGAATAGAGTGCATAACATTAAGCGCTTGCATAATCTTGGAGTGATTAGTACGCTTGACTATATACTTATCTCATTTCATCCTATTCGAGTTCTAGCTTTCCACAGCATACTGCCTCAAAAGTGTTTCTTCCTTTCTTTTTCCTTCTCTTTCTTCTCTCCCTGCCTCCTTTTTATTTCTTTCATCCTTGTCTGGAACATACATGCTAAGTAAGCAGTTTACCATCTAGAATGGCAAACAAGAAATTATAACACTGATGTGGTTGAATGCTCTTATTTCAGAAATACAGAAACTTAAAATATGAAATAAAGATAAGAAGGAGGAAAACGTCACTCGAATCAAAGCTGTATTCTTGAGATTTGGTAGGCTTATTTTTATACAAGTAGTGTAGACAATACTTGATTGGCTACCGTATTTTTACATTCAGAGGCCCATGGGTTCTAATAAGAAATAAAGTCTCCAGGAGAACAATGTTTTTCAATAACAGAAAGGAGGGGAGGATTATCTGACCTAAGATATCTAGCTTTCCAGGTAGAACAGACTGGTTGGCGGGCTGGGGTATCCTAAGCAACCTATTGATCCAAAGTTCTGATTTCTCAAGCCTCTTACAAAGAACAAGACCAGGACACGATAAAGTGCTAAAGCTGAAGGAAGACTTGCTGATGAGAAACAAATGATTCTGCCATTAACATTGATTGTTAATTGATTAAAAAGAGTAAGTGCAAACCTACACAATCAGTTCAGACAAGAGACACATTGACTGATAGTAGCAAAATGTCGGCTTTAATCTGGTTCTACAAGAAGACTCTCAGGAAGGGGTTCTCAGACCAGGGGACATGGATGCTTTAGTGTAAAGAGAGACTCGTGTGAGGAATCTAAACATGAGAAATACCAAATAGCATTTTTATATAGACATAGAGCTGAGTGTTCTTCATTATGGAACTGTATTAATTATTAGATCCACATCAAGCTATTTAGGTAATTAGCAGTTTCTGAAAACTTCATGGCCATGAACAAAACCCTGAAACTGGAGAATCTGTTTTGACAATGCCCATAGAGAGCTGAAGACTGAAATCTTTGGCTTCTTCAGCTGAAGTGGACTTGGCAATGGGTCAAGAGTAGGAAGGCAGAACCTGTCATTTGCTATATCATCTTGCTCCGAGTAAGGGGGAAGAAACAAAGCAAACATTTGTGTCATGAGAAAAGTGTGCGAGTTAATGTTCTCTTTAGCTTTCAGGTGAGGAAAAGGACAGATCTTCCTCCTGCCCTAGAACCCATGGCACTTAGTTGTGAAAGACCAAGTAAAAAAGGGATGCCACCAGTTTCTAGTAGAGCTTGTTTTTTTTTAAGAGGGGGACATTTGGTGCGTCTGGGTGGCTCAGTTGGTTAAGCATCCGACTTTGGCTCAGGTCATGATCTCACAGTTTGTGGGTTCAAGCCCCACATCGGGCTCTGTGCTGACAGCTATCTCAGAGCCTGGAGCCTGCTTCAGATTCTGTGTCTCCCTCTCTCTCTGACCCTCCCCTGCTCATGTTGTCTCTCTCTCTCTCAGAAATAAATAAAACTTTAAAAATAAGAAAAGAGGGGGACATTTTTTAAATGGCCATCAATAAAGAAGTGGTTACATTATGCTAAAGAGACAAAGTGAGGTGCATAGAAAGAATGAGATATTTCTGTTCTTACCAATACAGAAACGTGTTCAGTACAATTGCAAACAGAGAAGTACAACATAATTCCCCTTTATAAAAAGATACACAAGGGGACATGGGTGGTTCAGTTGGTTAAGTGTCTCACTCTTGGTTTCAGCTCAGGTCATGATCTCACAGTTCTTAGGATGGAGCCCTGAGTCAGGCTCTGTGCTGACAGTGCAAAGCTTGCTTGGGATTCTCTCTCTCCCTTTCTCTACCCCTCCCACTTTCTCTCTCTCTCAATAAATAACTTTTTAAAAAGTACACATACACATATTCATCTATAAGTGTATAGAGATGTCTGTAAATACATAGGAAAAAGTCATGAGCACCAAATCTACCAGGTATAAGCAGAGGGTAGGGGTGGTTCTGGTGGATGGGGAATTGCACATTATGTTTTCTGTGCGCACGCATGTGTGTGTGTGTGTGTGTGTGTGTGTGTGTGTGTGTGTGTTTTTCCAGAAAGCAAACAGAGTCAGTCATTTTTCAGTTAATTGTATAACAGAATATTTTTAAATTGCGGTATTTTGATATAAAATTGTAAGTTGAAAATTAAATGCCATGAACTCTAAACTCATTTATGATTTAAAGGAAGCTATTTCCTGGTAAAGAGTAACATGAGACCTAACAATACTGTGAATGAACTCTAATGATTGTGCAGAATTTCTTTTGGCTACTGCTGTCTTGGTAAATCACATCTATGGTCTCTGTCAAGACATTCTCAAACATTTGCAATTTTATTTTTTTATTTTTTATTTTTTTACAAATAGTTTATTGTCAAATTAGTTTCCACATAACACCCAGTGCTCGTCCCCACGAGTGCCCTCCTCCATGCCCATCCGCCCTCCCCCCCACATCCATCAGTCCTCAGTTTTTGTCAGCATTCAAGAGTCTCTCATGGTTTGCCTCTCTCCCTTTCCCCCACCATTTCTGCCCTTCTTCTCCCCCCTTGGTCCTCCGTCAAGTTCTTCCTAATCCTCCTATACGTGCAAACATATGATATTTGTCCTTCTCTGCCTTATTTCGCTCAGCATAACATCCTCAAGGTCCATCCATGCTGCTACACATGGCCAGATTTCATTCTTTCTCATTGCCATGTAGTATTCCATGGTATAGATAAACCACATCTTCTTGATCCATTCATCTGTTGATGGACACTTAGGCTCCTGAAAACATTTGTTTGCAATTTTAAATCAAGTTGCACACATCAGTGTGAGATCAGCTTAGAAATGGAGTCTAAATTCATTCCTTTTTTTTTTTAAAGTTTATTTAATTATTTACACAGAGAAGACACGAGCAGGGGAGGTGCAGAGAGAGGGGGAGAGAGAGAATCCCAAACAGGCTCCACGCTGTCAGCACAGAGCCTGACATGGGACTCAGTCTCAGGAACCATGAGATCATGACCTGAAGCCAAAATCAAGCATAACGACTAACCCACCCAGGTGGCCCCCGTTTCTTTTTAGATTGAAGGCAAAAAGTGTCCCAGAGAATGTGTGTGAAGCAGCTATCATTAAGATCATGATATTTTATCCTTGTTCTTTGTGCATCTCTGGATGGCATGCCCACAATGTAGGAGTCCTAATAGTATTTGAATAAAATCAATATGTGATATTGATTTGCTCCCTAATCCCCCCAAGCGGCCATCCATTTTCCAGCCATCATCACTCCAGTCTCTCCTGGGGTTTAACCGCTCAACTCCACCCCTAACTCTCACTCTTCCTGTCCTTTTCCTCCAGTCTCCAGCTAGCGCATCTGCCATCAAGCCTGATAGGACCAGTGTGAACTATCCCACGGCAGATTCTCGAAGCAGAGTGCAACTGGATATCAGCTGCGGTGGCTTTTTAAGGGTCAGCCGAGCAGAACTGGAAATAAGATGCCCAGAATGCCTTCTTGCTATCATTTGAGTTTGGATTGGCCACAGAGAAATTTCTCATGACAGGGAAGGTTAAGCAAAACCATAGTCCTCATGCTGGAAAGTTGGAGCGGGAATCTGGGCACGATCGTGGTTTGTGCGTGTGCTCTCACTGCCCTGATGGCTCACCTGTCCACTCCAACTCACACTGTACTTCTTCCTTCAGGTTCTTCAAGTCTTAGGTCAAGACCATGTTCCAATATGTGGCCAAAGCTGCCAGCTCCTTCTGTCGATCCCTCATGCTATCTAGGCTGCAGCTAGTGAGACTGGAGCAGAATTGGTTTGTTTCTTGTGGGGACCCATTTGTTCTCATAGGTTCCAGTTTTTCCTCATTGATTTCAACTTGCTCTTGTGCTCCCCTACTTTATGTCCAGCATTGCTTCCCCACCACCAGCTCTGCTGACCTACGGTGAACTCCATGCTCACCACCAGGGCAGAATTCTGTAAGGTTCAATCCTCGCAATCATTTTCTTACTGTACATTGCTCCTCGTGGTTTGGATTCCCTTACTGAGCCCTCCAGGATACAATGGCAACAACATCTCTCCTGTATTTGGTAAGTCAGGAAGACCCAAGCACGAACACAGGAGCCCTTGGATTTGGTGCTGCCCCATTACTGATAGAAGGAAGTCTCACTGTGTTTATGAGCATTTGACCCAACCCATGGAACATCTCAGAGAATTCCTTGTTGTAAATAATTCAGAACACTTACAACTGAGCTTTGGGCATGGAGCAAAATCTCCTGCCCCTCTTCCTCCTCCTTCTTCTTCTTTTTAAAGTTTATTTAATTATTTTGAGAGAGAGAGAGAGAAAGCACAAGGGAGGAGGGACAGAAAGAGAGAGAGAGAGGGAGAGGCTCAAGAAGAGCTCTCTGCTGTCAGCCTAGGGCTCGATCCCACAAACCACAACAAAAGCACGACTTGAGGTGAAATCAAGAGTTGGACACTTCCCTGACTGAGCCACCCAGACTTCCCGCCCCCCCACCCCATGGGGGCAAAATCATTTGATGCACCTTCTCATGAGAAAGAACAATGTTGACTCCCGCCTCCCTCCTTGGATGGAAAAATATTTGAAACACGGAAGTGCATATAATATTCTGCTTGTGTGGCTGAAGTTCTAATGGTGTTTACCTGAAACGTTTCTATCATTCCCAAACTTTCAGGTTTCTGCCGATGATTGGCGACGAACAGATTGCACTTTCCTGAACTGAAATCTAATGAATGCTACGAAGTGAAAATAAACTAGAGACACTTGAAAAAAGAAAAAGAAAACTCACTTCAAGAAATCTAAGCTCTTTTTTGCCCCCCCCCCCACTTCACTTGCAGCCAACTGAGCTCCCCCACATTCTGATCATCTCCGAGTGCTGGGTCTGTGATGGCGACAACTGATTCATGTGCTCATTTGCATATCCCCCAGTGCCAGCAGCGGGATACAGAAAGGGGCCTCCTGCTCTGGCAGCCGACACAGCACTGGCAAATCAGGGGCTGTCAGAAACAGCTGTCCATTAGCGGAGTTTGTGGAAACAACCAGGAGCTGTTTGAAAATGCTAGGTGGTAGAATTTAATTGGAGTAGCAACTGTTCAAAATTAAGATTAAAAGGACCAGTCAGTCAATGTGAATTTCGTGACACCTTCAACATAACGGTTCAGGTTTGATTAATGCCGCCCCAAGTTTGTGTCTTTCTCTTCTTTGCCAATCCGGTCGATTTGCTTGGTGGGGGTAAGGGGCTGGGGGAGGGGGTGGTGCAGGGAATAAAGCGAGCTGTGAGAGCTCAAGGGTTCCCAAGGTCAGGTATCCTAGTCCCTATGCTGAGACCTCGTTATCTTAGGAATCATGGGCACAGTGAAGAAGACAGAGGGCAGCAGTCCTGGAGGAAGTGAGCTTGTAGATTTGGAGACAGGCGTGGCTTCTCTTTGTCCATATTGTGAGTGGCACTCAGCCACGAGCTGCCACACCCCAGACCCTAAGGTCCCTTCAGCAGATACAGGAATTTACAAAGCACCATTCGCTTCCAGGCCCCGAGATGGGGAGAACAAAGAGTCTGTCTCCGCTGTCCAATGGCTCCTCTCCTGATTATGCCAAAAAGGAGGTCACATGTCGGTGATGTTGCAGTGGTGTTGATGGGGTGGGGTTTGGGAGGATGGGAATTACGAAGACTAGCAATGGTTTCCGAAAAGCATGTTTTTGTCTACTTATAATTTAGAACAGAATCCATATCTCCAAAGCCCGAGTTTTGAACTACTTTAAATTTATCATTGATCTCTTGGGAACTCATCGATATTCTCAATTCCACATTGACAATGTCACTGGCTCAACTGCAAATTCAAGCCAGCTGTTCAGTTTCCTTCTTGACTCCGGCTTTGAAATAGATTGGATATCGCACCCCTCCCTTACGCATGTCCATTTTAGTGCTTATTTATTTTTGAGAGGGACAGAGAGACCGAGCTCGAGCTGGGAAGGGACAGAGAGAGAGGGAGACGCAGCATCTGAAGCAGGCTCCAGGCTCTGAGCTGTCAGCACAGAGCCCAACGTGGGGCCCGAACTCAAGAACCATGAGATCATGACTTGAGCCAAAGTCAGTCACTTGACCTACTGAGCCACCCAGGTGCCCCCACATGTCCATTTTAAAGTCAGTTTAAAAGCGAGCAACAAGAGGGGCGCCTGGGTGGCTTAGTCGGTTAAGCGTCTGACTTTCACTTAGGTCATGATCTCGTGGTTTGTGGGTTCGAGCCCCGCGTTGGGCTCTGTGCTGACTGCCAGCTCAGAGCCTGGAGCCTATTTCAGAGTCTGTATCTCCCTCTCTCTCTGACCCTCCCCTGCTCACGCTGTCTCTCTCTCTAGAAATAAATAAAAATATTTTTTAAAAAAAAGCAGCGAGCAACAAGATGTGGTTTATCTATACGATGGAATACTACATGGCAATGAGAAAGAATGAAATCTGGCCATGTGTAGCAACATGGATGGACCTTGAGGGTGTTATGCTGAATGAAGTAAGTCAGGCAGAGAAGAACAAATACCATATGTTTGCACGTATAGAAGGATTAGGAGGAACTTAACGGAGGACCGTGAGGGAGAAGAAGGGGGGAAATAGTGGGGGAGAGGGAGGGAGGCAAACCATGAGAGATTCTTGAATGCTAAGAACAAACTGAGGACTGATGGGTGTTGGGGGGAAGGGGGGGAGATGGGCATCGAAGAGGGCACTTGTTGGGATGAGCACTGGGTGTTATATGGAATCCAACTTGACAATAAACTATTTGTAAAAAAAAAAAAGTGAGCATATCAAATGCGATTGTTAATGAAAACAAAGTTACAGTATGGTTAAATAGGAATCGTTTTTTGGTAGACCCTAAAAAATTTTTTTAGAAAATTAAAAAGACACCAGAGCAGATCTAGCACAGAGGAAGGACAATAAGCATGAGGCGGCAACTCCAGATAGGTAGTGCGTGGTAGCCAGAAGAGGAAGTGACAGCTGGTGGCTTCAGAAACAGATTTCAGTTTAGTATTTTCTGAACATTTTAATATGCTTCTCCACTGTATCTTTTGTTCCCAATTCAATAACAAAGCCATTTTCTATTTGTTGCCTCGAAATACCAGATCCGTTCGAAAACAGATAGAGGAGAGATAAAGGTGGCATCGAAACAAAACATAGTTACATATCTGGTGCCATGTTAAAATGATGGGGGTCAGGTGGAGGGAGGGGGCTGAGGGAAGGGAAGTTTTCCAAAAAGAGAGAGCATGAGAATGTTTGCAAATGGCAAGGCGTTTACAGCGCCTTGTGCCTCCAAAGCTTTTTTTCCATAAATGATATTCTCTCTCCTCAAACAAAGCATGTCCCCCATCTTCTACTGACCTGATCAAGAGATCCGGCTGATGGTGGTAGCTTGAAGGAAAACAAAAGTAGCGAAGAGTGAACCTGACAGTGGCATTGAAGGCGTTACTCCTATTAGCAGTCACACTGGCTTCAAGGCTGTCAGATGGTGGAGACACTTCTACTGAGACCCATGGTCCATGTGGCATGCAGTGACTGTCTCGAAGAAAAGCGACAATCTGTGTTGGTGGTAAAGGCCTATCCATAAATAGCTGTCTCGTGGCAGCTAGGTTTTAATTGTTGCCAGCCTTGAGTAGGGGAGAGATATGATGGAGTCCTCTGTGCTGCTCCCATTGTATGTGGGAGACATAACAAAGCAAGTGGAGCTGTACTTTGAGTGGAAATGGTTCCCCTCTGGCTTGAGAGAGAGAGAGAAGCACTCAGAACCCAGCTTTTTTCCCTTTCCATTTTTAGTGAAATTAGGTTGCTTTCAACAGACAGTATGGCCGCGCAGATCCAAGCTCAGACCAGAGTCGACTGCTGATATTTCTGTCTCGTACAGAGCTGTTGGGTGAAGTGGTTGTGGGGAAACGTTAGTTTGCAGTAAAAGGAAAATTGAAATTGAGGACCGAGGAATTAAGCGTCACTCGGGAACTTAGCATGTCACTTCCCTGCCTTCTGCTGAGAGAATTGTGGCAAGAATTAATGTTTCAATAACACCCGGGTCTCAGTTGGTTCAATTCTAGTTTGAATAGGAAGGAACAGTGTAGAGTGCACCAGGAGATTGATAAAATGTATGAAGTAAACCTATTTATAAAAGACAGGTCCAATGTAGAATAAGTCTATTAATATGATGCTAGTCAAATCTCTGTCCTTTAACACCAAACTGCCTGGCACAAGTTCTGTTGCTTGGCTGCAGGGAAACGAGACTGACTCCAGCCTTCCGACTCGTGCCTGTAGCCGGTCTCTAAAAACCTACCTCCTGGTCTTCCTACATGCCCAGCTCCACCAACTTCCCAGCCTCCCTTGCAGGGAAGGGTGGTCACATGACCCGTCCTCACCAATGGCACCTGAGGAGAAGCAACAGCTTCAAGACTGGGCTTTTGAGAAGCCTATGCCCCACCATGTTCATTCTCTTTCTCTTTAGGGGATGGGAGAGCCACAGGCCCAAGGGGGCTGTAAAGCTACAGAGGGGGAGGATCCTCGGTCCCCAAACTATAGCTTGAGGCAAGCCACTATCGACTAGAAGCATCTAACATGGACGGTCACATGAGCGAAAATAGGCTTCTCTTGTGTTTGAGGCATTGGCAGTTTTCTCTTAGTTATTGCTTCCTGTCCAAAGTGAATTAGCAGACATGATCCCAAGCCTCATAACAAGCTTTTCCTTCAGGGTCTGTCACGAATTCCTCCAGCCCACCTATTATTCCCCATGCCCACCAGTCTACTTGGCCAGCTCATGGTTTTGATACAAGCTTCACAGGTGATAGCTTTCTTTATCTCTTTCTTTTTTAAAGTTTATTTATTTATGTTGAGAGAGAGTGCCTATGAATGGGGGAGGGGCAGAGAGAGAGGTGGGGGAGAGAGAAAGAACTCCGAGCTGTGAGTGCAGAACCTGGTGTGAGGCTTCATCTCACCAACTGTGAGATCATGACCTGAGCGGAAACCAAGAGTCAGACGCTTAACTGATGGAGCCACCCAGGTGACTCATAAGTGATAGGTTTCTTTCTTTTTTCTTATTTAACATGTATTTATTTTGAGAGAGAGAGAGAGACAGAGACAGAGTATGAGCAAGGGAGGGGCAGAGAGAGAGGGAGACACAGAGTCTGAAGCAGGCTCCAGGCTCTGAGCTGTCCATACAGGGCCTGATATGGGGTTCGAACCCACGAACTGTGAGATCATGACCTGAGCCGAAGTTGGATGCTCAACCGACTGAACCACCAAGGCAGCCCTCCCCCTCCCCCCCTTTTTTTTAAACGAAGGTGATAGATTTCTAATCAGCAGAGACATTAGCTTGGTCCAAGCAGTTGCCAATGTTTGGGGCTGTCCCAGCCACTGGCCTTACCTGGGGGAGGTTAACCTAAGGGCCACAAGGTAAGAAAATGAATCCCAGGGCGAGGTGCAGCAGGAAGGGTAGGAAACACCACTTCCGTTCTTGTGAACCTCCAGCAGCAATCGGGCTTTCTGAAGTCAGTTTTTCATAACTAGAAAGTGGAAGAAAAGGAGTCAAGGAGGCAGTGCTTTTCTACCTTTGCAGGTGGGATTCGGAGTTCAAGTCACACGTACCCGCATCGTGAATGGAGCATTATCGCTGTCATTCTTGATTCTTGCCTTTCCTCAAAATGGCTCTTCTTCTTTCTCTAAAGAAGATAGTCTTTTGTTTATTCATTCATTCACCCAAGGAATGCGTTCTTTGTTCTGTCTTGCAGGAGTTCCCAGTCATGAAGGGGGCATCAAGAGACAAGCACGGTATTGGGTGCGGGAGGTACAGAGATGGGCAGCACACATTGTGGGTCCCGATCAGGATTCCTTGCCTAATATAGGCACCCACAGGGCAAGTGCACTCCACACTGTGTAGAATGCCCTGGAATCCTATGGGAGAGGGAGTGCCCATTGGGTCAGAGCCTACCATTACAACAGGCTATTCCCATCCATTTGACCTCACAACTGAGACACAGAGAGATTCAGGATAATGAGTGTATCCTTAAAGCAATGAGGAGCACCTGGGTGGTTCAGTCAGTTATGAGACCAGACTTGACTAAGGTCATGATCTCACAATTCATGGGTTCAAGCCCCATATCACACTCTGTGCTGACAGAAGAGAGTCCACTTCAGATCCTCTGTCTCCCTCTCTCCCTCTCTCTGTCTCTCCCTGGCTCTCTCGCTTTCACTGTTTCCCCGCGAAAAATAAGTAACCATTAAAAAATGTAAAACAAAACAAAACCAAAAACATTGACGCAGGGGAAACCCGACATATTTATAATGAATACAGCTATATCAAGTTTTGTTCTTGTCTTTATGAGAAATGGCAGAGAGGCATAGTGAGTTCCACTCACTAAGAGACTATCTTTCAAACAGATAACTGTTCTTCTTCTCTAAATGGCTTCTAAGAAGAACGCTTGAATTCTTGATAAAATTTCCAAATTGGCTTTATTTACTCTTAAAATGAGTCTAGTTATAAGACATCTTCAGTTGAATGACCTCTGTGAAAATGCAAGCAATAGGCTGGGCACTTTCTCTAATAAGCATAGGTTGGAGCTCACAGATCAGGGAACCCTAACCCTTACCCCTGTGAGTATTTGAGTCAACCCAGCAGGGTGCTGGCCAGGGCATCTTTGGGCCTGTGACTCTCATGGCCCCCTGTGCCACTTCCTTATTTCACACATCAGCAACTGCTTTGGACTGTGATATAATCCATTCATTCCTAGACGCCAGCACACTGCAGGTAAAAGCAACTGTTTTAAGATTTGACTACATAACTTAATGAGCCGACATAACTGACTTTATCTAGAGGATGATAGTAAAAACAGATAGATGTCAATATTCACACAATGACATGGAACGATTTTTATCCGGCTTGTCTGCTGTGCGTAGCACACTTCCTGGAGGGAGGCAGAAATGTGGGGACAGCTTGGGTAGCCCTAATCAACTGGATTTTGGAGTCCATGATTGAATGTTGCCATGCTTATTAAGACTGTTCTGACCACAACTAGAACACAAAATGAGCTGAGAAATTTATCTACGTAGCAGTATAGACAAATGAGACCAAGAGCACTCTCTATTTGTGCTGATCATGACTGTGTCGCCTGACAAACCCAGCAGAATATTATGAAAGGGATGATTTTGGGCCACAACCAAAAAAGGAATTTCTTTTTTTTTTTTAATGTTTATTTACTTTTGAGAGAAAGAAAGAGACAGAGTGCAAGGAGGGGAGGGGCAGAGAGAGAGGGAGACATAGCATCTGAAGCAGGCTTCAGGCTCTGAGCTGTCAGCACAGAGCCCAAAGCGGGGCTCTAGTATATGAACTGTGAGATTATGACCTGAGCTGAAGTCAGACGTTTAACCAACTGAGCCACCCAGGTGTCCCAAAAGGAATTTCTAAGCATATAGTTTTCACTGGAATGTAAACACCCAAGGATATTCTGTGTAAAAGGATGATGTGAATCTTTCAAAACTTCTTTGACTAAGTGACATGTTTGTTTGTGATGGGCATTTGGTTTTCTCAGCTCTGTATTAGTCAAACCTGTTGTATGTTCATCCATGCCACTTCCCATTTATTTTGTACTTTAGCACTTGAACCATTTCTGCAATATTTTCATATTGAGGCATACAATAGCATTTTAAAAAATGTGAAGGCCATGGGAAAATTGATACAGTATAGTGTAAATAGATGATAGAGTCGAGCTGTAACACAGGAGATGACTTATTTTCTAAATTCATGCTATGCAAGTCTTCTTTTTAAATTGTGTTTTGTTTAGGGGCGCCTGGGTGGCTTAGTCGGTTGGGCATCCGACTTTTGCTTAGGTCATGATCTCGCGGTTCGTGGGTTCGAGCCCCGCATCGGGCTCTGTTCTGACTGCCAGCTCAGAGCCTGGAGCCTACTTCAGAGTCTGTATCTCCCTCTCTTTCTGACCCTCCCCTGCTCACTCTGTCTCTCTCTGTCTCCTAGAAATAAATTTAAAAAAATATTAAAAAATAAATTGTGTTTTGTTTAATCCTTATAGCAATAATGTCAACAATAGAACAATGGGAAAATAAAGAAGAGAGGAAAATTAGAAGGAACAAAATAGTGAGGTGTTTGAGAGTTCTGGCTCAGGAATCAGGAGTCAGTCATTGCTAATGCCATAATCATGACTCTATTTTTAATTTTTTAAATGTTTTATTTATTTCTGAGAGGGAGAGACAGCGTGAGCATGGGAGGGTCAGAGAGAGAGGGAGACACAGAATCTGAAAGGCTCCAGGCTCTGAGCTGGTTGTTAGCACAGAGCCCGACACAGGGCTTGAACCCACAAACCGTGAGAACATGACATGAACCAAAGTCGGACACTCAACCGACTGAGCCACCCAGGCACCCCGATAATCATGACTTTAGAGAATATCATAAGCCTCCTCTCTGAGCACCAGTTAAAACTATGTTTGTTGGAAGAAATAGGTAAGTTGCTGCATGCTATGTGCTACAGATCGACCTGGCACATATGAGTAGTCAACTTACTTAGCTGTTGTCTTGTGTGTAAGCATTACTATCATTATTTTCGTAACAATCTCCTACAACCCAGTCCTCAAGACATGGAGGTTTACTTCTTTTCTATCCTTTATTCTATGCTTATTTGTCTTACATATTTTGATCAGATTTTAGGTTGCTACACCTTCTGGGAAAGCCTTTACAAAATCTAATAGTACTGCATTTTAAACGAAAAGTTTCCAGCAGTACCTGGGGGCCTCAATCAGTTAAGCCTTCCAACTCTTGATTTTGGCTCAGGTCGTGATCTCAGTTTGTGAGATGGAGCCCCGTGTCGGGCTCTGTGCTGAAAGCTTGGAATTCTCTCTCTCCATCTCTCTCTCCCATTTATTTATAAATAAACAAACAAACAAACAAATAAATACATACATACATAAATAAAATTTAAAAATAACAAATTTCCAGTTCTTACTATAAATGGTGGTGATTTGGTTGCAGGATGCATTAAAGAAAATGTAACACTGTACAACTTTGTTGTGACACATCTCCTCGTGCGACAAGGCTTTGTCCTGTAGCAGTGACAAATTATGTCCTGATACATAATCATTATGTCATAGTAAATACCATGTAATGTGACCGCCCCGGATGAGAGGTGCCGTCCTTATCCCCCAAAGTCATGGTTCTAAAAAGATATGCTGGAATCCCTCAGTCAATATTTATGTTCTTCTAGCAAATTGTTCCCAAATTTGTACACTCCTGTCTCAACATTTTGACGACCGGTTCGTCATCACCCGTGTGCATTCATAGTCACACAGGCGCCTTACACTAGCATCGTACATTAATGTACAAATATGCAACTTTAAAAAATGAGCCCTTTAAATCTACACCTACCAAACTTTAGGGTAATTCCTAGCACAAAGCACAGCCTCCAGATTAGTAAGGAAATAAATGAAGACTCCATCGACACGAGAGTTGCATTACCTATCCTAGCAACAGGGATCCTTAGCTAAGAGCTAAGATGACAATAAATAGAAATGCAAGTTTAGAAAGGAAAGGAGTAAAAAGAAAAAAAAAATTAGAGCATTAGAAGAAGAGGCAGGCTGGGGATAGAGGGGCTGTCGCTTAGCTGGGAAGCTGCAGCCCGGGTCACATCGCCCACTCGTCTGTGTGTACTTCGTGATTCTCATTCAGTTGGGCAAGATTCTCAAACAAAGTCCGGTGTCCTAAAAATATTTGGAACTATTACAAAGCATAAATTATAAATGTGTCAGGAAAATGGAAAAAGGTGCCTTGGGCCTACTTAACGCACAAAATGATCTCAACCATTATTCAACAATGATATGAACATCTTTTATTTCATTTCTCCTTAACAGTTCCTTCTGTTTGCTATCATTTCCTGCTCAGCACCATGTCAATAATTACTAAATTAGTGAGACGCCTGTACAATTTCAGCTCAAGTGTTATTACTGACAAGTCAAACAATGGGTCCGGATAGAAAAGATGGGACTCCCATCTCCTTATTTAAATGGACCGTGTTCAGAAGGAAAGATTGAAACCCCCTTTTTCTTCAAAAGAGGGAGGGAGGGAATGGTTTACATTTTGTGCAGCTCAAGGACGCAGAGTCAGAGGAAATGCCTTTTTAATGTAAACCTCTTTTCATTTCCAGGGGACAAAAATGAAGGTTATTGAAAAGAATCATGCTTGGTGGAAGAAGTAATTACATTTTTTTTTTTCAAATCTCGGAGGAATAATGCCTTTATATTTCCTGAGATGACCCAATTTGCACTGTGATCTGCTCCCTTAAATGTAAGTGTGCGGACGTCCCGGCCCTGCATTGTTTTTCACCTGGAAAGATGCCCCCGTTGCACCTCTGATTAATTTGAGTCCTGATCTCCCAAAGTGCAACAGCGGCTGCACTAGTTTTCCCTCCTTACAATGATGAGTTCAAAAGGAAGCAGTCCTTAGCTGGTTGTCTCCTACCTCTGCCACACACACACACACACACACACACACACACACACACACACACACGTCAGCTAGTCAAGTGACTGCAGCTGAAAACCATCTCTTCAAACCGTACAAGAGTAATGGTGAACCTTAGAGCAGGGAAGGCAGTAGCCTGACCCATTATTTTCTGGAAGAGGAACCTGAGATCCTGGGGCAAGCACCAGTGGCTTCCTGTGTGTGCTGGAAATCTTCCAGCTTCCTGCTCATTCTTTCCCAACCTTATGTAGTTAGGTGTATATCTCAAGGACTGTGCTATCTATAGAAAGCGAGAATCCAGCATTTCTGGAATATCTTTTCTCTACAATTGGAAGTCGTGTCTCTTAAACCTTGTGGAATATTTGATGAAATGTGTGCACCTAACAATATCATTGCTGATAAAGATTCCAACACAGCAGTTACACACCTTTGAAACATTTTGATGACTTCAATTAAAATTCTTTATGGGCTAACTAGAAGTTGATTCGCTTTTTGATACAGATGGGACTTCTGTGGGCATAAAACTAAGCTTATTTTTGAAATGTCAGGCAAACCTTCCATGACCCCTGGCTCGTGGTGAGGTAAACATTTATTTACAAAACACGTGTATTATCTGTTCTAATGTATTCACCAACAAACTCTTCATTTCCGGGAACACGATCATTTATGAGGACATGGAACATGTTGAAAGGCCCTAACCTGGACTCTTTTCATCTCCAAAAGGAATAGATGGTCATCTCAATAACATTAATGGGGTTACTACCATTCTTAAAGTCACTTTTAGATCTTCATTTCTCTTTTTCATTTTATCACACCAGCTGGAGAGATTAAGATGTGCATAATTTGGGGTGATTTGTTTTGAGAACTGACAGGAAAGTGTGGTTTCTATCACCTGCAATAACTTAGAGAGGTCAACACAAGAACCACTAGAGTCATCAGAAACTCCACAATCTCACACCATGTGAGATTCAGGAAAAGAGAAATGGCTTCTTTTTCAGTTCATCTCTTGAATATAAACTGCCAAAGCTTTACATAAACTCTCATGAAGTCAGTGTTTACTTGTCAATGATCATATTAACCTTGCTTGAGAAGTCCTGACCCCTTTGATTAGTTATGCTCACTAAAAAAAAAAAAAAAAAGAAATTGATTTGAGGGGCGCCTGGGTGGCTCAGTCGGTTAAGCGTCTGACTTCGGCTCAGGTCATGACCTCGCGGTTCGTGGGTTCGAGCCCCACGACGGGCTCTGTGCTGACAGCTAGCTCAGAGCCTGGAGCCTGCTTCAGAGTCTGTGTCTCCCTCTCTCTCTCTGACCCTCCCCTGATCACTTTGTCTCTCTCTCTCAGAAATAAATTTTAAAAACCTTAAAAATGTAAAAAAATTGATTTGAATGATTTTAATTTTGAGTCTTTATGTATGACTAAACCCTCAATATTGCTGTTTTTCCAATGTCAGAAATTTATCGGTGATCTCAGAGTGCTGGCTACTACTGATTGGGGGGGGGGGGGGTTAAGAAAAGGGAAGAAAATAACCAAAAAATAAAATAAAATAAAAACTAATATTCTGTTTGTATTCTCATTAACATTTGAATTTAGTGATTTTACCTGGATTTGTGTATGGGTCATTCATATAGTGAACTACTTTTCTTCTCACTAAATTGATTAAATTATCTGATTGTTCTCTTTCTTTCAAAAATATTTTTGCATCTTTGTTTTACTTTGAGAGAGAGAGAAAGAGATAGAAGAGACCACATTAGAAAGGACAGAGAAAGAGGGAGAAAGAGAATCCCAAGCAGGCTCCAGAGCTTGATCTCATGAACCATTAAATCATGACCTGAGCTAAAATTAAGACTCGGACACTTAATCAACTGAATCACCCAGGCACCCCTCTGATTGTTTTCATCAATGCTGGCCCTCTTTAATTGTTCAGTTGTTTCATTGAACAGGATACGTGGAAACATTTTTTGAGCTATCAACTATTTAAATTAGATTTTTTTCCTCTCAGAATTTGTTTCTTTATTTGTTTAATAATATTTTTTGAAAGAAGTTTCTGAATTTTCAGGTGCCACCTACTAATTTGTGTAGACTTATAGATGGTGCTTTAGCAGAAATATCACAGATATATGAATATAATAAGTATTCCATTATTGCACCAATGGGGATTAGTGGTATTGTAAAAGGTGAGTTAGCACACTCTACAAAACAATTTTCAGCAGGAGTGGGGAGCAGTGGTTAAATTCTGGATATCCTTGCATATAGGTCCAAAAGAATTTTCTGAGGGATTTGACATGATGTCTGGGAGAAAGGCCTCAGGGAAGACTTCTGCCTGAATAATTGTATGAATGGAAGTGCTATTGACCAATATCAGTTCTGCACATAAGACGTTGTAGTGGAGTGGAACGTAGGGTGGGGATATATAAGCCTGGGATCTGGGAAGATCTGAGCAAATGGTAGAACTAGGCAAGTCATTGTCATACACAAAATATTTGAAACCTTGACATTGAATGAGAAAATCAAGGGAGCGAGCATGCCTAGAGAAGAATGTAGGAGTAAAATGAAGTCTGAGACTCGAGTACGGAGCCCAGCAATGTGGGAGTTATCAGTGATGTAGCAGAGAGCAGCTCTGCTGGAAAAGTGGTAATGGTGGTGGGGGTGAAATACTGATTGGAGAAGGACTAAACGAGAATAATTGGGGGCATCTGGGTGGCTCAGTCACTTATGCATCTGACTCTTATTTTCAGCCCAGGTCATTATTATCCCATAGTTTGTGGGATCAAGCCCTGTGTTGGACTCTGTACTAATGGCATGGACCCTGCTTGGGATTCTCTCTCTCCATCTCCCTCTCCTCCTCCTACCCCCGTAACTAAATAAATAAACACTAAAAAAGAGAATAATTGAAGACACTGCCTACAGACAATGCTTTCAAGAAATTTTTATTGTCAAAAGGAGCAAAGAAATGAAGCCAGTAGTTGTAGGAGGAAGTGAGGACAAGTGTGCGTGCATGCGTGCTGGTGTGCGTGCATGTGTGTGAATCTATCAAATGAGAGAAATAACAGATTGTATATGATGGGAAAATCCAACAGAAAGAAAAGTGTTGGTGTATTCCAGAGGGGAGAATAGTTGGGGTGCTGTTTCTGAGTCAGTGAGCAAGGGTGGTATATAATACACAATTGTAAGCATTGGCTTGGCCAAGAGGGAGGTGGTAAAAAAAAAAAAAAAAAAAAAGCAAAATATGTGTGGACCGAGGGCGGCAGGTGGTAGATGTGATAGTGGAAGACTGTGAAATTCTCTTGATTGCTTCAGTCTTCCCCGCGAAACACAAAGCAAGGTAATCAATTCAGAGTCAGGAGGGAGAGGGTAAAGGTATGGGGGAGAAAAAGGGAGAGAAGGTGTGCAGCACAACGGCATTTAGAACAGTGGTGCTGTCACTGCGTGTGCAGAGTGGACAGTTGGTCATCAGAGTCCGTGATGAAATAAGGACATGCATGAGAAGAACTAGTCATAAAGTTTTATAGTCAATTCGTATTGTCTTAACATCCAAGCTCATAATCCATATCAGCAAATGTGGTTTTGTACTTACTTTGGGTGGGAACATATTCATCTGTGATGCCAGAAAAAAAAACATTATTGAGGTGTTAACTAGATCAAGGTGCTCACATTGGGAACTAAACCAGTGCACTCCTTCCTTCACTGAGAATATTTTGCTGTGAAAAAAACAAAACAAAATAAAACAAAACAAAACAAACCACGAGCTGAGCTAAACTGACTTGGTGATAGTAGTAAAAATTGTGAGTTACACAATCACTAAATTTAAATACACTCTCATTATTATGTGATACTATGGTAGCTGATTGTGAGCAACTGTATTCTGTGCTCAGATATGATGGTTATGGAGAGAAAAATGTTGTGCCGTAAAAGCTTGAACTATAGAATCAATGCTTAGTTTCTGCAAGAATAACCAGTTTGGTCCCAACTTTGTATGAGACCACCAACCAGATTTGTTTATTTCCCTATGTTTTTGGTATTTTATGTTTATTTTATTTTTAAGTTTATTTATTTATTTTGAGAGAGAGAGAGGTTTGAGCAGTGTAGGGGCAGAGAGAGAGAGACAGTCCTACATAGGATCAATGCTGACAGCAAGGAGCCCAACGTGGGGCTCAATCTCATGAACCGTGAAACCATGACGTGAGCTGAGATCAAGAGTCCGACTCTTCCCAATGTTCATAGCAGCACTCTCAACAATAGCCAAACCATGGAAACAGCCTAAATGTCCATCAACTGGTGAATGGATCAAGAAGATATAGTTTATCTATACAATGGAATACTACATGGCAGTGAGAAAGAATGAAATCTGGCTATGTAGCAACGTGGATGGAACTCGAGGGTGTTATGCTAAGTGAAATAAGTCAGGCAAAGAAGGACAGCTACCATATGTTTTCACTCATATGTGGAACAGGAGAAACTTAATAGAGGACCATGGGGGAGGGGAAGGGGGAAAAAAGTTAAGGAGAGGGAAGGAGACAAACCATAAGAGACTTTTTATTGAGAACAAACTCAGGGCTGATGGGGGTGGGGGAGAGGCGATAATGGGTGATGGGCATGGAGGAGGGCACTTGTTGGGGTGAACACTGGGTGTTATATGGAAACCAATTTGACAATAAACTATAAAAAAAATAGTCAGACTCTTAACTGACTGAGTCACCCACACATCCCTCATATCTTCGGTATCTTACATAAATCATAATACTTTCATTCAAGTGGGAGGTAAGATAGAAAAAACAAAAGTTAGGAGATTGTAAGAACAGAGTTCTACAGATTGTTTTGTTATGTTTCATAATTAATAACAATGTTAACAAAAATGGGTTGGTCTTGCTGCCAGACATCTATGCAAGGTTAATGCAGAACAACTTCCAAGTTGATAAAAGATTTCAATTTTTCATTTTCCATTAAAAGTGACAGATACATAAGAAATTGACAAATCCAGAACTCACTTGTTTCATCAATATATAATTTAAACTTATCTATGACATTCCAGGATAAATTATTAGAACTCGTTACTGGCATAGAATTGAAAATGACTTTTGAAAATATAACATCATTTGCTTTCATTTGAATAAATGAAAAAATATTCTGAGCTTGCTGAAATCACTTTAAAATCTCTTCTTCTGTTCCCATCAACACACCAATTGAACCCTAAGTGTTGTTCAAACTCCTATGAATATTGTTAAAACAAGACTTAATGCCATTTATATATTATCCCCCATAGGTAGAGTTGTTATTAATGTGACCTAGATAAGATGAATTAGCAAGCAAGTTCATTTTTCACATAACAACTTCAGGTATTGACAAGCATGGATATTGGTTCAAAGCATACTTACACATATTATATATAGGGACTTGCATTTTCCTTTATTATTTTATTTCTGATGGCAGAACAACAGAAAGTTATTAGAGTAATAAAGGTTTTCTCTATATATTTTCCATACTTACATTTTCAATGACCAAATTGTAGACTTTTTGAGATCTTTCTTTTCTATTATTTCATTATGACATTAATTAAAGTGTAGTTTTATATCTGTTCACTCTAAAAACAAACATTAGTTTTATATTTTGTGGGTTTTTGTTTTTTTATTTCTTTTAAGTTATGTTTTACAACAATATTAGTCCAGAATAAATTAGATAAAAATGAATGGTTTACTACCAATAGTTTGAGAAGTGCTATCTGGCCTTGGAGAACACTATAAGATTCTCAAGTCAAATGGTCACATAGTTAGAAATAGACTCTGATGGGGCACCTAGGTGGCTCAGTCTGTCAAGGTCAAACTCTTGATTTTGGTTCAGATCATGATCTCACGGTTCGTGAGTTCTAGCCCTGCAGAAGCCCTGCATTGGGCACCACACTGACAGTTCAGAGCCTGCTTGGGATTTTCCCTCATTCCCTCTCTCTCTGTCCCACCCCCGCTAGTGCACACACACTCTCTCATGCACACGATATAAATAAATAAACTTTAAAAAATAAATATACTTTGGTAGGAAAGGAGAGAACAGGTTGATGGAAGGGTTAAATGTCTGAAAAGTCATAAAATAGAAACTGAATGAGCTAGAGCTAATGTAGATAGAGTTGCAAAATGCAAATATAGCCAAAGGATTTTTGAGTGATATTATGATATTATAGGAGAAGACTGTAAGATTTTGGTTACCAAGAAGGTTATAAGGCAATGGGAGAAGGAATCTGTTTATCATGAGGTTTTGGAATTTGCCAACTAGACAGTATATAGTGGCAGTGAATGACCAGAGGATTCGATTGTGAAGAGAAAAAAAAAAAGAAAGACTCAGTTGTTCAATATTCATTAAACAAATATTTTAGTACCCAGGGAGTACCAACACCTTATTTTAGGCATTAGCAGAATAGCAGTGAATCAAAAAGTCAAAGTCCTTTGCCTCACCAAGCCTAGATATTCTAGTTGGGGAAATATAGACAAGAAGAAGTAAATAAACAAATTGCTAGGTATACACCAAGTAGTGATAAGTGCAAAGTATAAAGCAAAGCACAGTGAGAAAGATGGCCATGTTAAGGTAAGAATGGAGTGGTTCGTAGCGTTTTTATAGGATGCTCAGGAAAGCCCCCACCAATATTTCTCTTGGGCAGACACATGATAGAAGTGAGGGAATGAGGCAGGAAGTTACTTGAGGGTAGAGTGCAGAATATCGAAGGCAGAAGGAGGCTTGAAATATTTGCAAAATGGCAAGGAATTTAGCTTCAGGACAGTGAGCAAGGGCGGAGCATGGGCTGGCATTAGTAGGAGATGGAGCCAGAGAAGAGGTAGCACCCAGACCACCTAGCATCCTAAAGGACAATAAATACAAGGATTTTGGTCTTTGGCCTATGTGAGAGGGAGACTATTTGACAGGTACCAAGAAAACCAATGGCATGAGTTTGGTGATATTTTGAAAGGATCACTATGATGCTGAGCTGCTTTCAGCTGGGAGCAGGACAAGGTTGAAATAAGGCAAATAAATTGAGAATTATTGCAAATATCCAAGTAAGAAATTTGTCTGCATGGATAGTAGCAATGAAGATGATATGAAGTGATCGGTTTCTACGTGTTTTTGGAAGCTAGAGATGTTAGGTAATGAACATTAAGGGAAAAGTGCAGGTTGGAGATAAAAACTTCAGAGTGAAAAAAAAAGGTAATGTTTAAGGAAAGCAAAGATTTAGAAAAGATGTAGAAATGCTGATTCTGGAGCATGCAAACATTTAGACATTGGAGAGAAGAGAAAGATTTCACCAAGGACATAGAGAGAGAGGCCAGTGACAAGGGAACAATGAAGGGAGACTGATGTGCTAGATGTGGAAGCAGTGGACAATAATGACAAATGGTGTTGTTGGAGTAAGTGAAACAAGAAATTAAAACTGGTCAATAGAGTCAGCAGCACGGAGATTATTGCTTACCTTGATAACAGGTGCTTCCCTAGATTTCTGGAGAAGAAAGCCTGAGTGGCATTGAAATAAAATGGAAGCCCATGAGCCTGTGACATGAATGCAGTGATTAGAAGCAGGTCTTTCAAGGAGTTTTGCTCTGAAGCAGCATTTGACAGGCCCATGACCTGTTTTTATAAATAAAGTTTTATTGGAAGATAGCTGTACTCATTCCTTTATAGACTGTCCATGGTTTCTTTTGCGCTGCAATGGTAGACTTGAGTGGGTGCAACAGAGACTATCTAGCCAGCAAAGACTAACGTATCTGCGAATTCCCCTTTATAGAAAAGCTTGCCAATCTTTGCTCTAAAATGTGAGTAGAAATGGGGTGGTATCTTGAGGGAGATGTAGCAGCAAGAAAGATTTATTCTTAAGATGGAAGAAATTACAGAATATTTGTATGTGAATTGGAATTATCTGGAAGGAGTGAATAATGAAACTTCTGGGGAGTGAAGGGACAATTACTAGAGTCATGCTTTTGGAGCTGTCCTTGAAAAGGAATAAAATCCAGAAGAAAATAGAGGGATGATTCATCCAATAAAGGAAGACAGGAAGGCAAAATATACATATACACACATATGTATTGATGTGAGTAGGTGTTAAATGTGGGTAGTGAAGTTGTGGAAATTCTGATGTTTTAATTTCCTTATTGTTGTAGGAAACAAAAGCATTGGTTGACAGTGAAGGGAAAGGGTGGAGGAATTTTTTTGGAGAATTGATGAAATAGCCATGAGGCAAGTAGGAAGATCACTGAATCAGGAAAATGTAGTTGCTGGGTCGCACCAAGAGCTCAGGAAAGGTGTTGAATCCCAAATGGAACTACTCGTCATGGTTTGTGATTCCTCCAGCCAGGTGAGACAGCTCAAGCGTGGGCTCTAGAGTTATCCCAGTGTTGGATTTAATGTGGTTTGAGGCTTTCCTGGTGAATATGAAAAAAGAAATAGAAGCATGGAATTAAGCAGATATAAGGAAGTGATTATGTTAGAACAGTAAATCCTAAACTTAAATGCACATAAGAATTACTTAGGGAGCTTATTAAAACACAGTTTCCAGGCACCCTTCACGGAGATTCTGAATCAAGAGATGATGATAGGGTGCATGGGTTTTGTTTTACTAAGCTCACAGATGATATTAATGCTTCCAGTCTGAGGACCACACTGTGAGAACCATTGTTTTGGGCTGTCCAGTCAAGGCTGGATAATGAAGAAAGTGAGGAATGAAGTGGGATGAGTAGTGGAAGGTGGCAAGTTTGATGCATTGCATGAGCCTTTGGGTTTAAGTAAGCAGGAAGTATCAGAGCCATTGGATAGAGATTATGGAGATGGTATAAAATGTTGCCAATGACAAGTTCTAGGGTATAACCTCTTAAGTGGGAGACTGAGATTTGGGTGTAAAACAAAATCCTTGGAGGTAAGCTGCTCAAGGAACTGAGAGGCTAAGATATGTTGCCATTGACATGATGTAGTAGAGTATAAGAAAATGACAGTGACCAAGTAAGTACAAGAGTCTACCTATGCCTCTCAGGGTCAAATGGTAAGAGGGATACAAGAGTGAAAATGGTCAAAATTTGGAAGGGTCAGTGGGATGGGAAAAAGTGTTCTCAAGGCTCAACCAGATTTCAGTCAGAGTAAGAAAATGAAGGAAACATTCATGTATATGTAAATCAAAAGAATTAATCTAGTGATGGATAATATATCCCAAAAGTCTGAGAGAAAGGCTCTGAATGTTAAGGGGAGGTGGTTGCTTGAATCAGATGGGATAGTGTCCATTCTCTTTATGAATTAAGGTTTGACATTGATGGGTCACCTGGGAATTTTGGTGTCTTAATGAATAACAGAGCAGAAGTAGAAGGCATGATGGGTGTTCGTGGTACATTATCCCATGTTGGGAAGACAGACATGGAGGTCTACTGATTCTATCAGAGTTCTTGAGTGACTTCAATCCTTCCTTCTCACTTGAAAAACCCCTTAGATTCTGATAATACATCAATCTTGCCACTTTTCTCGTCTAAAATACCTCATTCTTGGTGCCAGGCATTGTTCTAGAGTCAGGGAGTGCAGACAAAAACCAAATGGATGTGTTCTCTTTACACAGAACTTGCGTATAGTGATGGGGAATGAAAAATAAATAAGTATATAAGTTCATCAGTAAAATAATTTCAAAGAATGATAAATCCTATGATGAAAACTATATTCAGGCATGCCTCAAACATATGGCGGGTTTGGTTGCCACACCAAGTCAGTACATCTCAGTCATCAAATATCTCAATAAAGTAGGTCGAAAGATTTTTTTGTGTGTCCCAGTGCATATAAAAATTATGTTAATACTACACTAGCATCTACTGAGTTTGCAATAGCATTATGTCTAGCAAAATAACGTACATCCTTAATTTAAAAATGTTTTATTTCTAAGAAATGCTCACCATCATCTGAGCTTTCAGTTGTAATATTTTTGCTGGGAGAAGGTCTTGCCTTGATGTTTATAGCTGCTGACTGATCAGAGTGGTGGTTGCTGAAGGTTGAGGTGACCATGGAAACTTCTTTTTTTTTTAATTTTTTTAACATTTATTCATATTTGAGAGACAGAGACAGCGCGAGCGGGGGAGGAGTAGAGAGAGGAGACACAGAATCTGAAGTAGCAACTTCTTTTTCTTTTTTAATGTTTTATTTATTTCTGAGAGAGAGAGAGAGAGAGAGAGCAGGGAAAGGTCAGAGAGAGAGAGAGAGAGAGTGAGATATAGAATCTGTAGCAGGCTCCAAGCTCTGAGCTGGCTATCAGCACAGAGCCCGACGCAGGGCTCGAACCCATGAACAGTGAGATCATGACCTGAGCCGAAGTTGGACGCTTAACCAACTGAGCCACCCAGGCACCCCTGAAGTGGCAACTTCTTAAAATAAGACAACGATGGCTCAAGTCATGGTGTTATGGTTTGTGAGCTCGAGTCCTGCATCGAGCTCTGCACGCAGAGCGCAGAGCCTGCCTGGGTTTCAATCTCTACCCCTCTCTCTCTGCCCCATCTCTCTCTCTCCGAATAAATAAACATGAAAAAATAATACAAGGAAGTTTGCCGCATTGATTGTTTCTTTCACAAACAATTTCTCTATAGCACATGATGCTCTTTGATAGCATTATATCCACATTTGAACTTCTTTCAAAATTGGAGTCAATCCTTTCAAATCTTGCTGCTGCTTTACCAACTAAATTTATGCAACATTCTAAATCCTTTGTTGTCATTTCAACAATCTTCACAGTACTTTGATTCCATCTCAAGAAACCACTTTCTTTGTTCAAATATACGAAAAGCACTTACGTTGGATCATGAAATTGCAGCCACTCAGTCACATCTTCAGGCTCCACTTCTAATTCTAGCTCTCTTGCTGTTTCCACCACAGAGGCAGTTACTTCCTCCACTAAGATCTTGAATCCCTCAAAGTCATCCGTGAGGGTTGGAATCAACCTCTTTCAAACTTCTGTGCATGTTGGTATCTTGACCTTTTCCTATGAATTACACATTCCTAATGACCTGTAGGATGGTGAATTCTCTCCAGAAGGGCTTCTTGTGGTTGGCCCGGATCCATGAGAGAAATCCCTACCTACGGCAGCTAAAGCCTTATGAAATTTCTTTCTTAAATAGTAAGATCCAAAGTCTAAATTACTCTTTGATTCATGGCTGCAGAATGGATGTTGTCTTAGCAGGTATGAAAACAACATCAGAGATCACCAACCACTGGTGACCATAGCAAATACAATAGTAACGTAGAAGCTTGAAAGATTGCAAGAATTACCAAAATATGACAGAGATGTGAAATGAGTAAGTGCTATTGAAAAAGTGGTGCTGATAGATTTCATGGGCACAGGGTTGCCACAAACCTTTAATTTGTAAAAAAAGTGTCTTGAATTCCAATAAGGCAAAGTGCAATAAAACAAGGTATGTTGATAGAGTACATTGAAATTGTAGTTGGAGAATATTTTTGATAGAATAGCTAAGAGTTCTCTCTGGAGAGTTGATATTTAATCTGATGCTGAGATACAAAGAGAGAAAGGGATGGGAGAAAGCGGCAGATTATTCCTGACAGAGGAAATACTGAGTAAGTAAGGCCACGGGATGGGAAAAAGCTTGTTTTTTTGGCAGATCAGAGAGAGCCAGTGAGTTAGAATGTATTGCACAGGGAGGGGGAGGTGGTAAGAGATATGAGGCCAGAGACGGCAGGGCCAGCTCAGGTCAAGTTTGGAATGTGTTCCAAGTACGATGGGAAGCATTGGAGGATTGTAAGCAGAAAAATGACATGCGTTTATTTGTGTTTTTAAATGAACTTTCCGGGTACTCTGAAGGATTATCTGTGGGGACAGAAGGCAACACAAAGGTGGGTTTTGTTCGCGGGTGCACTGAAGTTCAAGTGGATTGAGACTTCCAGTGATGTGCAGCAGGTGTTTCAAACGTGGAGGTCAGTCATGCTAAAACCAGTTTGGAGAATGATGTTCCAAAGGCTATGAGTCACTTTGTCATTTCACATCTAGATCAAAAGACTGTGACTCACTAATGTCACAATTGCTCCCTCTCTGGTATATATTCTTTCCATTATTGGATTTTATATCTGTCTGTTCTGTTTCTGATGAAAGCGTCTTTCATTGCTGCGTTAGAGATAGTGTGTTTGTGTTGGCAGAAAACGGAGTCATTTCTGTTGTTGTTGATTTTTACATCCATTATATGGAATTTCAGCAACTCATGATATCCCTAATAGAAAAAAATCATGGCCAATCTTTCATAAGTAAATAACTTACTCTGTTGCCTCTAGGTCAGATAACTTAATTTAACAAGACAGAAGGAATATGCCACTTATGTTGGAGATGCAAACTTTTACATTAGTTTCCAGCACTCTATTGAGAATAATGTATGCTAACAGAACACAGGGAACGAATGAACAAGGACCAATCTTCAGTTCAAGTTCACATCCGCAGTTTTCATGTTTTAGTTTGGTTATGGCTTAAGTGTCAAGGAAAACAAGGAATTTGGTCATGAGCAATGACTTCACTGGTTTTTAGAATGATAAAATAGAAGATACTCTCAGGATCAGAAAATTTAGTTGGTCATTTATCTCTCTCACTTTACTAATTGAATTTCTTGGACAATTTAATGATCATCTTTGTGTCCTGGTGTTACCTTACATAAAATAAAGAAAATAAAATTGTCCTTAAAATGTTACCGAAAAGTGAGGGAGACCTAGGGGGCTCAGTAAGTTAAGCATACAAGTCTTGATTTCAGCTCAGGTCATGATTTCAGGGTTTGCAAGTTCGACCTCTACATTGGGCTCTGAGCTGATTATCATGGAGCCTGCTTGGGATTCTCTCTCCCTCTTTCTCTGCCCCTCCCATGCTCATGGTCTCTTTCTCTCTCTCTCAAAATAAATGAACTTAAAAAATAAAATGTTACTGAAAACTTAAATATATTTGAGAGGAAATGTGACAGTGCTTTATTAACAGAGCACCCCAGGGATATAATAGAATTGTTATTCAAGTACCAGTGCTTATGTTTCTAAAAAGAACTCTAAAACTTATATTTTGGGTTTGCCTGTAAGAAAACATAGGCCCTTTATTCACGAAAGGATAGCTATCACTAGTACTGAGACCATGGAATATGTTCATTTGTGTATTCTTCTAAAAAGGGTTGTATAGTATATAAACAGTATCTTTCATAAGATCATCATAGCAAGCAAACCACAACCTTTATAAGGCTGATCTTTATCAAGTTCTGTAATGTTAAAGATGTCATAAGAAGAAAAACCTTGAATAGAAATCAAGTCAATGTCATGGCACAGCCTATGAGTAAAGCCCATCATGGCATTGGGGCATCTTGGGCAAAATGCATTACTAGACTTAAGATACTTTGAGGAACATATCATCCATTTGAAAGGTGTTTCTTAGAAATCTTAAAAGAATATGCAATAAAGAATGGTTTTCATGCCTTATAATATCTCAAGTCCTAGGAACTTCTTCTGATTAAAAAAAAATCAATTCCATAACTTTGGTCCCAAGTGTCTTTTTTTGACTCATCCCATCACCTAGTCCATATTATCCACGATCAATGTGAACCAGTTATTCATACTGTAACAGCTCTTTGAATTGATAGAGCCTAGTTTTTTTTTCTTAAAAAAGCTCTTGTTACACATACTCATGTAAAATAAATAAAAAATATGTATATTTCTAAAAGGAAGTTTCTCTGTCCAGAATTAAGGTACATAAGACAATGAGTATTAGTGAGCCAACACTCTTTTTTTTTTCCTTTTCTTTTTTTAATTCCAGAACCAGGTAACCTGCTACAGATCGGGAAGAACCATCATTTTTTCACTTCTAAGTCTTACAGATTTTTCCCCATCACATCAGAATTCTCAGGAAGAAAATGCAGATTTTCTAAACGTTCAATCAGTGGGATCTCTGATAGGTTTATTCTGGAATGAGAAAACTGGCAATTCATTCATATTCACCAAGGCTTCAAATGTCTTGTTTCATAGATCATTATGAGGTGACATTAGAAATTAACAAAGAAAACTGGGTAAGTCATGAATTGTCTGAGGGTGAACACAAATGTGCACTTGTGGTGAACACAAATGTGAACATACTCAGTTTGCATTCTAAGGGCTCAAGTAAATGTCTCAAGGGTCATCTGTAGACTGAGTTATAGCAGTGAGAAAAAATAACAAGCATTTATTAAGTGGTAACTATGGGTACATATCTACTGTGTTATTTCTAATACCCAGAATATCAGTAATGGGCAGGTGATATTACACAATGTTAAGTTTCAAAAACTTTGAGAGATTCAGTAATTTGCTCAAGGTTATATGAATAGCAAGTTTGTGAGTCAGCTCTTACACCCAAATCTATCTTCAAAGGCTATTTGTTTTCTTTGCTAGTTCTATAAATATCATACCATCTATCACTGTGAAATATCTTTTAGGAGTCAGGTAGTTTGGGTGGATCTCGCATGCTGCAGAGATTAATACAAGGCAATTAATGAAGAAAAATATCTTCCTTCGTATGTTCAACTTACTTTGCATTTCATTTCCCAAATAAAGCCCATCTGATTTTACTTTCCACATTAGAAACTGAACTATTGCACTGTTCCTAATGTACCAAAGAAGAAGGTAAGGACCAATGAGATGAGATGCCTTGCTTAAGACCATACAACTAGGGGACCCTGAGGGGCTCAGTGGGAGAAGTATATGACTTCTGATCTCGGGATCATGACTTCAAGATGCACATTGGATGTAGAGATTACTTAAAAAAAAAAAAAAAAAGAAAACAAGACAAACACATAAAATAAGACCATACAACTAGAAATTTACACACCTAGGAATGATATTGGCTCTTTTCACTGTATTGAACATGCAGTGTTGGGTTTTGCTACCCTCTATTTACCTAGGGTGGAAACACATATCCTGGGATTACTTTCCCTGTATGGTCCTGAGCTAGAGTAGGCCAAATGAGGAGCTTACTGAGCTGAAGAAGATAGAAGTGAGGCAGAGTCATGTGTGGTGATAAAGAAAGGATAGTTGTTAGGAATGGGCACCAGCTTCCCTTGCTCCCTGATTCTTGACATCCAGCTCATCTTGACTACTGGCTTTGCAGCTCAATGGCAGCCCAATGGCCACCACGAGATGCTTGACTATAGATCCACAGGGACAGCAGTTACACAGAGGTAACAGCTTCCTATAACCTTTTGGGGAGCTCCTCCTGCATTATTCTATGGTTCCATTTCATATCCCTTGAAACTCCAATTTTTCCCCCATACCAGCACTTCAGACAAACTGGGTTCAGACATTTTTTCCCACCCCTCCCTCCATTGTGTAAAGTCTAGAACCTATATTGGACCCCTTATCCCGCTAACACTCACAGTGGCTTTACTTCCCTGAGTGAACTCTGACTAGTGGAGTTACTCTTCCTGGAAGAGAGTCTACAGTAAAAGAATCCAAAGATGAAATTAGTTCTCTGATCTGACTGGATGTGAAAGTGTTTAAGACTTTGTTGTCACCAGTAAAAGAGACACCAGTGATTCCTGGCATGTTGTAGCCAGACGTCACTTAGATTATTATCTACCATCATCTGGAGTCAAGTGTCCATAAAAGGCAAGACTTCAGGCAAGTAGCTGAAACAACGAATGTTATGATAAAAAGAATGAGCATAATGACATTTGTTTGGGCTTATTGGTTACAAAGGATAACTTGAGTAAAGAAAATGACAATTTCAAGTTTTTAAATTCTCAGCCACTGATCTGCATAAGGAGCCTGAAGGCTGTTGTGATTACACTAAAACCCTTATCGCTGATAGCCATGAGGGTAAGATTTCTGAAAAACAAACAGCAAAACTAGTCCTGAAAGGGACTTAATAAAAATGAAAATTGAATTCACAAATTTTCAGAGTCTCTTAGGATGAGGGCTTTTATTGAAGAGAAGGGGGACCCTCAAAATTAGGATGGGGAGACATATGGGCAAATACCAGTGAAACCAAATGGTTGCAACTTTAAATTCCGCTGCGCCTCTTTGCCAGGTGAGGCAGCTATTCTTCCTCTGCCCAAAGAGACAGCTCTTCCTATAATAGTCATTGTTTTTCAGATACTGCTGATCCTCTTCTGGATTTGTCCCCACTGTCTCTCATTGACTATAAATCTGTAACCATCACCCAAAGCATGCAGACCTCAGGGGTATACAGTACAGACACAAACAGATTTGTAAGATGTTGCTACTTTATACAGACAGAAGCCTGGGAATAAGTTATGGTATAGGTCCATAAAGTGCTGGGTTAGGTTGGAAGAAATAAAATGTCGAATTAGGGAATATTTATTAGTAGAAATATGCTAAGTAGAGACTCTGGATTCTGGTAACACAGGAGGTTGGGAGTGAGGCTATGAGTTTCAACAATTGTTTTTTGAAACCTGAACTAAATAATGGCCTATACTGAATGCAGCAAAGGATTCAGAACATCCTCTGCATATGGCGGAGCAAGGTTCCTGAAGGCTTAGGATGATAGGAGTGTTTTAGTGTAGGCTTATATATGATTTCCTCACTATCACTAACTGTACTGCTATATTGCCCCAGGAGGGTCCAGAGGCCATCACCTTTACCAATCTCTCAGTGCTTTGAGAGATACATTCGTAAGGGGAACATTGTCACCCCTGAAGAGTTCTGTGATGGCTTTTCTTCTTAGGCCACAATTATGAGTGGGAAACACTATTATAAAACTAAGGCCTTGTGGATAGGTTCTTTGAGAGACAAAGGGCTGAGTGGAGGCTATCAACTACTAGTGACTAGATGGGAGTGGTAACTCTAAAAGGCAATAGAGTCAGAATAGTGATCAGAATGGTTGGACCCTCAGAGATCCTTGGTTTTGGCTAATGGAGCGAAGTGTCTTTAGAAGTGAAATAAAAGGAGTCTTCAAAAGCCTCACTTGTTTGTGCAAACAGCAAAGCTTTCGGTTTGTTAACAGAAGTATGACTCAAATCACCACATTTAGAGAGTCACAGTTCCTTACTTAGTGTCTTTTAAATGCATAAGAAGTCCAGTCCCGAATAAGGAAGGAAAATGTAACTTGGCCAACAATATATACTGTGATACCTTTCCTTGTCCCTCAAGAGACTGGTGGTCATTGAAGAGATTAACTTTACATTAGAAAAGATAAATCATTCAGACTTCTCAGAGATTAGTGGCTACTACCTTCTGACTGACATTGCTTCTGGAGTCCTCAGTCACTACGGTTGTCAACCAATCATAGCTGGGATTTACAGCATCTAGGAAATTAATTAATGGAGTTTTAATTCAGGTCGATTTCACAATGAGCCAAGGCGACCCTTCCATCTGGCCTGTGGTTATTTTCCCAGTTCCAGAATGAATCATAGGAAAAGACATATTAGATTTAATAACTGTCAGGATCTTTATATTATTTCTGTGATCTTTAGAATGGGGATTATAATTTTAAGTCCCTGATATGGCTCCGATGAACCAAAATAAGAATCTAAGAACTCTACTGCATTTATAGAAGAATTTCAGAAATTAGTGTCACTGTCAGGAAAGTGAAGAACGTAGAGGTGATTTCTATCATATTCCTTTTCAAACTTGCCCATTTGGTCTGGGCAGGAGAAAACTATAGATCTCAGAGAATGATAGATTATCATATGCTTAATCTAGTGGTGATTCAAATTTCAGCTATTATTTCACCATCACCTAGAATCAAGTATGCATTCACTGATCTCTGAGATGTCTGTCCCCTATACCTGTTCATAAAGGCTGTTAGAGCAGCTTGCTTTCATCTGGCTGGACCAACAATACACCTTTACCGTCTGCTTCAATTCCCCAACCCTCTATAAAGTTGTCTAAGAGTTAGCAAGGAAAAGGCCAAATAGTCAATATTTTACATTTTCAAGGGGCATGCAATCTCTGTTCTGCATTGTCATTTGGGTTTCTTAAAAACCTTTTAAGGGGCACATGGGTGACTCAGTCAGTTAAGTGTCTAACTCTTGGTTTCGGCTCAGGTCATGATCTCACAGTTTGTGGGTTTGAGATCCATGTCGGGCTCCTTGCTGATAGTGTGGAACCTGCCTGGGATTCTTTCTCTCCCTCTCTCACTGTCCCTTCCCTGCTTTCTCTCTCTCTCTCTCTCAAAGATAAATAAACTTAAAAAAAAAAAAGCCTTTTCAAAATGTAAAAAACACTTTCAGCTCATGAGCCATGTAAAAACAGAGCACAGGCCAGATCTGACCCATGGTCCATAGTTTGCTGACCCCTGATGTAATAATCCAAAAGGACTCTGATTATATCTTCATTGCATAGGACTGGCCCACATTATTGATAATATTATACTGATTGGACTTGGTAGGTAGGAAGTTGCATTTATCCTATAAACTCTAGTAAGGCATAAGTATAATAGAGGGTGGGAAATAAATCCCTCAAAATTTAATCCTGCTTCTATGGTGAAATTTATAGGATCTATCAGTCATAGCATATTAATATAACCTTTCCAAGGTAAAGGAAAACTACTATATTGGGGTCCTATTAGCAGTATGAGTTTCTTTTCATTTTGGAGGCAAGAGGTATTTCATTTGGGCATGCTAACCCAACCCATTTATCAGATAACACATAAGACTGCCAGTTTCGAGTGGGGCCCAGAGCCACAGGTAATTCTTGATCTTAAGATGCTCTGGATTTTGGATCATATTCCAGAGCACATCCTGTGGTGCTTTGAAGAGTCCCTGGCAAAAGGCATGTTGAATAGAGCCTTTGATGGACTTGTGCAGGTGAATCACAATGTGGCTCATTAAGATCTTGAAGCAAAGGTTTGCCTTTCTCTCTCTCTCTCTCTCTCTCTCTCTCTCTAAGAAGAACAGATCCTGGTTTGGATTTGCTATTAGAAACAAAACACTTGACTATGGAACACAGTGTGTTACTGACTGGGCGTTTTCTGAACCACACAGCCATAAAGTTGGCCATGCACAGAAATACTCCATCATCAAACAGTAGTGATATATTTATGACTCAACTTGACTCTGTCCTGAGGCTTGAACACCTGGGAGAAGACCGTGCCGCCATGGCAGAGCGTGCCAACTGCCAGGGCCCCCACAGCCACTAGCGAGCTTATGTTTGGCCCCAACTCTTGCTATCTATCCTGGTCTCCAGCACTGTCTGTATGTTTGCATCTGACTCCTGCCGTGACACAGGTGCCTGTAGCTGGCTTCTATAGCTGAGGATGTATCAGCAAGCATATAGTCAGATTTAGAATGCTCTCATACTTTAGTGTGATTGTGTGTTAACTATTTAACTTTAGTATAAAAGTTTAAGGACACAAGTATTAAAATAGCTATGGCTACAATAATTTGTTAAAGGATACAAGAGATAAAAAAGATGTAAATTATGATATCACAACCATGAAAGGGGGAAAAGTGTAGATATTTCGTATTCAATTGAGAATAAATTGTTATCAGCGTAGAAGAGACCATTATAACTATAAGATGTTTTGTGTAAGCCTGACAATAACTACAAAGTAAAAACCTACAATATCAGACTTGCAAAAGATAAAGAGAAGGGAATTAAAGCCTGTCAGTACAGAAAAATCATCAGTTCTCAAAGGAAGACAGGAAGAAAGGAAGAAAGAAAGAAGGAAACAAAAAATAATAAAATCATAAAAACAATAAAATGTCATTATTAATAATAATTATTAAAAACTTATCAATAGGGGCGCCTGGGTGGCTTAGTCGGTTAAGCGTCCGACTTTCACTTAGGTCATGATCTCGCAGTTCGTGGGTTCGAGCCCCGCGTCGGGCTCTGGGCTGACTGCCAGCTCAGAGCCTGGAGCCTATTTCAGAGTCTGTGTCTCCCTCTCTCTCTGACCCTCCCCTGCTCATGCTGTCTCTCTCTCTCTCCTAGAAATACATTAAAAAAAAAAAAACTAACAAAAAAAACCTTATCAATAGTCACTTTACATTTAAGTGATTCAAATTGAATTCTTCAATCCAGGGACATACAGTGAGTGTAGGAGTAAGAAAAAAAAAAAAAAAAGCAAGACCCAACTATATGCTGCTTATAAGAGACTGACTAACTTCAGCTTTAAGTACACACATATGCTCAAGTGAAGATATGGAAAAAGATATTCCATACAGGTGGAAATCAAAACAGAGCACAGGTGACCATACTGATACCAGACAAAACAGACTTTAAGATAAAAATGGTAACAATAGACAAAGAAGGCATTACATAATAAAGCAATCATTCATCGAGAAGGTATAATAATCATAACTATATATGTACTCAAATCAGAGCACCTAAATATAAGAGGCAAATGTAACATATCTAAATGGAGAAATAGACAACTATACAATAACAGTAGGGGATTTTAATACCTCATTTCCAACAAGGGATAGATCATCCAGACAGAAAATCAACAAAAAACATTATCCTTGAATCTAACTTTTCAGATCAAATAGACCAAACAGATAGATACTAGAATGTTCTATCCAATAGCAGTAGAATGTGCATTCTTCTCAAGTACATATGGAACATTCTACAGGATAGATTACATAGGTCACTAAAGAAGTCTTAGAAAACTTAAGAAGATTTAAATCATACCAGTCCATTTTTTGACTATAATGATATGACCTAGAAATACATAACAGAACGAAGGCTGGAAAATTTACAAGTATATGCAAATTAAACATTATACTCCTGAACAACCAATAAGTCTAAGATGACCAAAAAGGAAATTATTGAAAAGTCTTGGAATAACAAAAATGGGAATAGCCATATCACAACAAATATGCTGCAAATGCAGTTTTTAGAGGGAAGTTTCTAGAGATGAATGCCTACTTTAGTAAAAAGGAAAGATCATGGAGTGCGTATCAAACAAACAACCTAACTTTATACCTCAGATAACTGGAAAATGAAGAATAAACTAAACCCAAAGGTAGCAGAAAGAAGGAATTAAGGAAAGAAATTAAGAAATTAAGAATTAATAATAATTAATTATAATTATTACTATTGATAATTAACATATTATGTTATTAAATAATAATAATAACAAATAATTAATAAAGAAGGAAAGGGGAAATGAAATGGAGAAAAGGAAAGAAATGAAATAAAGACCAGAAAAAACAATAGAATTGAATAACAAAGTTAAGAGCTGGTTTTTGAAAATATAAATAAAGTTGACAAAATTTTAACTAGACTAAGAAAAACAGAAAAGATGCAAATAAAAGTGACACAAAAGAGGAGAAATTACCACTAACACTACAGAAATGTGAAGAATTGTGAGATTACTATGAACAATTACAAACCAGTAAATTGAATAATCTAGATGAAATTTATAAATTTCTAGAAATATGTAACCTAGTAAACTGATTTATGAGGAAACAGAAAATTTGAACAGACCAATAATGAGTATGGAGATTATATCCGTAAGCAATAATCTCCCAACACGGAAAAATCTAAGCCCGGATGATTTCACTGGTGAATTCTACCAAACATTTAAATAAATGACACCAGTCCTTTTCAAACTCTTCCAAGAAAACTGAATACGAGGGATTTTTCTCAAATTCATTTTACAAGGCCAGCATTACCCGGATACCCAAGTCAGTTAAGGATTCTACAAGAGAAGAAAACTGCAGACCACTCATCTTGGTACATATAGATGCAAAATTCTCAACAAAATATTAGCAAAGTGAATTCAATGATATGTTAAAAAGATCATACGTCACAATCAAGTGGGACTTACCTCTGGGATGCAAGAATGGGTCAACATCCACAAATCGATAAATATGATACACCACATTAATAGACTGAAAGATAAAAATCGTATGGTCATCTCAGAAGATGCAGAAAAAACATTTGACAAAATACAGTATCTTTTCATGATAAAAATTATAAGCAACTTAGGTATATGAATAACATAGCTAAACATAATAAAAGCCTTATATAACAAGTCCATGGCTAACACCATACTCAGTGGTAAAAATTTGACAGCTTTTCCTCTAAGATTAGGAACAAGACCGGGATACCTATTCATACCACTCCTCTTCAACATAGTACAGGAAGGCCTAGTGAGAATAATTAGGCAAGAAAAAGAAATAAATGTCATCTAAATTAGACGGGGAAATATGAGATTGTCATTATTTGCAGATGATATGGTCTCATGTATAAAAAAATTCCTAAAGTTTCCACCCAAAAGTGCAAAAATTGATAAACTAATTAACTGAATTTGTAGGATGCAAAATCAGCATAGAGACATCCTTCATACACAAACAAAGAAACATCTGAAAAGGAAATAAAGATAACTATCTCATTCACAATAGCATCACAACAAAACAAAATACTTAGGAGTAAACTTAACTCTTAAAGACTTGAAAAATCTGTACTCTAAAAATTATGACTGTCATGCATGAAATTGAAGAAGACACAAGAAAATGCAAATAAACCCTGTTTTCAGGGATTGCAGGAATTAGTATTGCTAAAGTATTCATATGACCGCAAATCATCATTCAATGCAATCCTCATCAAACTGATGGCATTTCTCACACAGAGAGAAAAACAATCCTAACATTTGTGTGGAACTGGAAATGTTCTCAGCCTCTGAGAACAAAGACCAAAGCTGGAGGCATCACACTGTCTGATTTCAAACAAACTGCAAAGCTAAAGTAATCAGAGCAGTATAGTACTGGCATAAAAACAGACATGTAGACCAAATAGAACTGAATTGAATCAAGATCCCAGAAATAAACCCAACATACCTCTGTACATAGTCCACTACTCTTCGGCAAGGCAGCCAAGAATTCTCAACAGGGAAAGAATAGTCTGTTCAATAAATGGTGTTGTGAAGCTGGATAATCACATAGAGAAGAATGAAACTGTTACCCTATCTTATATCACTCATAAAATTAATTAAAGATGGATTAAAGACCTATACATAAGAAGCACAGAAATTGGAAAATTCCTAGAAGAAAACTTAAGGAAAAATCCCTTTGATATAGGTTTTTGGAATGATTTTTTGGTTATGATACCAAAAGCACAATTGAAAGAAGCAAAAATAAATAAATGGGAATACATAAAATGAAAAAGTTTCTGCACAGCAAAAGAAATAATAGACAAAATGAAAAGGCTATGTATGGAATGGGAGAAAATATCTGTCTGTCATATATCCAATAAGAAGTTAATATCCAAAATATATAAAAAAAACTCATATAACTCAATGGAAAATAACCAAACCATCTGATTTAAAGATTGGAAGAGGAACTGAAGGGCATTTTCCCAAAGAAGACACACTAATGGCTGACAACTACATGAAAGGACGCTTAACTTCACTGAAAGTGCAAATCAACATTACAATGAGTTATCACCTCACACCTCTTACAATGGATATCATCAAAAAGACAGGATAAACAAGTGTTGGTGAGGATATGGAGAAAAAAAAAACTCTTGTGTACTGTTGGTGGGAATATACATTGGCAGAGACATTATGGAAAACAGTATGAAGCTTCCTCAAAAAACTCAAAATGGAACTACCATACAACTCAGCAATCCCATATCTGGGTATATACCCAAAGGAAATGAAAACAGGGGCATCTGGGTGGCTCAGTTGGTTGAGGAAATGAAAAGGGGATCTCAAAGAAATATCTGCACTTCCAAACTCCTTTCAGCAGTACTCACAATAGCCAAGAAAACAGTCTAAGTGTCTGTCATCCATCCATGGATGAATGGATAAAGAAGATGTGGTGTGTATGTGTGTGTGTGTGTGTGTGTGTGTGTGTGTGTGTGTGTGTGTATGTATATATATATATATATATATATATATATATATATATGGATGGTATCATTACCTTTGTCAATAGTATTTAGTCATGAAAAAGAAGGAAATCCTGCCATTTGCAATAGCATGGATGAAACTCAAGGGCATTATGTTCAGTGAAATAAGTTAGACACAAGAAAGACAAATATTGTATAATACCACTTATATGTGGAGTCTTAAAGTCTGAACCCAGTATAGGGTAATGTTCACTAGGATCTGGGATTGGGGGGAATAGGGAGATATTGCTCAAAGGGTACATACTTCAAGTTATAAGATTAACAAGTTTTGGGGATCTAAAACACAGCACGGTGATTACAATTAATACTGTAATATATATGTGAAAGTCGCTAAGAAACTGGAATGGTGGTTTTACATGACTTCATCTACATGGGCTTCCTCTTCCTCAAAATCGCAGTTACTCTTGAGTGTTCAACTTGCCCACAGAGAGAGCAAAAATAGGCATTTATTATTCCTCTACTTCCTAAGATATCTTCTTTGCGGATCATACCCTTCAAATGGTAATGACTAGATACAATTAATTTGCATCTCTTAACCCTTCAAAGGTTTGGAAAACTGATTTACCTTAAATAATCACAAGTTTTTCAAACTCATTAAAATTCTAGCAACTTTTTAGTAGGAAGACTTTATCCTTATCCAAGACTTTGTATAACCACAGCAAATACTTTTCCTACATAGCAATACATATAGTGCTCCATCAAATATTTAGCAGTGCTCTGTCTAAATCCCATGGTTTTGGCCAATATTCTATAGAGAACAGAAAATAAGCAAGACTAGCTGATTTAAAGCTCTCTAGAGTCTAGAGACTGTCTTGCAAACCCTCAGGTATAATATTTATTCCCTTGCCCATCATGATTTACTCAATAATTTATAATCACACTTGAACTGTCAGTTCTAAATCAAAGAACATTTTTGAGATGGTAACACAATCCTGTAGAGGACTACTAAATCTCTCCCTTAAGCATACTTGAACTTTCCAATACTCCTTGGGGAAGACTCAAGAGGTAGCACCATGGTATGCAAGCTACTTATGTGAAAACATTATGATTTTTGCTAATTGGACCATTAAAATATAAGTTTCGATAAAACTTGAACTCTTTTTTGAATAGGCTCAAGTGTGAGAACCAGAACTGAAAACAGTCTCACATTATGCTCTGTAGAACTAAACACATCAGCTGATTCAGCCAGGCAATAAACTTGTTTTGGTTCATCAGATATGACTGATTTGTTAGGTCAAGCCAAACGGATATGAACCATCTAAACACTAATTGGACTGAGGATCAAATTAAAAAAAAAATATTGACATTTCTGGACAAAGTCAGTGGCATTAAAGAGTTAAAAGGAAAGTGTAATTCTGTTTCCAAGAAGAAGCCAATAGGATTCGATGTTAGATAGGCGTGGAATACCGGGGAGAGGAAGGAATTGGGGGTGACATCACTACCTTTGTCATTCTCCTCAAACCGATAGCACCTTTGCTAGGCTTCTGTGGTACACTTCCTTTCTGGTCAGATCAGCTTCTCTGGTCAGAATATAAGCTACTATAATTTGAGGAAGGAGAAGGAGAGGAGTCAAACATTATAAACCCGTGCTTATTCTTTTCAACATCAAGTTCCCTTTGAAACTTAGGAAAGCCATGCTCAGGGTTGAAAAGCATAGGTGCTGACAACTATTTCTAAATTGAAAATAATTGGATGCTTGTGTGTCAAAGCACTGAGGCACATAAAGCCCAGTATCTGAACATCAATGGAAAGGCAAGTGGGTCAGAAGATAACCTATATCTCCTGTGTCCCTCTATATATCCACCTTCTAAAGGCTCCTTTTGGAATTCATGGTGTTCTCTCATAACCCAATGAAGTCAAAGCCTCTTATTATAGTATGTTAATAGTGCTGGACAATTCAGCTAAGACCCTAACATGGAAAGGAGTCATCTATAAAGGCTTGAGAGAATGTGAAAATCTAAAAAACCTTGGCAAATCCGTGCACTAAAAAGAAAATATTTGAAAATATTCCTAAACCAAGCATCAGAGTGTAAGGAACTTTTCTGAGCTTATAAGAAGGTGAAAACAATAACTGGAAAATCACCAATCAGTCACTTTGATGTAGTCACTATATTACAAATTTGTGCATGTAATTCTCACAGAATAATAATAATAAATAATAATAATAATAAAACCTGCTAAATCTTACCCATGTTTTATTCCCCCAAAAGATACTGAAACAAGAGACACACCATTTCTTGACATGGAGTTTGCTTATTTATTTTGGCTGCAGTTTAGTATTCTGACTTAAGAAATACCTCAAGAGATGAATATATTTTATATTAAAAGTTTTCAATTTCATTGCAGCCTTTTAATGACACAAAAGTCTGGTGTGAAACATTACAGATCCTGGGCACTGAAAGATGACCCCAGACTTCATATTGGTAATAACCAACTTCTTTTTTTTTTTTTTTTCCAAAATTTTATTTAAGTTCTAGTTAGTTAACATATGGTGCAGTATTGGTTTTGGGAATAGAATTCAGTGATTCATCACTTGCATACAACAGCTGGTGCTCGTCATAAATTTAGCCCAATCCCCACCCACCTCCTTTCATCAACCCTCAGTTTGTTCTCTATCTTTAGGAGTCTCTCATGGTTCTTTCCTTCTCTATTCTCCCTCCCATATGTTCATCTGTTTCGTTTCTTAAATTCCACATATGAGTGAAATCATATGGTATTTGTTTTCTCTGACTTATTTTGCTTAGCATAATACACTCTAGCTCCATCCACATCATTACCAATGGCCAGATCTCATTATTTATGATGGCTGAGTAATATTCCATTATATATACCACATCTTTATCCATTCATCTGTCGATGGACATTTTGGCTATTGTTGATAATGCTGCTATAAACATATAAACATTGGGGTGCATGTACCTCTTTGAATCTGTATTTTATATACTTGGGATAAATACCTATAGTGAAATTGTTGGATTGTAGGGTAATTGTATTTTTAACTTTTTGAGAAATGTCCATAATGTTCTCCAGAGTGGCTGTACCAGTTTACATTCCCACCGAAGTGCAAGAGGGTTTCCCTTTCTCTGTATCCTTGTCAACACCTGTTGTTTCTTGTGTTGTTAATTTTAGCCATTCTGATAGGGGTAAGGTGATATCTCACTGTGGTTTTGATTTGTATTTTCCTGATGATGAGTGATGCTGAGCATCTTATAGTGTGTCTGTTAGCCATCCTGATGTCTTTGGAAAAGTGTCTATTCATGTCTTCTGCCCATTTCTTAACTGGGTTACCTGGTTTTTGGGTATTGAGTGCTAAGTTCTTAATAGATTTTGGATGCTAACCCTTTATCTGATATGTCATTTGCAAATGTCTTTTCCCATTTTATATAACCAACTTCTTTTTTTTTAGTTTTTTTTTTTACTTATTTTGAGACAGAGACAGTGCAAATTGGGGAGGGACACGGGGGGGGGGAGACAAAGAAGAGGGAAGAGAGAGAGAGAACCCTAAGCAAGCTCTGTACTGCCAGCACAGAGCCTGATGTGGGGCTTGAGCCCACAAACCGTGAGATCATGACCTGATCCAAAGTTGGATGCTTAACGGGCTGAGCCACCCAGGTGCTCTGGATAAACCAACTTCTAATAGAGTTCTGAGAGACAGTGCTATAGCATCTGCTATAGCAGAGAATGGCTTAAATTCAGTGAACTTGGTCAAAATCTAGCTTTTCCAATTCTAGTTTTACGAATTCAGGAAAGATATTTAACCTGAATGTCAGTCCCCTTCTTCCTAAAACGGGGATTACAATAGCTGTTTTATGATTTGCCGTGGTCATCAATTCCAATAACCCATTTAAAGCAATATTAAATGCTCAGTATACACTCATGTAGTTTTCTCTCCTACCATTCTTCTCTTATCTCCAACATAAAAGTGGAAGTTACTAAAAAACCCAAAATAACAGTAGCTTAAACCAGACAGAAGTTTATTTTCCTCTTCTGAAAATGTAGATAACCAGGAGCTACCGTGATGGTTCTGTGATCATCAGCTCATGGTTCAATAGAGCTCTCCAATTTCTCTGTCACAGAAATATCACAGGGGCAGGGGTGGGAGGTGACAGCATGTCTTTGCTTGCTGGGACACTTCTTAGAATTCAGGCTCAGTACATCTATTGCTGGGTGAACCAGGAAGACCTGGGCCCCGAGTTCTCAACCCAGCTCCTCCCAAAGATGCTGCTAGAGTCTCTTGGTCTCCTCATGAGAAAGAATCCAAGGATTGACACCACAGTGGGTGAACAACACAGGCGGGAAAGTATATTAAAGCAAAACCACACTCTCCAGGTGTGAGAACAGGTGAGTTGAAGAAGCAGAAATAGCGCCTTGTCCGAGGGGTTCAAGTTCCCATCTTTTATGAGCAGTTGTTAAAAAGGGGGTGGAATATTCATTATTTGGGACGAGGATTGCTTTGGAAGCAAGGTTTCAGGTCTTTTCTTCTTCACTTGGCCAGGGGTTTCCTCCTACTTGGTCGACCATCTAGGGCCTGTCTGGTTTGATCTGGCTTCTTGTGGTTCTATTGCCGAGTGCAGCCAGGACTGGCCTTTGACTTTGCTGATAGCTGCCCGTGCCTTCTTCTTTGCTGGCTTCCAGGCCCCCTGTGAGAACTTCACTAACTTCCTTTACCACACTCACTTTAATCTCACTGGGCAGGACTTTTTGGTGACAAGGCTACAGCGATGCCTAATTTTAGGTGTCAACTTGATGGGGTCACGACGTGTCCAGATATTTGATCACACATTATTTCTGGATGTGTTTTGAGGGTGTTTCAGAATATGAATGGGTAGACCGAGTAAAACAAATTGCCTTCCAGTGTGGATGGGCCTCCTTCAAACCACTGAGGGCTTGAGTAGCACAGAATATTGGAGGTAGGAAGAATTTCTCTCTCTCTCTCTGACTACGAAGCTGGCATATAGGCCTTTTGCTGCCCTGGGACTGACGTACTCCATTAGCTCCCGAGTTGTCAGGCTGTAAATCCACCACCAGCTGGGTCTTTAGTTTGTGGGCAGCAGATTGTGAGACTTCTCAGCCTCCATAATTGTGTGAGCCAAGTCCTTATAATGAATCTGTTTATATACATATATATCTCCTTTTTATATATAAATGTATCTAGAATTGGGAAGTGTAGTCTTTATGCATGTGGTCATATGCTCAGCTGGAAATAGTTTTGTGTTTTTTTTTTTAACAGTGTCATTTTAATCATTATGGAAGCATGGAGAGTAGAAAAGATGAAAAACTCTAAGACTCTAATATGCTTCCCTTCTACCTTCTGCTATCATCACCTGAAAGGAGCCAAATATTTCCGTGGAAGCGTAACAAATTGTCATTGCAAAGAGAAGTATGGCTGTATCTTTATAACACCAAAAGTCCTCTTTGATCGATGGACTACTTTAACTGAAAGTTTGAATGTCTCAGTTGATTTGACATTGTATAGGATGAGACCAAATGGAATTATATAACTTTATTAATAATCTACATAGAAGATGGTCTTATTTATGTTTATATTAGGCACAACAGCAGAGAAATTTAGAAAGTAGTGAAAAGGCGCTACTGGGTGGCTCAGTCAGTTGATCGTCTGACTTCGGCTCAAGTCATGATCTCACAGTTCTGGGGTTTGAGCCCCGTGTCAGGCTCTGTGCTGACAGCTCAGAGCCTGGAGCCTGCTTCAGATTCTGTGTCTCCTTCTCTCTCTGCCCCTTCCCTGCTTACTCTTTCTCTCCCTCTCTCTCTTTCGCTCTCTGAAAAATGAATAAGCATTAAAAATTAAAAATAAAAGACAATAGTGAAGAAAAATCAGTATAATTTCATAGCTAGAGACAGCAAGTTTGTAGTACTACTAGAAAGCTTAACTTTTAAGAGAATGAATTGAGACCTTCAATTGAAAAATTATTTTTTCATGTATTTCCTCCAAAAAAAAAAAAAAAGCTGTGTCTTTGCACTAAGAATCCAATTAACAGATGAAAACCACCAGCTAAATCAGTTTTCTGCTTTCATATGGGGAGACTTGGCTGGATAATCAGTTTAATTGTACATAAATGGGCCTGTAGGGAAGTAAAAATAAATTTGGCAGAAATATGTTTTACTCTGGGGTTTGGGAATGTGAGTTAGAGGAGCTATGTTGGTTTGAAATGAAATTGCACATAGTTATGTCTGTAGATGTAACAGATTTCCGCGTAGCTGGAGAGTTTGAGATTTCATATTCTTCGACCGTGCTGTGCCTGGGCTTCGACTCTCTGGCTTGGACCTGATCAGACCTGGAGACAGGAGGGGGTTCTAGGTCAGATCTTCCCCCGAGGAACCTGGCCTTCAGGACTTCGCTGTGAAATAAGAGAGTAAACAATTTCAATAAGGCTCTTTCTAGCTCTAGGATTCTCTGCCCTTGCGACTTCATGTGTTGAATTTTCTGACAATTTACGCAATGTTTGGTGTAGGCTAGAAGCATTTTGTCCAAGGTGACACGAAGTGCTGTGACATCTCTGCTTGGTGCAATCCTTCTAACGTTAGAAAATCTTTGCCTGTTGCTGGTGCAGTGTTACTTTGAATTTGTACGATTTCCCACTGCTGCCGTTTAAATAACAGGGGGTTCAAGTGATTTGCAAACTGTCAGAAAAAAATGACCTCAGACACCCCCATCATTTTCAGTGACTGTAGATACGCCCGTAGGCTAAAGCCCCAGCAGAATTTTAAATAAAGCAGGATGAATCCACAGTTAAGGCAGCATCGGCTCATTCAAGTCCCCAGAGGCAAGCATCACATTCCCTGCAAAGGGACACTCAAGTGCTGGCCATGTTCTAAGGAGAAAAATATATTACAACATACACTTTAAATTTCCATTATTAATATCCTATCCTAAAACTCTGAAGGGTACTTCCCTTCTCTTACCCCCAAATATATTGAGGATATTTTTAATGCACTTACAACAATTTATTATTTTAATAGTTTTTTTCTTTTTAAAATCTGACATTTCTACCAGAATTTTATCTCTCTCTCTCTTTTGTTTTTAATGGTTTATTTATTTCTGAGAGAGAGAGACACAGCATGAGCAGGGGAAGGTCAGAGAGAGAGAGGGAGACACAATCAGAAGCAGCTCCAGGCTCTGAGCTAGCTGTGAGCACAGAGCCCGATGTGGGGCTCGAACCCACAAACCGTGAGATCATGACCTGAGCCGAAGTTGGATGCTTAACCGACTGAGCCACCCAGGCACCCCCAGAACTTTATCTCTTTAAAGGCAGTTGGGGGAGGGGCGCCTGAGTGGCTCAGTCAGTTAAGTGTTGAGGTCTTGATTTCAGCTCAGGTCATGATCTCATAATTCATGGGATCCATCCCTGTGTTGATCTCTGAGTTTAGTGCAGAACCTGCTTAGGGTTCTCTTCCTCCCTCTCCCTTTCTGCCCTTCTCCTATGCTTGTGCACACTTTCTCTCTCTCTCTCTCTTTTTCTCAAAGGAAATACATAATATTTTATTTTTTTAAAAGGGCAGTGGGGGGCGCCTGGGTGGCTCAATCGGTTAAGCGTCCAAACTCGGCTCAGGTCATGATCTTAGGGTTCATGGGTTCAAACCCCGCGTGGGGCTCTGTGCTGACAGCTCAGAGCCTGGAGCCTGTTTCAAATTCTGTGTCTCCCTCTCTCCCTGATCCTCTCTTGCTCACGCTGTCTCTCTCTCTCAGAAATAAATAAAACATTAATTTTTTTAAAAAAATAAAAGGGCAGTGGGGAACAAGACTACTTATTTGACATTGTTTTCCCTGGTGCCTTATAGAGGTGTCCGGCCCATAACTAATACTCAATAAATATAAGCAGAATTGGCGCGCCTGGGTGGCTCTTCCAGTTAAGCATCCAACTCTTGATATCAGCTCAGGTCATGACCTCTAGTCTGTGAGCTGGAGCTCAGGAGCCTGCTTCTGATTCTCTCTCTCCTCTCTCTGCCTGTCCCCATCTTGAGAACATGCTCATTCGCTCTCTCTTTCTCTCTCACGATAAATAAATAAGCATTTAAAAATTAAAATAAGTGAATAAAAAATAAATAAATAAATTTTAAAAGGTTGAATGAATCAATCAATCAATAAATCAAAATGTAGAGGAAAGGTCTTATGTAGGAAGTGAAGAAAGTAGCATGGTTGTGGGTTAATAATTAACCTATGGTATAGGTACCACTGTATTATACTAACGTAGCCATGACTTTCTCCCAAGTTGGGCAAATTTCCGTCCACCATTAAATAAATTCTCTTCTTTAATTTGATTTCAGGGCACATCATTTTTCTCTCTGTAATATACTGTTTACTGTGCTATATAGATTTTTCTAGATGCATGTAAATGTACTCAAGATGGCTCATTTTATTATCAATTTCCCCAACTGCTGGCTCTCTAATCATTAACTAATTGTCTCTGTGCTCTATTGACAACGTAGCCACCTTCTTGCTAATTTTTGCTGACACAATGGAGGCCCCCAAGAACTGAGCTAACCTCTGGCTGGTCTCTCAAGAGTCACAAGTGGGAAGACGATCGACTGAGCTGGCCTTTGTGTTCAGGAAAACCTCATCAGCGTTCTGAGTGATTTGTCTAATGAGCCATCATTAATTGACAATAGGCAGGTGGATGAAGAAGTTTCTATACTACGACTGTGAATTTTCCAAAATGGATCAGGGCTTAGAAAAACGGAAGCATGTGAGAGTGGAATGAAATGGAATGAACGATGGGCTGCAGATTAATTTGGGGGCTAAGGTAGGGAACTGAGGCAGTGTCCTCAAATTTCTGATCATGTGTGCGGTTGATATGAGATGGAAATGTACATGGTAAGGAACACCCTAGAAAACAACCACCCTAGAAAACTCTAGTACATGAGTACTTCACCATTATGACTTGTGAGGTGGCAGTAACAGAATTAGGGATATGGATATTTGCTTATGTTCTTAAAAAATAACTAGCAGGGACAAGAAAGAGAGATGGCTGTGAAGTGATCGGAAGGAGCTGGCATTCAATTTGAATATGATATGGCTATATTATACTTACACTTGTATGTCACCCAGCAGTAACATTCATTCATCCAACCAGTAGATATTGAGTGCCTGTTATATGCCAGAGGCTGTTCTGGTATACGTGCATATTTGGGCTGTTGTATCAGTTAAGAATAGAGATACAAATATGTCTGCCCACGAGGAGCTTACCTTCTAATGGTGGGAGAGAAACAATAAACATGAAAGATGATACGTGAGTCCAACATATAATGTTACAAGGTTATAAGGAAGTGAGGAGATCAAGGTGGAGGGGCGTGACACATTGAAATGCGGTGGTTAAGGTAGTTAGGACCAGCCCCATGGAAACTCAAAGAAGTGGAAGAAGTTGTCCAGCTGGAAAACAAGCATGGCGGGCAAGGAGGGAACAGGCATAGGAAGTTCATACGGGGATGGACTTTGTGGATTGGAAGAAGCTGGTAGCAGTGGTGAGGCTGGAGTGGAGGAGGCAAAAGAATCTGGGAAAGGGGGAAAGTTCAGCAAGGTGGGAGTGGCCGGGGATAAAGGACTAGAGCAGATTAGAGTCTTTTGGATCCTAACAACTTCGGCTTTTGGTAGTAGAGGAGCTACAAATCATGATACTGAATTTTAACCTAATTGATTTAAGACGTGAAGGAATAACGCTTGCTGCTATGTGAGGAGTAGAGGACATATGAACATATGCATATATTTTTTAATTACTAACAAGTCAGTGAATTAGATGTGCATGGCGTATTTACTACCTGGGAATTTTCACTATGTTAGAATTCTTGCTATTCCTTGTATTGTTCTCAGGGAAGTTTGGCAGAAGTGTTTCGGTTGGTTTTAAGGAAAGCTCATTGCCTTCCTCAAGTGAACATGTCAAGGAAACAGTAAGGGAGGGAAGCTCACCTTGAAAGATTACACTAAAAAAACAGCTGAATTGTGCAGATCTAGTGTGATAATACCATGGATTTGTGGGAGAACCATGGGAAAATGAGCACCCCATTTTGGCTGAGCTCATACTGTGACCACTTGCCAAAAAGAAATACAGAGTATACCATCTAATATCCAAACAAGAAATAAACTTGGTGTACAAATGAATCTAACAAAATTTCTCCGTCTTTCTCTGTCTGGTTTACCAAGGGACTGAAGTGGGAGCAGTAATGTAATCATGCTCTTTGGGACTCCACAAGGCTGATTCTCATTTTGTATCCTCAGAAAATACAGAGAATAATCAAGAAGTATGTAAAAACTCATTAGTTTGGCTACCAAGCAAAAATTCTTTACTAATGTATTTCATGTTTTCTTCCAGATATTTTTTAATAGTTGGTCTTAATGTTATTGAAAATTTCTTTTATTTCTGAGAGAGAGAGAGACAGCGTGAGCAGGGGAGGGGCAGAGACAGAGAATCTGAAGCAGGCTCCAGGCTCTGAGCTAGCTGTCAGCACAGAGCCCGATGTGGGGCTTGAACCCATGAACTGTGAGATCATGACCTGGGCTGAAGTTGGACACTTAACTGACTGAGCCACCCAGGCACCCTGTACCCCACTATCTTTAAACATTTGCTAATGTTAGGCAAAACAAACACCAAATAAATCATCCGATTCTTACTTTATTTTTATTTCTCTCGTTAATGATAATGAGTAATTTTGGGGTTTTGTGCCATTTTGTGGATTGTGTTTTTATATTCTTGGCTTTTTATCTTATGAAGGGGTGAGGTGGGAAGAGCACTGATTGTTTTTCTTCCTATTCATTTGTGTGAGCTTTTTATATGTAAGTGAAATTTGGGATTATTCTTATTCTTACTATTTTATTTTGAGAGAGAGAAAAAATGGAGGAGGAGCAGAAAGAGAGCGAGGGAGACAGAGAATCCCAAGCAGGCTCTCTGCTGTCAGCACAGAGTCTAACACAGGGCTCTACCCCATGACCGTGAGATCATGACCTGAGCCCACATGAAAAGTCTGATGTTTAACCAACTAAGCCACTCAGGTGCTCACTCATTTCAAAATATGAAGTTTATATTTAAAACATTTCTACTGTATTCAATGAAGGTGAATTACTTTTTCTTCTCTCTTTAGAGACTTTGCTTGTAAGGGGTTTTAAAGGTTAGCCCTCAACATTGTCTGTTAAATTGCATTTATTATACCTTACATTGGTGTGATGAATATAGATGTAAAATTATACACCAGGTCTAGTGTCACTTACCATAGTCAGTGTTACTAAAACAGCAGATCAGAGACTGTAACATATCAACGTTGTGACAGAAAAAAAAATAATAGAGAAAAAGAATTAAAATTACACACAGCTTGGCCATGTGAGGCCTGGGCCAGAGAGGAGTTCTTACTAATACTGCTATGTTCTTGGAAACTGTTATTTTGTTTTATTACGTATTTTGCACTATTGATCTGGTTTAAAGAATTTTAATTTTTTTTTTTTTTGCTTATTTAATTTTGAAGGAGAAAGAGAGAGACAGAGGATGAGTGGGAAAGGGGCAGAAAGAGAGAGAGGGAGACACAGAATCTGAAGCAGGCTCCAGGCTCCAAGGGGTCAGCACAGAGCCCGACGAGGGGCTCAAACCCACAAACCGCGAGATCATGACCTGAGCTGAAGTCGGTTGCTTAACCTACTGAGCCACCCAGGCGCCCCAAGAAAAATTTTAAAGCAGTAAAACAGCAACCAAATTTACATGAAATCAATTTTATAATACTATGAGATTTAGTAGGTTTTGACCGTATTTGAGGAAACAATGAAAAGGCTAGACTCACTGTGCAGATTTAGTTTTTTCCCTGCCTAATCTGTTCCTTTCCTAACTGAACCTGCGCTTGTACTATCACATTAGGATTCCCAAATGTTTAACTCTCCCTTGTAGGGGTGAATAAGCGATTTGTGACTTGCCATCCCCCACCCCCTTCAGGCAAAATCCCCCACGTCATCAGGATTTCTATCCCCTGGCTTTAAAGAGAGAAGTGAGTCTGATCAGCAATCCTTGGGGTTTCGGAAGAGGGTTTGGGCTCCTAGACCTCCTTGACTCCTCAGTGGTGCCCGGATGTCGGAGAAGTGGGCCAATCCTGGAAGCTGCTGCTTCTGAACAGCCAGGATCCAGATAACCCACAAGAGATCATTTGGTTCTGTTGTTTGCATTTGAGTCATTGCTTTCACCTTGGCCAAATTATTCAGTATCCTTACTTAGCAAAGAAAGAATAAGAATAACTACCCTTCAATGGCTTTGTGAAGAGTGAATAAGGTAACATGTGCAAAGCACTGTGAAGAGGGACCAGGGTAAGAATTCAGTCACTGCCATTGTCCTATTAAGATAATTGTTACTGTTACTGTTGTCTTAAGTGTGATTTTGTGTTAAATGTGACTTCATCTTTTCTCACTGACTCAGTGTGCCCAATTACTCAAAGATTTGGATTCAGTTCATCTGAGCTATCAATCAATAGGACACCATTAGGTAATTTACAATATAGCTCTAATTTATGCTGTCTTTCTGGAGTCCCAATACCCACTTATTAATATATACAATCCTTTTGGAATTTAGCATTATTTACATTTATTACTACTGAATTAAGTGTCTGAATGGGAAAGACAGCTTCTATAGGAGAAAGAGTGTGTTATTTCCATAACAATTCTAGTAACCTCTCCATGACTGAATAGCTACTATAAATGTTGTGAAGTTTTAAATAACCCTTTTTGGGGATAAACATGATAAATAACTGGAATTCAGATTCATAATCTATTTCCAGTCAAGAGTCGGTATGTTTAATTGAAAGAGAGTAAATGAGCAAGAATGGATCTACCAATTAATGAAATCTTCTGAAATTCAAGGTTAACAAAATTACCAAAGAGAACAACAGATCAATTGTTGACATGATGTTATTGCCAGTTGCTGTAAATGGAAATTGAATCTATGTCTGAACAACGTTTTTCAGCACAAACTTTGACATTTCGACAAAGGGCTATTAGTAATTGTTCCTATTTTTCCTATTAATTATATAGTTTTTATTTACTGTTCAAGAGCCCGAATCAGTTTCTGGTCCTTATACACAAACCCCACATAAGTGCTATTTTCCTTTCCATCCTGTTGTTTGTAGTTTTGCCAAAAATATGATTTATCTCTCCTCTGACAACTCATTTTTTAATGGTCTGATAACCCTCAGTCACAGTCACGAAGATTTAGTTTTAAAATGTTTACAGTGCAGTATCTTGACCAAAACATTGATGAGGAACTCCCTCTGATGTCCCCTTTGTCGCTATGCTGAGATGACATCTGTTCAGCTCTTTCTCTGGGTTACCATGGAAATAATTTATTATTGTTGTCAAAGATGGACGGTCCACATACATTTTAAATAAGGGTAATGTGGAAACTTTTCATATAAAAACACTGGTTCTGTCACAGTTTCTGAAGCAGACCAAGATGATGCAGTTCAACTGTGGGCACTATTAGCATAATATTTTCATAAATGTTTTCAAGAATATTTTAAAATATGATCCATCTTTTTGAAACTTCATGGTTTTCTATTACTTCTGTAAACAGTCTAATATTGCAAAAAAAGAAAACTGGATTGCACATATTTATATCTTCTTTTCATTATACATTATAAATTAAACCATAACTAAACACACACACACATAATCAAACACGTTTAAATTAGGTAAACAGTCCATTTCTTTTTTAAAAATATCTGCTTACTTAATAGTAAAGTAGTATTACACAGAATACAACCATTTGTCTTCCAAATGGACCAACAAATACGCATATTAAATGTTGTGTCCATTTTCCCCACCCAGAATTTCATGTGTGATCACACGTTTTCTAGGTGCTTTTGACAACTTAAAAAGTTTTATATGTCCTTTTGGGGTCAAACTGACTCCATACTTAAAGAGTCATACTTAAAGCTGTCATTATAATTGTTTTTCAGGTAGACAGAATCTGAATAAGTTGCCAAGTGTGGCAAAACTTAAAACACATGGCGGGGATGAATTTCTTGGCCTTGGGATTGTCCTGTTTAAATTGTGGACACCAAATGCTGCAGAGGAAAATGTTATGCTTACTTAGAAAGTTGTTCTCATCTGTAGTAAAAAGTGGACAAAGTCTTCCTTAATGATAGTCCAGTGCCTTCCCCACAATGTAGCTACTGTAATTAACAGAAACTGCACTTAAGGGGCACCTGGGTGACTCAGTGGGTTAAGCATCTGACTCTCGGTTTTGGCTCAGGTCATGATCTCATGGGTTGATGAGGTTGAGCCCTGCATTGGGCTAGTGAGGAGCTGTTCTCTCTCTCTCTTTCAACCTTTTCTCTCTCTCTCAAAATAAATAAATAAACTAAAAAAAATCACATTTAAAAACATTACCTTCTTGGGGCACCTGAGTGGCTCAGTTGGATAAGCGTCTGACTTCGGCTCGTGTCATGATCACATGGTGCGTGGGTTCGTGCTCCACGTCAGGCTCTGTGCTGAAAGCTAGCTTAGAGCCTGGAGCCTGCTTCAGATTCTGTGTTTCCCTCTCTCACTGATCCTCCTCTGCTCACACTGTCTCTCTCTCTCTCTCTCTCTCTCTCCCAGAAATAAATAAAACATTTAAAAAAATTAAAAGAAAAACATTACCTTCTTGGAAAACTGATAACATTATCAGGATGGCCAATTCAACATGGTTTGCCAGGACTATCCTACTTTTTATTTTTATTTTTTTACATTTATTCATTTTTGAGAGACAGAGAGAGACAGAGTGTGAGTTGGGGAGGTTCAGAGAGAGAGAGAGGGAGACACAGAATCTGAAGCAGGCTCCAGGCTCTGAGCTGTCAGCACAGAGCCTGACGCGGGGCTCAAACCCATAGACCATGAGATCATGATCTGAGCCCGACGTTTAATCGACTGAACCACCCAGGCGCCCCAGGACTGTTCTATTTTTAAAACAGGATTCCTATTCTAGAGACCCCTCAATCCTGGTAAATTAAGAGGACTGGTCACCCACCATGGCAGAGTTGCAAGCTTTATTTTCTATCAGTCTGCCTCTCTATCTGTCTATCATCTATCTATCTCATCTTTACTGTGTATAGGTATGATTGCCTTACGACTTTCTTTTAAAAGAAATAATGGCACATGTGACAACATTATTATTTGTGCTGTGCTTCAATCAAGACTGCTTGTTTGGATAGAGACACCATTAAAAAGCAACTGTGAATTTAGTTTGCTTCGTTTTAGAGTTCGGGGCAGGCAATCGCGGTGGCCAGCCTGAAGAGGAAATGCACAGTGGAGTGTGCATGAGGCTTGAAGCCAGCCTGCTCTCTCTCTGCCCTGGGAACCCTGTAGGTGGAGCCCTGTGCTAATTCCTAGGGTCTCTCCACACAGATTGACTTTCTTTGGGTTGATGATGATTGATTATGGTGGTTTCTTCATTACTTTAAACCTAATCAGTGCTTGGAGTAATTTGAGTAATGATTGCTCATTATTGGCAATTGTGAAGTTTGAGTCTTTCTTTGTTTTGCTTCACAAGGCAGCCAGTCGGGAAATATGGGGAGGCATCCTGGTTCACACGCATTTTCAAAAAGAGTAGGAATAAATGATTCACCGAGCGCAGTGATAGACAGGAAGTCCTGGAGGTTTTGCAGAAGTTATATTACAGATTTTGTTGGCAGGGAACAGTGAGTTCCCACTAGATCAAATGCGATCATCAAAGAGACAGTTCTTACTGGATTTGAAAGCAGTTCAGCCTTTTACTGAAATTCTCAAGTTCAATAAATCATGCTATTTCATATAATATTGTTATACCACTCTGTCTTATAAATGAAGATCTATGATTCACCCACCAATTTGCTATTGTTAAAAAAAGATAATTAATGATTCCAGCATATAAACTAATGCCGTTTTACATTACAACTTATTAGAAGGTGCATTTTTAAGGTGCTTTTCCCACTTCCCTCAGTTAAATCAAGTTTAAAAGTAAGTTTGCTTGTACTGGTTGATTGATTTACAGCCTTAAAATTGGCTACACAAGGGGGAGACATTTTAGGCTATTCAGCAAATAAATAATTAGCAAAGTCATTAGATACCTGAGAATATTTCACATGGTGGGTATATTAAATTACATCCCAATACTGCTTAAAGACCCAGGAATTCGCAAAAGAACACTTTTTTTTTTTTTTTGAGAGAGAGAGAGAGAGACAGAGGGAAAGAGAGAGAATCTCAAGTAGTCTCCACACTGTCAGCGTGGGGTTTGTCAATGTGGGGCTCAAACTCACAAACCATGAGATCACGACTGGAGCCGAAACCAAGAGTCAGATGCTCAGCTGACTGAGCCACCCAGGCGCCCCACAAGAACACAATTTTAAGAGACTGCATTTATAATCTAAAAGCGCAGATAACATTTCCTGTTTAGTGTGTATGTGTATAACGAGGCTAATCTTGTGACAGTTACAAAGGCATTTATAGTTTGCATCACCATACATCAAGCTATTATCCATTAGATACATGTCTAATACGATTCTTGTACTTAAGGCATTTTGTTTTCATGTCCAAGATCTACATTAAGGAAAGTTTCAAAATTTCTTTAAAGATATAAAGCATATATATAATTTGACTTTATTTGTCAGGAACACTTAACATGAGACCCTCTCAACAAATTTTCAAGTGTCCAAGTACTTTATTGTTGAGACCAGAGATACAATGTTGTCCATCAGGGCTCCAGGGCTGGGCCATCTTGCTTAACTGAAATTTTAGATAAAATATTTAACTGCCCATTACATAGGACAGTCATAAAGATGGCAGTTAAGTGTAACCTGATCTCTATTAAAAATGTCAGAATTGGAGCACCTGGGTGGCTCAGGTGGTTGAGCAGCCGACTTCAACTCAGGTCATGATCTTACGGCTCATGGGTTCGAGCCCCACATTGGGCTTTGTGCTGACAGCTGAGAGCCTGCTTTCAGATCCTCTGTCTCCCTTCTTCTCTCTGTCCCTTCCGCACTCGCACTCTGTGTCTCTGTCTCTCAAAAATAAAATAAAAAACTTAAAAAAAGAAATTTAAAAATTGTCAACTTTTTCTAATGATAGATTTGTGTAAATTTTATGTTAAAGATACACAAGCAAAACAAAAAAAAAAAGAAAGAGGGATGCCTTCTTAGGCTTCAAAACACATTATAAGCCCCTTGTAAATAAAGCAGTATGAAAGTACTATACTAATATAGTACTATACTAATATAGAAAATTAAGACAGAAATAGTTGCATATGGGAATTATTGCATAATAAAGCTTAGGGGAAAAAGAAGGCTTTAAAAATTTTTTTTAAATTTTTAAAATTTTTTTATTTATTATTGAGACAGAGAGAAACAGAGCATGAGTGGGGGAGGGGCAGAAAGAGAGGGAGACACGGAATCCAAAACAGGCTCCAGGCTCTGAGCTGTCAGCACAGAGCACGATGCGGGGCTTGAACCCATAAACTGCGAGATCATGACTTGAGCCGAAATTGGATGCTTAACCGACTGAGCCACCCAGGTGCCCCCAAAAGCAGACTTTTAGTAAGATTTCTTGGAATATTTGGAGTACCTTTTGAATTATATTTATTCCTCAGAATTATGCCAGGATAAATTCTCTATGAATAATGTACTAGAGGAAATCCTGGTAAATTACTTTATAAGCTGGAAGAGGGAGAAATTTTTATAACTGACTTTAAATCCTGAATAATGAGGAAAATATATTGATAGATTTTATTTTTAATATGTATATATGCTTCTACATACACACAAATGTGTATATAATGTCTATTAAATACTATACAGTATGTATTATATAATATAACATATATATTATATGCATAAACATATCAGTAATATATATTATATATATATATATATACACTGTAAAACATGCCATAAGTAATGTAAAAAGACAAATAACAGGGGAAATTAACAATTTATATCTCACGTAGAGTTCATCTCCCTATAAATGACTCCTAAAACTGAAGAGAAAGTGACTATTCATAAAAATGGACTAGAAATATAAAGAGAAAGTTTACAGAAGAAGAAATTCAAGTCATCCTTACCAAATGAGAAGAAACCAAAATTAAATGTAAACTAAATCTATCTCAAGATCTTAGTTTTCACCTCTGAGACAGGCCAAAATTCAGAAGTTTGACGTATGTTCTGCTTAAGAGACTCTGGGTAAATGGTTGCTATCCTCCTTTGAGGGCGGTACTGTAAGATACATTGCCCAAAGGGAAAATGCTAAGGCGAAGCGTTAAATTCAATGTTTAAAAACTGCAAGGTCATGATCTCGCAGTGAGTGGGAATCTCCGGAAATACTTGCTTAAGCAGGCCTCTACCTCAATTCCTATCAGTGCCTTATAATCTTAAATGTCAGTACAGTCTAGTTCATGTGCTATGGGGTTTTCTGAATTTTCTTGAGCAGTATCGTTGGACTTTTTGAAACCAGAAAACTAAATGAAAAAGTTAAATGTGCTTATTTTTAATAATGAAGTTGAATATTTATCACATGTTTGTTATTTGTATTTCCTCCAATAAAAATAATTTTCAACTGAGGCAGAATTATTCCATTTAAAATGTGTCTACAAGAGACACCTGTGTGGCTCAGTCGATTAAGTAGTTAAGTGTCTGACTTCGGCTCAGGTCATGATCTCCCAGTTCATGGGTTCCAGCCCTGTGTTGGGCTCTGTGCCCACAGCTCAGAGTCTGGAGGCTGTTTTGGATTCCGTGTCTCCCTCTATCTCTGCCCCTCTCTGCACATGCTGTTTGTCGCTCTCTCTCTCAAAAATAAACATTAAAAAAATTGAAATAAATAATAAAATGTCCATGATTAGGATTTAAATATATAAGACAAGGCTGATGAACTAGAGTGAGGAATGTCTGAGGAAAGCCAACTTTTTTTAAAAATTATTTTTCAATGTTTATTTTTGAGAGAAAGAGAGACAGAGCATGAGAGGGAGACACAGAATCCAAAGCAGGCTTCAGGGTCTCTGAGCTGTCACCACAGAGCCCAACACAGGGCTTGAACTCAAGAACAATGAGTTCGTGACCTGAGCCAAAGTAGGATGCTTAACGAACTGAGCCACCCAGGTGCCCTGTGGAAAGCCAACTTTATAGGCAAAGGCGATGAGCTCCCCAGGGAGAAAAATCAGGGATCCCAAAAGACACGTTGCAGAACATAACCCATCACAGCTTGTCCTCCACTCTCAAGTGCACACAAGTGAATGCAAACACACACACACACACACACACACACACACACACACACACTCTCACATAAGTTACACTAAAAAACCAAAAACTATTACATTCACAGAGAAGATGAAGAACTCTTCCAGGAAGAAAGTGGATAAAGCAGGAGAGAGAGAGAGAGAGAGCGCCAGAGAGAGAGAGAGGCGTTTTTAGAGGGCACCAGAGATCAAGGTCAGGTCAGCATCCCTGTGGGCAGATTAAATAGAACAGCTTTGTTGTTGGGATTGAAGCATCAAGGGGCTTAAGGGAAGGATGCATGGAAAAGAAGACCAGAGAACAGCAGTGCTGAAAACAGATGCCTGGGAACATCATAGGTTAAGGGAAAGTCAGCACTTCTGATGTGTGCATGAGTAATTCATGAGAGTGGAGGCACATGGCATCAGCCAGAGCAAAGAAAAGTGGAAGCTGAAATGGTGATACACTTATCCTTCTTCTATTACTTGAAGACTTCTAGAGATACCAGTGGTCCTGATGACATCTATTGTTCCACTGGAGGCAGAGGCCCATGGGGCTTCATGTACCTCTACATCGTCCTATTTAAAATATGCACAAATTAATTCATCCACTTATTAGGTTTCATTTGTTTCATCAATCAATATACGTTGTACAGTGATTACTTACCAGGCAATGTTCTTTTTTTTTTTTTTTAATGTTTTATTTATTTCTAGGAGAGAGAGAGAGAGACAGCATGAGCAGGGGAGGGTCAGAGAGAGAGGGTGTCACAGACTGAAACAGACTCCAGGCTCTGAGCTGGCAGTCAGCACAGAGCCCGACGCGGGGCTCGAACCCACGAACCGCAAGATCATGACCAAAGCGAAAGTCGGACGCTTAACCGACTAAGCCACCCAGGCGCCCCGTACCAGGCAATGTTCTAAATCCCGGTAAGGACATACTGATTGATCCATGGGACACAACAGAGATTAGAAACAAGGTCACATATATAAGCAATTGTTTTTTGAGAAAGATGTCAAGGTCATTTAATTGGGAAAAGAATAGTCTTTATTTAATTTTTAAATGTTTTTTTTTTTTTTAATTTTTGAGAAAGAGAGAGAGAGAGCAGGGAAGGGGCAGGGAGAGAGGGAGACACAGAATCCAAAGCAGGCTCCAGGCTCTGAGCTGTCAGCACAGAGCCCGATGCAGGGCTTGAACCCACGAACCGCGAGATCATGACCTGAGCCGAAGTCGGATGCTCAACATCTGAGCTACCCAAGTGCCCCAAGAATAGTCTTGTTAATTTTTAGTAATGGTCCTAGAACAACTGGATAACCATCAGGAAGGACAATTAACCTTGACCCTTTCTTCATGCCATATTAAAAACTGAACTCCAAATGGATCATGGACCTAAATTCAAAAGTTCAAACTCTAAAACTTCTAGAAGAAAACTTGAGGCACATGATGCATAGGGCACAAAAGACATAAATCATAAAAATGTGAAAATTACAGTACTTTCAAATAAAAACTATCTGTGTTTTGAAATATACTATTAAAGAAAGGATGATGTGAGCCACAGACTGATTGGAAGAAAATAATCACAATTCATATAAGTGAGAGTAATACTTCTGTAACTAAATCCAAGGAAACGAATGATCCAAAAAATGAGGAAGATATTGAACAGACACTTCATAAGGTGCCAAAAGAGACACGGAAAGGTGCTCAGCATTGTTAGTCATCAGGTAGCACACAGTAGAACCACAGTGAGACACAACTACATGTGAGCTCAAATGACTAACATTAAAGAGACAGACAGTGTCAAGTGCTGCCGAGAAAATGGAGTGACGAATACACCTACAGCTGTCGCATGGGTATGTAAAATGTGAAAACCACTTTAAGAAAAACAGGCTGGCAGCTTGTGAAGAAAGTGACATGTAAACATATCACATTGCCCACGAATTCCACTCCTACCTATTTATTCGAGAGAAGTAAAATACGTGTGCACGCAAAGACCTGCATATCAACATTCAGTGGAGCCTTTGTTCATAATACTTGAAAAAATGAAAACAATCCCCATGTCCATCAACACACGGAAAGGTATATATCCAAAAAAATGGAATAATATTCACTAATAAAAAGAAACAAATAACTAATGTGTGGCACATCATGAGAGAATCTCAAATACACGTGCTAAGAGAAAAGAAACTTGGCGCAAAGGAATACATACTGTATGATTCCAGTTGCATGATTGATACTTTGTTAAAAAGAAAATCTAATCCATAGAAGCAGATACCAGACCAACGTTATCTAAGGCTCATGGTTTGTTGTTGTTGTTGTTGTTGTTGTTTGTTTGTTTGTTTTGTTTTGTTTGAGAGAGAGAGAGTGAGAGACAGTGTGAGCAGGGGAGGGCCAGAGAGAGAGGGAGATAGAGAATCTGAAGACAGGCTCCAGGCTCTGAGCTGGCAGTCAGCACAGAGCCTGACGCGGGGTTCAAACCCACGAACTGTGAGATCATGACCTGAGCCAAAGTCTGACGCTTAACCAACTAAGCCACCCAGGTGACCCTAAGGGCTCATGGTTTTGTAGTAAAGGACTACAAAAGGGCCCAAGGCAACTTTTCAGAGTAGTGGAAATATTATATAACTTGATTAGGTGGTCACTATGTAAGAGTATACCTTCATCAATACTCATTGAATTGAGTATTTTAAATGGATGCCTTTTCCCATATGCAAATTATCCTTCAAAAATATTTATTAAAAAGAACACATTCTTATACTTCAGAAAATGCTGGTAATAATATTCATAAGTTAAGTTCTGCCCCCCAATGACCCAAACTAAATAGTTACATTTTATGTGCACAACCAAAACTATTTTGGTTAAAATATAGTTAACAGGTTTTAGCATTTTGGCAATTTTTAAGCCATTGGCCTCTCTTGCTAAATTCAAATGTATATAGCCCAAGGGTTACAGATCAAAAGGACTATATTTGGCCATTGGTTGGAGATGATATTATCTTAGTTTTTAAAAATATTAAGTTAAAACTTTGGGTTTTATAAACCATTCATAAATCAAATGTTCAAAGTAGGAAAACAATGTTATCTAAGTGATGGGTATTAAAGGAATTTTTGTAAGTCATAGTTTTCTGAAAATAATTTAAACAATTAGAGATCAAGTAAGTCACACATTTTTAAAAAAAATTTAATGTTTTTTTATTTATGAGAGAGAGAGAGAGAAAGAATGAGCTCAGGAGGGGCAGAGAGGGAGACACAGAATTTGAAGCAGGTTCCATGCTCCAAGCTGCCAACACAGAGCCCAATGCAGGGCTCAGTCCCACGAACAGCAACATCATGACCTGAGCTGAAGTCAGACACTTAACCGACTGAGCCACCCAGGCACCCCAAGTCACACATTTTTACACACAGTATGCTGTGATAATAAACTCACAATGAAAGTTTCTGTGTATTTTATATTGAAAGTATATTTGTTATCTAATGTCCAATAAGAAATGAATGGTTGCATAAATCCCTTAATAATCTTATTTTTGGGACACCTGGGTGACTAAATCAGTTGTGTCAGACTCTTGATTTCTACTCAGGTCATGATCATGTAGTTTGTGAGCCTGAGCCTCAAGTTGGGCTCTGCTCTGGCAGCGTGGAGCCTGGTTGGGATTCTCTCTCTCCCTCTCTGTCTCTGCCCCTCTCTGGCTTGTGCTCTCCCTCCCTTTCTCTCAAAATAAATAAATAAAAAACTTAAAAAAATAAACTTGTTTTCACCTTTTACACATAATAATGATAACAACCGTGTCACCACTACAAATGTTTATAGTGTGACATTGAATGAAGAGAAAGCAAAATACAAAATAATGCAATCAGTCTAATAATAGTTGTGTGAATTGATGTCTATAATAATAAAGACTAAGAGAGTGCACAAAATAATACCAGCATTTCTACTGGTTGGTGAAATGTAACCGCTTTTTGGGTATACTTTTTCCAAACTTAATTTAGTGTTTGCTGTAGACTGAATATTTGTGTTTCCCTAAATTCATATGTTGAAACTTAATCACTGATGGGATGACATGAGGAGGGGAGGCCTTGAAAAATGATTAAGTCACAAGGGTGGAGCCTTCATGGATGGAGTTATTGCTCTTATAAAAAAGACTTCCAGAAAGATCCTTTCCTCATTTCTCCATGTGAGGACACAGGGAGAAGACAGCCATCTATGAACCAGGAGGCTCTCCCAGGAGAAGGCATGTGCCTGTGCCTTGTTCTTTGACTTCTCAGCCTCCCAGATTGGGAAATAAATGTCTGTTCTTTATAAACCACCCAGTCTCTGGTAATTTCGTTACAGCAGCCTGAAGGGACTAAGACAGTGTTATGTAACTTTTATCCAACGGATGACATTGAATGTAAAATTCCTGCACTCAAGGAATGTTTGTTTCTTTCAACTCCCAAAACCTTGGAAATATGAACTCAAATTTGATAGGAATGAATACAGGGTTCGATTCCTCTGGAGCACTTTAATGGCTCTCTAGTCTCAGGTGTGTGATCTCAACCATCTCGTGCTCAGTTTCCTAAGCCATGGATTGAGGCTAAAAATAGCATTGACTACAGAATGTGATTGTGAGGATTAGATGAAACAAGGCACTTAGTAAGGTGCATAGCACACAGAGCTCAATAAATGCTATTTAAGAACAATAATAATAAAAATAACAATGGTAATAATAATTGGAGAAGATTTTTTAAATGCTATAGCATCATGGGCTTGGAATTAAATAGGGATTAGGGATATCATAATCATAATTTCCCTCAAAAGTTAACATTTAATTGATTAGGAAGGATCATCTGGTGGTTTTAGTTCAACACTTTATTAGAAATAGCATAATAAGAGGCCTAAATGTCGAATTAAATTCAATAACATGTCCCCTTATCATTTGATTGGGGAAGTTATTACACGCTATCTCTGCTAAAGTACTTCATGTAATATGTCATTTAATGGCATGGTTATTATTTGCCTTATACACAATTCTGGGCAGTTACATGGGTATAATTTGCATTTGAGGGCAGAATATTTTGATAATTTTAGACCATAAGGGTATAAATTTCCAAATGTTAGGTAGCCGTGATTTTTAAAATTTATTTTTATGCTCCCAACTTAGATTCTCTTTGTTGAAATGAGGTTTCTTCTCAAAGTATGTTCCCATCTGCCTCTTTGTTCTTCAAAAGTTTTGTGTGATCTTGGGGCACCCGGTTGGCTCAGTCAGTTAAGCATCCAACACCTGATTTTGGCTCAGGCGATGATCTCATGGTTCTTGAGTTTGAGCCCCACCTTGGGCTCAAGTACTATCAGTAATCCATGCTGATAGCTCCAAACTTGTTTGGGATTCTATCTCACACTCTCTCTCTGCCACTCCCTCACTCAGACTCTCCCTCTCTTTCAAAATAAATAAACTTTAAAAAAAAGACCCAAAAAACTTTAAAACTGTTGTGCGATCTTGACCAAATTTGGTAATAGTGTAGGATAATGGAACCCTAGGTTCACCTGGGTGGCTCAGTCAGTTGAGCATCTGACTCTTGATTTAGCTCAGTCCATGATCCCAGGGTTGTGGGGTCCAGCCTCATGTTGGGCTCCATGCTGAGATTCTCTCTCTCCCTCAGCCCCTCTCCTGCTTGCCCCACTCTCTCTAAAAATATAACAAAGAACCCTAAAAGAAGAAATTAGGTAAGAGATCCTATATTGTCACCATCCCAGTTTACAGATGAGGAAAATGAGCCTCAGAAATGTTTCATAATCGTTCCTGACCATACCAGCAGTTCTGGCTCATGACTTGTGGCCTGGCAATCTTCAAACGCCACTAGACATGGCTGCAACTATGTATGGAGAGAAAGACAATGTAAGCTCACTGTGATTGAGCTCTTGACCATGAACCCAGAAAGATAGAAAGATAAGCAACAGCCTAAGTTTCCCAGTGAAATTATGTTTTGTGATTTGCAATGGACTTTGATGAAATGTTGCAGGAGTTAAGGACCAAAATGTGTCATATGGAAAAGTAGCTACCGATTATGTTCAGACAAAACAAAAATCTTTATATGTAAGATTAGTGGATGTGCTCTGGGTGTTACTCAAAGTGATTTTATACATTTTTATGGCAATTGAAAAAATGCACTTGCATATTTACTACATCAGCATATTTCAACCTCCAGCACACCCTTGGACAGGAGGCTTCATCATCCCCATTTGTGCTCAAGAAACTAATGCTCGTGAGGTCTAATCTCAGAGTTCCAGAGCTCTCAATTTTTGGAAGCTCAGAGTCCTATCTTTACAGACTAAAGAAAACTCATTAAAACGATAGGAGTGATTTCATTGTCACCGTTATTAGTTTATTATGATCATTCCTGGAGGGGAAGAGGTAATGCTACCCTAAATACAAGATTTCTCCTGCCGATGAACATCCTTATGGGACAACTAAAATATAAAAAGCAATTTATTGCAAGGCTCTTGGTCTCACTGAGCATTACCACCTAAAGAAGGTTCGGGAGAGAGAAGATATTTCTTATTATGAATAAGGCAGAATTCATATCTATTTTCCCTCATAATCTTATAAAAAGGAAACCCTGTTCTAAACATTACCCAATATAAACATATTTTTTAAGTTTATTTATTTGTTTTTGAGAGAGAGAGAGAAGAGGGAGGGACAAAGAGAGAGAAAGAGAGAAAGGGAAACCCAAGCAGGCTCCATGCTGTCAGTGCAGAGCCCAACATGGGGCTCAAACTCACACAAACCATGAGCTCATGACTTGAGCTGACCTCCAGTTGAATGCTTAACCAACTGAGCCATCTAGGCATCCCAAACATTTCACCACTATAAAGTCATCCTTAAAGCAGAAAGTCATTTGAACTTGGCAGTCATGTTGGTTTTCCCAGGCTATGTGTGTGTGTGTGTGGGGGGGGGGCGTGGTGGAAGGGTGCTGTATGAGAATTTGGGCATTCCTGAGGAAGCAGAGGAGAGATTGGAGAGAAAGTTGGATCCTAGTCAGGTGATCTGAGCCCTGAATCAAAGTTTATGTTCCTTTGTTCCCCATTTTCTTTTCCTTAGGCAGGGGCAGGGAGCATATAAGTCAATATCAATTAGTGATGGTTTTTCTTATATTTGAAAGAAACAACGTTTAATAGAAATGTACGCAGGTGATACACTACAAGGTAATATACCAGCCTGATCCCCAAAATTACTTACAGATAGTATACTGCTATTTTGGCTTAGCTATTCAATCTCTTACTTCAGGAATGTTTTATGTCATTGTAATCATTTCTTTTAGTATTAGTAATAACCAATATAATCACTATGGTATAATTACTCAACTTTATCATCGACTTCCTTTTGCATCACAACCTCAAGAACTTTGTTTCTGAAGCCCCTGTCCAAGGCCCAGAGATTACCCAATGGGCCCTTCCCCAGTTTTCAGGTCTGGTCTGCCCAAGCAGGGATTGTATATATAATGCCATTAGGAAAAACACAAACCTTGGATCTAAATTAATGTTGGTTTACATTGATCTTCTTTTCCCTTTAAGCTAGCACTTCCTCTCACCCCCATAACTACACCCCTTTTTTCTTTGCTTCCGTGAAATATGGAAAATGTTAAGCCACGATTAGCAAATGGTTTCTCATATATATTGACTCAGAAAATTAATGAATGCTAAATAAATATATGGGCTGAAGACAACATGACATGGTCACAAGATTCCCATTGCAGCATCCATATCTAGGCAATTTGCACATTCTCTTCCCCCCTCCATTCTCATCCCAGCCCCACAGGTAAACAATCAAGTAAATAAATAACTTGTGCAGAACTTGCCAAGTTTTGATTCCTGCTTTAAACAAATTAAACCCTTAAACTATTAGACATTTGTCTGTCTCCCATCTTGATAAGGCTAAGCTGTGGGAGACAAGTTTTTTTTTTTTTTCTTTTTTACTGTAGCATTTGACTACAGTGATTCAAACCATTTGTAGAACTATCTTTATCAGCTTTCGCTGAAATTAACTATTAGTGCTTGCTGAGAAGTCAAGGCAATCAGCCTCTGCAAATGACACAATATTACACAGTGTGTCATACAATTCTTCACAAGAACTAGTGTGCAGCAATATCAAATGGCAACAAAACTCTGCCATATTCAAAAATTGTTCAGATTTGTAAAACTGTTATTCAGTCTTCTTTCTGATTCCTGGTTGATTGACGTGGAGATCAGATTTAAGCCTCGAAGCGCTCCAAAACCACAAGCCAAGCAGGCTGCCTCCCCGAGAGAATTGAGGCATTTTTGCAAACTATTTCCAAATGGTGCACCTCAGTTAACCCTGTTTAAAATGCAACCTATTTTAGCAGGTGGAAGCGGTTTAGTACCGCATACCTTCTCTGTCAAGTGTTCGCGAAATGATTTTGAATCACAAGTGCCACAAACCACAGTCAATGTCACCAATTGGGGATTAAAATATCACATTTAGCAGATGTTTGAGTGTTTGCCCAACATGGGCCCAGAATTTTACCTGAGATTAAACTTCAATTTAATCTCATCACTCTGGTGAAATGAAATAAGCGCCCACTTCCCTCTCCCCACCTGATTAGTGCTGTGGATTTCTACCTGTTTCAGAGGTATTGCTTATCCCAAATTTGTCAGATCATGAAATTTACTTGGAACATCTGTTAATAAAAAGAACCTCTCTGGATTACCCATGTAAGGATCTCCAAGAGATGTGCCAGGGAATCAGTATTTTTTCCAAGGAAGCCAGTAGACGTATTTAGGACAACTGGCCCCAGAAAATCAAACCTCGTGTTGTCTAAGGTTTGCTCACTTGAAGACAGAGAACAACTAAACCCTTATCCAGCCCTAGCAAAAAGAAAGAGCTTTAAATTGCAGCATGCAAAATGAAGATTCAAGTGAGAAAGAACATCATGAACATTGTTTGCTAAATGGAAAGCATGGCTTCTTTTTAAATGGGTGAGATGATCATTCAGAGGCGACCATTTTACTTATTAGGTTTCAGATTTTGAAACTCTAAGCTCATCAAACACAATGATAGAGTTATCACAAAATAATTACTGATTTCAAATGGACTAGTTCAGCAAGTCCCATACTTCATGCACTGTCTTCCAAAACTGGCAGAAACCAGAATAAGGACTAAACCAAAACACTAACATTGGTTAAAAACAACTTATATCACATGTGTAGAAAAGAAGAAGACAACTCAACAAGTGGAAGAACTTACACTTAAGAGAATAGAGTTTCAGACCAGCAGGTGTAATAGACTTTACAGTTGAAATGCATCAGGAGATGTGATATATGTACCTCTGAAATCACAACAATAGATCTCAGAAATGAAAATGCAAACGTTGAAATGAACACAGCAACTAATCTCAGGATTAATTTGTAGTTACAATATAGAGCTGAACTCATTTGCCTTATTTTTTCTCCAAGTTTTTATTTAAATTTCAGCTCGTTAACGTACAGTGTAATATTAGTTTCAGTATAGAATTTAGTGATTCATCACTTATATACAACACCCAGAGCTTATTACAGCAAGTGCCCTCAGCACCCATCACCCATTTACCCCATCCCCTGCCCATCTTCCTTCTGGTAGCCATCAGTTTGTTCTCAAGAGTGAAGAGTCTGTTTCTTGGTTTGCCTCTCTCTTTCCCACCCCGCTCTGCTCATTTGTTTTGTGTCTTAAATTCTACGTATGAGTGAAATCATATGGCATTTGTCTTTCTCTGACTGACTTATTTTGCTTGGCATAATACTTTCTAGCTCCATCCATGTCTTTGCAAATGTCAGGATTCCCCTTGAATCTTGTGGATTGGCTGAATAATATTCTGTTCTGTAGATATACCACCTCTTCTTTTATTCATTCATCCATTCAATGGACAATTGGGCTCTTTCTATAATCTGGCTATTGTTGATAATGCGGTTATAGATATTGGGGTGCATGCATCTCTTTGAATCTCTTTAAAAGCAGCCAACAAAAGTTTAAAAGATGGGAAACACAAAAGACAACATAAAAGTTATGGAGGATAGTTCTAGTATATCTAACATCTCTCCAATAGGAATTGCAGTAAGAGAACCTAGGGAGAATGAAAATAAGGAGATGGTAAAATAATGATAGAAAAATTGGTCCAGAATAGAAGTAATACATGAATCTTCAGTTTGAAAAGGGGCATAGAGTGTCGCGTCAAATGAATATGTAGTTCTCTTCCAAACAAAAACAGTGATGCACCTAAACAAATTTGGGTGAAATTTCAGAGGGCTGATCAAACAAACAAAAAAACAAAGCTAAAAGTTTCACTAAGTCAAACTCATGAATATAAAATAAAGTATCTTTAGGTGAAACAGAAAGTTGTTTGAGATCAGACTTTAATTGGCACTACTAAATACTGTAATTGAATTGACGAATGTCTTCAAAGTCTTTAAGGATTATAATTTGAAGCTTATTATTCTATGCTCTGCTGGGTAATTTCTCAGATTCGACTGCAATGTAAAATGAGACAATACCAGGAATATGGGTGTCCAGGATAATATATCCATAGTCTTTCTTTCTTCCAGGAATACTGGAAGACATGATCGATAAGAACTTATATGGCACCCAAAAGAATATAGAATATACAGAAAGCAATGGATATCAAAAAAAAATCTAAGTACAAGTAAATATTGATTTTTTGAAAAGGAAGTAATAATAATAATAATCTGAGAGAACCTCAGGGGGGTAGGTGAGCAAAACTACTAATTCAGCATATGAAAGTAGGCCAAGAGTCTTTCTTGATTTAGTGAGAAGATTTTGCTAGAATCATTCTAAAATTTGTGTAGAAATATATTTATTTCTTAGATCTCTAGACAGTAATTAAAAATAGAAATAAAATCTGTTCTTATAAATTGAGAGAATGGGATAAATTTGCCTATTTGGAAGCAGGGTTTAAGGTTTGGTAATGGAAATAACCCAGCTCCACACCAAACAGCTGTTAACTGTCCACGTAAACAAAGCAATGGGGGAGAGGGAAGGGATAGCTCCCAATCAAATAAACAGCACCGGAGTAACAATATTTAATTCATAAAAAAATTAGAATTCAAGGTTTTTAATTTTTTTAATTTTTAAAAATTATTTTAAATTTCTGAGAGAGAGAGACAGCATAAGCAGGAGACGGTCAGAGAGAGAGGGAGACACAGAATCTGAAGCAGGCTCTAGGCTCTGAGCTGTCAGCACAGAGCCGGACTCAGGGCTTGAACTTACAAACCATGAGATCATAACCTGAGCCGAAGTTGGATAGTCAACCGACTGAGCCACCCAGGTACCCCATCATTCAAGGTTTTGGAAGGGAAAATGAGTAATATTTTGAACTGATGGAAGAAACAATGTGCTGCGAAAAACTAGGTATTGATCAACAAAAAAGAGAAAGAAGGGACTATAAAGCCCATTTATTTTTTATTTTATTTATTTTTTTAATGTTTATTTATTTTTGAGAGGGGGGTGCAGAGAGAGGGAGACACAGAATCTGAAGCAGGCTCCAGGCTCTGAGCTGTCAGCTCAGAGCCCAACATGGAGCCAAAGTCATAGACCACAAGATCATGACCTGAGCCGAAGTTGGACGCTCACCCGACTGAGCCACCCAAAGCCCATTTATGAAAAGATGCTAAATTTTTAAAAAATTCCTCTTAATGTTTTTATTTATTTTTGAGAGAGAGAGAGAGAGAGAGAAAGAGATAGACACAAAATCCAAAGCAGGTTCCTGGCTCTGAGCTGTCAGCACAGAGCCCGATGCAGGGCTTGAACCATAAACTGCGAGATCGTGACTGTGGACCTCAAGGAATCAGACCCAGGGTGGCGAAGGAACTTTAGAGAGATACGAATCAACAATGATTAACTACAAGAGCTTAGTGAAATATGGCAACAATGTACATCTGGTACAGCTGCCCCATGTTAACACCCTGCAGGAATGGTGTTTCAGCAGAAAAACAAGATACCTAGGAATCTTTATGGAGGGTTGAAACCCAAAGAGGGGAGTGAACTCACTGTGCTATTGACTGCTGGCATCCCTTAAGCAAAACATCTTTATCTGTGTACTAAAGAACAGGCCACATTCCCAAGGATCATTTCACTCAAGTCCTCTCAGGTTATTTTTAACCCTGTGATCTCCAGTTTTCTCAGAGACCTTGGAGCCTGAACGATTATGCGCCTGTGGTCATGGTGGTGCTCTGTTTCCCACAATGAGCTGAGTCGAAGTCAATTACATTACCGACTTAGCCACCCAGGTGCCCCAAGGATATTCGATTCTAAGTGATAATTGGGTTAATGCCGATATATGAAACATAATTTAGAATTGCTTTGGAAAAAATGTGACACTCCCTGACACAAACCTTTGGAATGGGGACAAAGTGGAACTCAGGGGAAAAGTTATAGTCTTAAAATTACATGAAAACTATACAGTGATGAAAATGTATGATTGGAAACTGCAAACATAGATGAATCTCACAAACAAAACGTTGAGCAGAAAAAGCCGGACACATTACGTTCGCTCTGATTCCACTCTTGTAAAGAATGAACCCAACAAAAGAATCACAATAATCTAAGCTGTTAGAAGTCACAATGCAGGTCTTGCTTTGCTCTGTGTGTGTGGGAAGAAGGAACCGGGGGCAGGTGGCTCTGATCATATTCTATTTCCCCATATGTGGGTTCCGTCTACAGGCAAGTGCAATTTGTGGAGCGGAATCAAGCTGTGCTCTTCAGACATGCATCCTCCTCTTTATATACAGATATCCCTTAAAAAGCAATTAAGAAGTAAATTTAACTAGCTTTCACCTCATGAGGCTGGGAAAAATACAAGAAAAGTATCACTTGATGTCAATTTAGGAAAACAGAAGGCAAATTAAAAAAAAATTAATGTTTATTTTATTTTTTAAAAAAGAGATAGAGTGTGAGCAGGGGAAGGGCAGAAAGAAAGGGAGACACAGAATCCGAAGCAGGGTCCAGGCTCTGAGCTAGCTGTCAGCACAGAGCCCGACGGGAGGCTCAAACCCACAAACTGTGAGATCATGACCTGAGCCGAAGTCAGACTAACCAACTGAGCCACTGGGTGCCCCTAGGAGGCAAAAATTATTAAAATTAAAGTAAAAGGTGTCCATTAGCCTTTTCCTAGCCATCCCATTTTTTGATATCTAGTCTAAAATGCACTTGCACATCTGCATACAAAATAAGGTTGCTAGATAAAATACAGGAGTGCTCATTAAATATGAATTTCAGATAAGCAATGTTTTTTTAGCATAAGTATGTTCCACACTGTATTTTGAGTTGATAAATCTGGTAACCATAAGGATGGGATCTATGGGCATTCATGGCAGCCTTCTTGGTAATAACGGAAAGAATTGATACCAGTGTAAATGTTTGTCAGTCTCAGGATAATTACATGGTGTAGATGATATATTTATACCAAGAAATATTATGAAGCAATTGAGGTCATAGGAATGAAGAAATTGAAGTTGTGCTATAGATATGACCACAGACAAAATCACCAAGATATTTTAAGTTCTATTTGTTTGGGTGATCTCTATACCCAACCTGGGGCTTGAACTCACCACCCTGATCAAGAGTCGCATGCTCTTCTGACTGAGCCAGCCAGGCATCCCCCAACATATTTTTTAAAGAGAAAACAAATTAAAGATAAAGTTCATCCATAAAACAGTATGTATTCTGCGTGACTCCAGATTGATTGTGTGCATACACACAGAAAAGGACCAAGGCATAGCCGTACTCAGTTAGTGTGAGTGTTTGTTTCTCTTGAGGAAACAGTGGTGATTGGTGGCTATGGGAAAGTGGTTGTGGGGATTATCTAAAGGGCACTTGGGTGTTATTTGTAATTTTTGTTTACAAAGAGACCATATTCACATATTTGTGGGAGAAATAAATTACATATTATTATTAACAGAAATACAAATAAACTCAAGCAATGGGATAAAATTTAAAAAATGTATTTTTTTTAACAGGAAGCCAGGTAGTATTATGTGCACATGTAAAAACAAAATGGCGCTTCAAATAACGGACATGTTTAAATAAACCAGCTCTGGCTCCTGGAGAATAAAACCATGACAGTCCATAAAGTATTCCTGTATGTATGCCCTGTGTGTTCTTATTTGCACTTCACATTTTGGGGATGAAAAAGCAAAGATACGGCTAATCAAAGAAATGAACTACTTTGAATGTGACCCGGGAAGCTCATCAGAGAGAGTTCCGTCTACTAAATTACCTTGTGTCTTTTTCCACGTATGTGGGAAGCTATACCCGTTAGAAGATCAGAAGCCTGATGAGAATGAATTATCACCACTCCAAAGTAAAGCATCAAATGGAAAGAAGATTTACACAGCGGTTCAACTATAGAATACAAGATAAATGCAAATTATTTATTGATAAACTATCTTGATTCAGTGCCAATGTTGTAAATAAGCCGGGAAAAGAAATCTCAAGATTTGAAGGCACAAGCTCAATGGTTCAAAGAACCATCATTTCCATGTCGAGCTCTGAGACTTTGCAGGATTCAATCTCTATTTTTTTCTTTCAGGAACATTTTATTGATGGGTCACAACTAAGTACTGGGAACTATCTGTGTTGTGGATTTAGCGATGAACATGTCAGGAAGGAATAAACATGTTCCTCATCTTCTTGAAATGACTAGTGATGATGCCTTTCAAGTAAGTATTAATCATATTAATAATGATTTTTTTTTAAAGTCTCACCACCTGTCAGGCTGATCTGCTCTTACAAAGGGAATAACCACACCCCATGTTGAAAATACTATTCATGCATGAGTTGCCAGAGTGAGAGAAGAGAGCCAGGACATCTGAGAAAGATCTTTTTGATCCAAACCACTGTTCATTGGGCATGGCTCACTGCTATGTCATGCTAAGCAAGCAGTGGTCTTAAAACCACAAGATTAGATGCCCGTCTGAAATATGCACCTGTCAATATACTTCTCTTGTCTTCTTACGCAGGAAAGTACTATATGATTGGAAGGGTTTTTGTGAAACCTGATGTTAGATAATGCATATCAAATTACCTTGAAACATACAAAGGAGTATACAAGGGATTACATTGTTTTGAATCTATGAGCTCTCTTCCTAAGTCCTTTTCCTATTGAAATCTGCTACTTTAACTCAGCTAGGGCTTGTGCATGTAAACGCACCCATTAGAAGAAAGATTTTTTAAAAGGAAACAGTTCCTTGTCTTTTTTTTTTTTTTTTTTTTTTTTAACATACTGGCTATAGCAAGCAAGAACCCTCTTAAGATGTGGTATCTTTTTAACTCCAGCTGGGCGTCTACATTGAAAAGGAATCTACCCTGAGGATCGCGGTTACATACACACATACCATGTTAATGTTTATTTATGGGGTCTTGGCAAATTCTCATAGAACCACTTTAATGCCAAAGCAAAATTGTTGAACCAAACATTCTTTCACTTAGACAAATTGCATAATTCACTAGCATGAACAAGAAAATATCCTTTCCAAATTAAATTTCCTTAGGACAAAGCATATATTTTAAAGCACTCAACCAATTTTCTAAAGAACTCAAATACTTTCTCTCACAAAACACTACCAAGCATATCAACCACCAATTTGGGCTCCTAAAATTCCATTAATAAGAGTAAATACCTAGACTGGAGTAATAACGAGGTGATGGAGGTATTCTAAATAGGCTACCTTTTGCCACTGTTAGTAACTATTTCTCCTTCTTCCTCTTCCCCGTGAATGCCTGTGAATTGGGAATTAAAGCAGGTATGTGTTCCTTCTGGGGTCTAGCGCAGGTGTTTCCCTGCAAAGCCACGATACCATGTGACACTCAAGTTTTGTAATAGCTTGCCCAGAACTGTAGCATTTCTTGTGCAATACACCGGCACCCTTGAAAATTACTTTTCCACAAAAAGCTCGTGCTTTACAAAGGCCAAACTGGAATGAAAACCTGAGGGTATGTTTGAAAACTTGGGAGTCACGCAATAAAATGAAGTAATTAAATATAAAAGGGGTTTTTCCAGCACCTGTGTTATTATCTACTATGTAAACAAATGCATTTAGTGACTTGCTGGTTTATGTATGTGCTTGGGGTACCTACTAAGCATTACCAGGTAGGTCTTGAGGGACCTAAATGTAAATAGAAACGATAAAGTCTAGACCAGTGTTCCTAACCAAGAGTATCATTAATAAAAATGTGGCACTGGAGTGGAATACCCCTGAAATCAAGTTAACTATGACATGGAATGACCTTGAAGAGGTTGTTTGCCTCTAGTGTCATATATTCCTACCCGAGGACATCTGAAAAGTATGATATTTATGTTTCAGAAAGGCACGGCAGACCTCTCACAAATCAACTTCCAAACACACACTTGGCGTCTTTCTAACACTGCGCAGGCAAATCCTAATTTGTTTGAAACTTCAATTGGTATTTGTCTTGATGAGTATTTGACATACTATTACTTAAACTAATTCTCCTGCCAGGTCTTTGGGAGAATTCTCCTCAGTGCCAAGCAGTCTGTTAAAATCTTGCTTTAGAAGCCTGTGCATTCCAAACTGCTTCCCATGACTGAGGAGAAAGAGCTTCATTCTGTGTCCCGGCTGAAATTTCATGTTATCCACCTGGACCCCAAAGCCTTCTCATCAGACCTGCCTACTCATAATTTTCACAAGCCCTTCCATACCTAGAATGTTAACCTCATTCTCATCATGGCCACGTAAATTATGTCCTCGACCTCCAACAGCCCAGCAAAGGTAAGTACAACAAACATTTTATCTCCATTTAAAAGCTGACAACATAGAGGTCCATGGACACTGACAATCCTGCCCACTAAAGCTGAGATAAACCCCAAGCTATGATATTGGGATCAGAACCCTGAACCATTCCATTATACTACACTGCCTCTGACTTTAAATTCCAGTTAGTTTGCATATAATACCTTGACCTGGGGTGGATTTGAATCACTGATATATCACAAAAGTACCCAGATCTCATTTTATATTAAAGCAAACTTTACATTTGTATATGTGTGTGTATATATATACACACACACACATAAATATATGTATATATGTAATGTATATATAAAATATATATAAAATTATATGATAATTATGGTGTTAGTGGTGATGATAATTACTGTTTCTGTTTTGTCTGCTTCTTCTTCTCCTCTTGTATTTGTTGATGATTTTGAGAAAATGAAACCAAAAAAAGCATTCTACTAAGCCCAGGAATGGAGAGAAATTGCCTTGAAATTGTCACTCCTAAAATGGCCAACCTGCCTATGGGTTAGGCTGATCAAAATCAATTGAAATTTTGAGATCCATTTTGATCTGGTTGCTAATTTGTTGTTCATGAATCACATCTTATCAGACTTTTACTATCTTTTAGTGAAAATCACATGTATATAAATTTCAGCAATTTAAATTAAACCGTTAGAATCCCCTTGTCCCAGGTCTGTATGGTGGCTTGTCCCTTGAGTTTCTTATCTGCAGAAGGAAAAAAAAAAAGATGACCTCTAAGGTCTCTATAATCTTTCCATGTCCGTAAATTTTGTTTGACAGCATTGTTTTCCCATAGAGTATCTATGGCTAACTATTTCATAGACCAGCACACTTACTATATATCAACTCACCCAATGCCAAGTGGTAGTCATTCAGGGAATCTCATTTAAGAGATGACATCTAACACATATGTGATTTGAGAGAACATAGTCAGCTCTATTTATGTTACCACAAATAACTTTCCAATAAATTCTAACCTGCATATATGACATACAGACATATAGATATTTATACAGCCATTATCATCTACTGCAATTTAGCTTCTGACAAGCAAAATAGCTGGTTGTTAACTAAGTAACCTCTGAATATTAAAATGGTATCGATTCAGGGTTAAAAATTGCCTTTCTGTTAAAACATTTATGGTACACACATTCAATGTATATGAATCTATTCTATTATTTATATACTTTATGCTGCCCATAGATTTTTCTAAATATATATATTTTTAAATTTTGCTCATGATCTCAGAAGACCTGTTCAGTTGACTTCCAGGCTTTCAAATCTTCCAAAGAATAAGCCATATTTCCTATGCTTATTTGTCTATATTATGCCTCAGTTGAGTCATTTCCAATGGGAGGAGGGCACCCTCTTTATGTCATTATACAAAGAATAAATCTTAACCTGGAAAAAAATCCTATAACCAATATTACAGAGCATATGGTGTCATAATCTCAGCTCATCATCAACAAAAACATCCCAGCATAATATACAGATTTGAGGCACAGCAGAATACATGGATAGTGAGGTAGATAGGTAGATATATAAATAGATAGCTAGTATAGAGTCATATGGGTTTTGTTTTCCCTTTTTTCTTTTTCTTTTTTTTTTATTTTGATAAAAGGATGTAACCTGTAATACAAGGTAAGAACATATTACCTGTAAAAATGATTTCCAGAGCAGTAGCTAGAAAGAGTTGTTGATATAGAAAACTGCAAAGAGACATTTAAAAACATTTTAATTGTTCATTTTTGAGAGAGAGAGAGAGAGAGAGATAATGAGTGGGGGAGGGGCAGAGAGAGAGGGAGACACAGAATCTTAAGCAGGTTCCAAGCTCTGAGCTGTCAGCATGGAGCCCGACAATGTGGGGCACGAACCCATGACCCTGAGATAATGACCTGAGCTGAAGTTGGATGTTTAATCAACTGAGCCACCCAGGTGTCTCAGGAGACATTTTATTGTATGATTATTATAAGTATTAAATAAAGAAGTTATATATGAAATTAACTATTCTAAGTTGATTGCAGATAAAAAGATACATCAAGAAAATCACTGCTTTATTTTGAAAAATAACTGTGCAAATATACCAAAAATACATGCCAATATCAGAATTTCTATTTAAGGCTTATATCTCCATGTAAGCATGACTTGAAATAATTGGCCAACACTACCAACCAGGATTTGAAATATGGAAGATGGCTTCACCGTGAATTAGCCAAGAATGATTTCAGTAATTCACGTATCTCTTTGGGAGGTAGAATTGGAAGTATCTGATGTGTATTTATACCACCAGGCTTCTCACTAATATTGTTAGCAATTCAGCACAGCGTTCCTTCCCCCCCCGCCCCCCCGCAATCCACCACATTTATAAACCATGCTGCATTTTCGTGCCAGGTGTGAGGGAATTCCAACTCTTAAGATCCAAGTTGGATTTTCTTTTTTTTTTTTTCTGGCCAGGCCAAGAAACTAAATAAACCTAATCATCCAGGAAGCCGATCTTTTGGATCCGTTTCCTTTAAGAGTGCAGTATATATGATAATGACTTCATTGTCATCAAATAGAATACAATTAATTTTATTTTTTAGTATGTTATCAGCAAGCAAACCACCGGTATTAGCTTGATACCATCTGGGAGTGACAGTTTCCTTATTACAAAATATGTAAAAATATGGATTCCCTTAAGGAATCTGTTGCATTGCATCTGCTCAGATTTTTGTTATATGCTAATGGTTTTAACCCAGCATATGAAGCATGCACAAAAAAAAAAAAATAACTGAAATTTTTCAGCTGAATTACTTGTTTCACATTTCAAGTATCTTCAAGATGGAGAAAGCCACATATGCAATGCTAGCTACAGGGGACTGAGCAGAGACAAAGAAGGAAGGAGCAAGCATCTCTTCTTAACCTGATGTTTAGTCATCTCCAGCTTTGTCTCAGAGACTGTGTGACTGCCCACATAATTAAGGCCACTTGATATGTGAGGGAAGTGGACGGAGAAGAGGGAGCGGTGTGTGTGACGCTAAATCCCAAATGAACACTGGTTATAACAAAGAGATTGTGACTGATAAGACAATTATTATCCTTATAGCTCTGTGTTCATGATATATTAAACAATCACAGTGATTAAAATGAGCTATTATAATTATGAGACCATTCTCTGGGATGGAGTTTCTTTTATTTCCATCCTTGGCCTTTCTGTATTTTCTCACCTTTACTTTACTTGGATGCAGAAAATTCATTTGAATGAATTCTGCCTATTGACTAAGAGAGGACTTGGGTTGGAGCCAAAAACATGTAGCAGATTTCAAATGCTGGCCTCGGAGCATCAACCGTTTAGGGGAACGACCCATTTGTGAAGGAGAGCATTGTAACACACGGAATTGAGCTTACAGAGTGATGCGGGGTGCAAGTTTCGTGTTGGGGTGTTGTTTCTGCTCTGTGATTGTGAGGAGCTATTGCTCGAGGCTAGCCAAATACAGCACTTGGATAACAATTTGATATGAATTGCTTTTCCATGTATATATGTCCTCAGGCTCCAGAATGTGGAACATACTAGGCATTACTTTTTTGCTATTTTTTATCCCAGGATGTATCCATGTATTAAGTTCTAAAATTATTATCAATGCTTTGTAATTTATATTTATTCTTCGCAAGTAGGATTTTTCTTTTTTGATAATAAGAATGGCCTCTTTGTAGCAAACATAACGGAACCTCTATAGCCTATGGTAACTCTCCAATTTCTTGATAATGTTAGCCGTGTTGGCTTCTTATATACAAAATATCCCCCAAAAGGTAAAGTATTTGAAAAACAGGTGGATACCACTCAACAAGTTGATTATTCATTGAAGAAAGTATCATGGTTTGCATGAAATGCATCTTTCGAGATCCTTCTACCCCCTAAGGAATGCCTTTTGGGGATGGTGCTGGTGAAAAAGTCTGGAAGCATATTGAGAAAGGAAATATCTCCAACCTGAAAACACTCCCATAAGGTCTATTGATTCAGTTTTATACATTAAACAACAACAACACTAATGTAGAACAAAACAAGTGCATTTTTTTTCCTTAGCTGCTGATCACAGTGTGTTTGTTTGTTTGTTTTGATTCCTCATTGACCACAGTTTCTGGTTCTTTTGCCTGCTGTTTTTAGTCTTGTTTATGTGAGTTACATACATTGACCCATTTTAATCAATAACTGTTTATGCACCCAGGTGCCATAATGAGAAATAATGCCTTATGATATAATTTATAGTGCAGTCACTGCCAATATGCTCCTCCCAGTAAGAGGGTGGCTCTGGTTTGTACACAGAGCAAAAACAGGGATGGTGCTTAGCTGTGACTGAAATGAAAAGAATTCACAGAACTTCAGATAAAATAGCACTTAATTGCACAGCAATAGCTCAGGGGGGGAAATGGCTAACAAAATAAGACAAAGACACCAAAAAGAGATACACTGCCTGTGTCGGAGTCAGCATACACCAAGGGGTGAAATCGCCCTTCTCCTAAACAGGCAGACATTATGCGACACACTTCCTAAGGAAGAATGATCACCTGCAAACATTTCATGTGTAACTATCTAGCAACATATATTTATTCTTAAATCTCTTTTTTCTTTCATATCACTTTGATTTCTTCAGAATTTGAGCAATCTCGGGCTGGGTGATGAATACTTTCATTACAGCTTCTCATTCAATTCTTGCAGTGAGCGTTTGGGAAGGTATCATTTTAATCCCATTCTGCTGAGCAAAACTGAGATCTGAAGAGTTGAAAAAAAAGCTCCTCAGTTGAGCTGGAATTTAAAGCCAAGCATCTATCTGACTAGATCTCAAGCTCCTAATCAAGGCAAGGCTCAGGAGACTAATAGGGAGGTTTTGCTCACTATGTCTGCTGCAAAGGATTGAGGATGTTAGAACGTTTATTACAAAGTGGAGACTGACTCGAGATCTATGGGGGAACGTGAAAAATTTCATGGGGAGGAGTTTTCCTACAAGTCTTCATTTTTTACTAAACCTGAAGGAGTTACCACTTAGACATTTAAATCTTTCCTTATACCAAATAATCCGTTAAAGTTTAAATGCTCTTTCAGGAACATTCTGGTTTAGAAGTCCCCTTGGATTTCCTTGAATCATGTCTTCCACACTCATGTGAAGGATCTAGGGAGATTCAGCTTTATACTGTGGCCTTACAGAACTTAATATTCTGTTAATTTTAGATTTGAATGCTAATTGATGAGGGTCAGAAAGAAGAATCCCCGTTCATTATCTTAAAAGCTAGGGATATTTCATGTTACAGTGAGGTGTCTGGGTGCAAATAAGGCCAACAGGAGTTTGTAATGGATCACGATGAAGTCAGAGTTGGAGTATTTTTCCAGTATATTCCTGATGAGGTATTCAGTAACAGATTTAAGTGGTACTTAATGTTTCCCCACTGCATGCTGTCAGTAGACTTTAAATAAAATCGACCTAGAGTGTAGCTTTGAACTCAGTGAGCCAGGAGAGCTCTGTAGAACTTTACTGATGAGCTTGCAAAAGATAGTTTAAGTTTGTGAAGATATAATTAATACCATAGCAGCATGATGCTTGATAAAGTCCACCTTTTAAATAATTCAAGAGATGAAACGTTACTTTTGGTCTACCGTTTGATGGTATGTTCCTATAGATACTAAAGCCATTTGTATTCAAAATTTCTTACTGTCCTTAGAAATAAAATATATTTATATGCTAATATAATTTTAAAAAATGGGACTAGGAAGAATGAGCAGAATGAGTTACTAAGACAGTTAAAAAGTCCAAAAAATAATTTGTTTTGTGTCTGTGTGCAGTGGACATTTGAACATTTGGAAAAGTGATGTCTTCGATGGTCAGTTTCTGGTAAAAGCACTTCACATCTTGTTCTAAGGACTATCACAGCTTCTCAGTCTGGTGATTCTGGGGGAACAGGGATGCTGGTCTTACTCCTCATCTGCTCTGGCTTTTGGGTTTGACTCTGGCCTGGCCACGTGGCAGTTAGTGATGGGGGCACTGTCCATTGTTGGTCCGATGAAAATTAATCCTCAGACTCCTGAGTAAACCATTGGTAAGGACCAAAGGACAGACGATCTGTGAGGTTACAGACTGCACAGATTATCAGTGTGATGCTGTTGGTCTTGCTTCACGGAAGGATTCCTTGGTTTAGAATGAAACCGGCTAGGGAGAGAGATGGAAGGAATGTTTACTGCCTTGAGCACTTGAAAATAGCCATACCTGAAATATCTCTTAGGGTGTTTTAGTTACATGATTCAAAAAAATCTATTTTTGGCTTAGGCTGGGTTGGTTTCTGTCAATCACAACCAAATTAGTCTTCACTACCAAAGGGAGCCATTCCCCTTCTATGCTTCTAGCCCCGAGTGCAGGATAAACCCCCACCCACTACCCCTATTTGTGTGGCTCTCCTAAGCTCTTGCTCTGTCCTCTCCAGACCGTTCTCATTCAGTGTGGGCTCTTGGAGGTGACACAGCCCACTTAGCCATTGCTGGCGGATATCTCCCTATCTGACAGTCCCTCCATGGCATGTTCATCATTCGGGGACTCCATGGAAAATACTACCTCTTGAGTGCCTTCTCTGTGACTCTAGTCAAGGTTTATCCCTTCCTTCACTTCTCTCAAGTGCTTCACACTGATCATTTCACGTAACTAACAATTACCTACCGTCATTTTTTAATTCAATGCTTGTTGTTACTATTATTGCTGTTATTATCATTTTATTGATAATGTTCACAAATAGGAGATGTATTGTATTCTATTTATATTATATGTGGGGTTCAGCCCACCTACTCACCAGAATGGCTCTGCTTATGTCAAGTTCCTATATGGAGATCATACGTAAAAAGCACTTGAGTACAGGTTTGGGAAGTTCTAAGAGGAAGGGAAAAGTAGCTCTGATTGAGTGGTTTTTGCAATCACAGGTCTGTATTCTAGTACCTTTATAACTTGAAGCCCTTAGCACAGCATGAGACACACAGCAGCGACTTGACACCATTTTATCTTCATTCTTCTCATTCCCCGTTATTAACATTATTTCAGAATATAAGTCAAAGTCTTCATTATGGCCCACCAGTCCCTGATATTCCCCACCTATTATCTTTCTGCTCTCACATCCTGTTGGGGAAAGTCATTGGAAGGACATGTTGGCCACTTAACCTGGGAGCTGGGGCTGGGCAATCAGGGGCTCTACACCCCTTCCCTGTCCTTGGAGTACGGGTTCTGCTTGATGTCTCCACTACCAGAGGCTGCCCCAAGGACCTAGCCATGACATAGGGTTATAGGGTACACATGACCGAACCCAGTTAAGGCCTCCCTATAAACTTATAATTTGGCACACTAGTGCAGGGATCCAATTTGTCTTGCTGCTGCCTAAGACAAGTATCTTTTTTTTTTTTTTTAATATTTTTTTTTTTTATTTATTTCTAGGAGAGAGAGAGACAGCGTGAGCAGGGGAGGGTCAGAGAGAGAGGGAGTCACAGACTGAAACAGGCTCCAGGCTCCGAGCTGGCAGTCAGCACAGAGCCCGACGCGGGGCTCGAACCCACGAACCGCGAGATCATGACCCAAGCGAAAGTAGGACGCTTAACCGACTAAGCCACCCAGGCGCCCCTAAGACAAGTATCTTATGTTACTTTCTTTTTTCCCTCTGTGTTTATGTTTCATTCTTAAGCATAACAAAGAACAACCCATCTTTTAATTATTACAGTCTCTCCATAATTACATTCTGGTCATTTAGGCATTCACTAATTTATTCCTCAGATGATTGGTGAATACCTATTACAAAGTAACCACTGTGCTTAAACCAAGGGAATACAGATCCTTGTCCTTGATGAGTTTATAGACTGGTAAGAAGGAGAGACAGAAAAGCAGACAACTGTAAAATATTAAGGCAGAAACAGGGAAAATAAACAGAGAAAGGGAAGAAGGACTATGTGTATATTCATTACTTGTATATTTATATATATAATTTATGTAATATATATAATATATAAATGAATATATTTACTCACAAGTGAGATGACCGTTGCAGCTCCAAACATCACATTCACACTTTTTTTTAAGAGATGCTTTTTTTGAAGTTTATTTATTTATTTTAAGAAAGAGAGGCAGAGAGAGGAGAGAAAGGATCCCAAGCAGACTCCGCATTGTCAGTGCAGAGCCTGATGTGGAGCTTGAACTCACAAATCATGAGATGGTGACCTGAGCTAAAATTGAGTTAGAAGTTTAACCAACTGAGCCACCCAGGTGCCCTGACGTTTACACATGTTGGAAATAGCTAGGAGGGACAGGTGTCTCCAGCACCTGCTTTTATCAGGAAGCAAAATCCTTCTTCATCTTCTTCCCACCTTCTCTTTCAGCTTTTTATATTTATTCATTTCTTTTGAGGGGAATTGGGGCAGAAAGAGAGGGAGAGAGAGAATCGCAAGCAGGCTCCACACTGTCAGCACAGAGCCCCACGCAGTGCTCCATCTCATAAACTGTGAGATCATGACCTTAACCAAGTCAAGAGTGGGGTGCTTACCTGAGTGAGCCATCCAGGCACCCCTCTTTCCACTTTCTGAAATCCTATTGGCCAGTATGATGTCACATGATCATTTCTAAACCACTCACAGGCAAAGAGAAATAGGATTCTCTGTGCTTAAACTGGAGGTTAGAGTATGATAAAAAGACAAATAACTACTAGTTAGGCAACAAAAGTGCCCGCCACAAATATATTCTAGGTTCTCTGAGGGATAACAATTAGTCTTCTACACAGCCTTGGGAGCAACTTGGTCTGCAAGAAGAGTGAGCTCAAAAGATATCCTTTTAACTTTTCTCTAGTGGCACCTCTTCAGAGAAGCCAATTTATCATCATCACGTCCTTACTAAGAAGGCGATGGGGATAGAAGGCTAGTGGTCATGGGGTGTGGCCAGCCCAGATTTAAAGCATGGCCCACAAAATAAATAATTCTAGGCTAGCTAGTCATTCTCCTTGAAAATTATTTTTTGCACCTCTCAAAGTGAGATGAGGATAACTTTCAGATTAATTTCCTTTTTCAGAAGTTTATTTATTTTGAAAGACAGTGTGAGCTGGAAAGGGGCAAAGAGAAGAAAAGATCCCAAGCAGGCTGTGACTTGCTATCGCAGAACCTAACATGAGGATCAAACTCACGAACCATGAGATTGTGACCTGAGCTGAAACCAAGAGTCAGTGCCTAACCCAACTGAGCCACCCAGGCACCCCTCAGATCAATTTCAAGGATCAATGGCAATGAGCAAAACACTTTGCAGATTATCTGGGGTAGGCGATCAATTTAGAATGCATTATTGTTATTAATATTATTATTTTATTATTATTATTTACCAGAGGACTTGGGACTAACCCAAGTTCTAAGACTCAATAAAATAATCTGTTAAATAGACAGAATTCACTACATCAAAGACCTAGAAAGGGCAGGGTCGGTTTGTGCATTTCTGTGTATGAAATTTGCAACCAGAACTCCCTATCTCATCAGAGGGAAGCTGGGAAACTACAGTCTCACTGGTCTCACTGCAAGGCTCCCCATGATTTCTTCTGTGGAGCCAACTATTGTTCATTTCCTTCAGGTCTGTTTGTTTTTTTTTATTAGTTACTTATCTACTTTACTTTTTAATGTTTGATTATCTTGTATCTACTTTGGCCAAAACCATGTGGATCTGTAGCCCACATTAACATTCATACATCTTCACTGTAATGTCAAACCTCTTTGGTGTTGAGCATACTTTCATTTCCACTTCCAGAAGTAGTTAAAAATAGCGAGTGAAGTCCAAATTTGTTGTTTACATGAACTTCAAAACCAAAGCAGTTTTTTGTGCTCTTTTCACAGGGGGTTATATCGGAACTCTGCCACTATCTTCCTCGGCCACTGGGAATGTCCACGTTGAGCACTCGGGTATGGAAGGAGACTCGAAGTAGGGGAGAAAGGAGAAGGCAAACTGGAAAAAGAAGGTGACTTCTCTTAGATGTCAGTGTGACAAATTGCCCTAAGGTAAATGAAGGGCATTTTGGCTTCAGGGAAGTTAACTTTGATAAGGGGACAAAGCAGGTGAAGAAATCTGAGATGTTACTTAGTAGATCAGAGATACTCATTAGGGAATGTGAGGGAATTTAGTGAATCCAGACTGATTCCTGCAAGCTTTAACTTGCTTAAAGTTCTAAATCAAGCCAGAAACAGCCCTTTCTCTCACCTCCATAATAGATTTCTGGCTTTCATTTGCAGAAATCATCCTTGGTTTTCTTTTATGTGAGGCTATTTATTTATTTTTAAATAAAGAGAGAGAGATAGTGTAAGAGAGACAGAGAGAGAAGGCTAGAGAGATTCTCAAGCAAGCTCTGAGCTGTAAGCACAGAGCCCAACGCAGGGGTCCATCCCACCAACCATGAGATCATGATCTGAGCCAAAAGCAAGAGTCAGATGCTTAACCAACTGAGCCATTCAGGTGCCCTCCCCACCTTAGGTCTTACTCTTATTAATCTATTTTACAGGTTTGGAATTGTGATGACAAAAGGTTCTTCTATTGACTCAAAGCTTTTGTATGTACTCCTCATGATGGGAAAAAATCATGCACTGTGTGTTTTAGAAATGTGGACAGCTGTTAGTTACTTTTTAAAAGAAAAAGGGGAACAGTGCACATTTCAGGCAGTTGTGAAAAACTTGTAGGAACATTAACGTGCTGCAAAATTTAGGTTGCTAATATAACCGATGTGGCTTATAAAATAAAGCATCTACCAAGTACCGTAGACTCTTTTATCTTGGTTTCACCTTCCATGATTTCAGTTAGCTGTGGTCAGCTGTGGTCCAGAAGCAGATGCTTCTCCATTGGATGTGCTATCAGGTAGCCTAATGCTACATAGTAGTCTATACTACATAACAGTGCCTATATCATTCATCTCGCTTCATCTCATCATGTGGGCATTTTGTCATCTCGCATCATCCCAAGAAGGGTGAGTAGAATACAATAAGATCTTTTGAGAGAGAAAGAGAGACTACGTCCGCATAACTTTTATTGTAGTATACTGCTATAAATGTTCTATTTTATTATGCATTATTGTTAGAATCTTATGGTGCCTGATTTATAAAGTAAACTTTGTCATAGATACATGTGTATTGGAGAAACCACAGAACACATCAGGCTTCAGTACTAAAGTGGTTTCAGGCATGCAGTGGGGAACTTGGAATGAATCCCCTACAGATAAGGGGCAACACTCTAGCAGAATATTAACATTTAAACTGTTAGTACAGCAAGCATTTGACTTTGTGTATATATATATATATATATATATATATATACATATAGGGTCATTATTAATTATTTTGTTTTAGAATAGTTTTAACTTTCTAGTTAAAAATAGTTAAAACTTAATCTAAAATATATTATCTCCCTATTTTCCAGATTAACCAAAAGTAACAAATTTAAAACTAGTTTTGACCACAGAACTATTTATATATATTTACTGAAAACCTTCTCTCTCTCTCTTTTTTTTTTTTTTTTTGTATTCCTGATACCAAGCACATTATACAAAGTCAATAATTCAGTCGGTTAAAAAAATCAGTTAATATGGACCTTAATGGAGTGGTCATATCAGAGAAGCTGAGGCACACAGTTTCTAGAAATGTAGAGTGGTGCAGAGCACAGTAGAAATAAATTTAAGAGACCAGATTCCATCTTTGCTGTCTTCATGATCACGAGTACATTCATTAACACCTCTGTGGCTCAGGTAAACTCACCTGTTCACTTTTTCCTTTTTTTTTTTTAATTTTTTATTTATTTTTGAGAGAGAGAGAGGCAGCGTGAGCAGGGGAGGGTCAGAGAGAGAGGGAGACACAGAATCTGAAGCAGGATCCAGGCTCTGAGCTAGCTGTCAGCACAGAGCCTGACGCAGGGCTCGAACCCACTAACCCGTGAGATCATGACCTGAGCCAAAGTCATCAGATGCTTAAAGACTGAGCCACCCAGGCACCCCACCTGTTCACCAATTCTATTCTGGCCTTGGTCAGATTTACTTTCGATTCATGATCAAAGGTCACTTAACACTCCACTGAAATTCTATGATTTCCTGGTAAGATCATTTTCACTTTGACATGATTTTTTCAAAACCTATCCTGTCTTCTCAAAGCTCCACAGCCCTCCCTACTGCACCACTCACTGCCTCAAAAGATGTCACTACTCAGTTCTACAATCTCTCTTCCTTGAATATTGTCCACCATCTTTACAGGATGTGTTCCATTTTTTTCCCTCCTTACTTCCTCCTCTGATCTTCTGTGTACAGTTGGAAAGCTGACAGTGGACCCCTCTAACTTCAGTGTGATCAGCATGGCAAGAGGTGATGGGGGATAAGCTCAGATCAACCTGCTACCCCTCAAACCCCCCAGGCTGGTTAAGGTTTTATGGCTTTATCCAGAGTTAAGGGAAGCCCTTGAAGAGATTTTAGCAGGAGGGCAGGGACCTGATCAGATTGCATTTTGGAAAGGATTTGCATACAACACCTCATTTTATCCTTGTCACAAAGGGTTCCTGGGGGGATGGTTGTGCTAACATCTTCTTTTCAGAACTAGAAAATGCTGAGGCATAGTGAGGTAAAGGAATGTGCAGAGACTCACAGTTGGCAAGTTGTGGACTGAGGATTGGAGTCCAGGCAATTTGCTCTAGAATCTGTTGTTATGAATGTGTCAAAAACATCTAAGTGTAGACATTATGGCTCAGAGATAATTGGGACTAGGGTTAACAAGAAAGGCCTAAACCAAGGCTTAGATTTAATAGTCATCAATATATAGATGTTGATTGGGGCACCTGGGGGCTCAGTTGGTTAAGCATCTGACTCTTGATCTTAGCACCTCAGGTCTTGATTTCAGAGTCGAGTTCAAGCCCCATATCTGGCTCCACACTGGGCATGGAGGGTACTTAAAAAATATAGATGATAGAGAGATAGAGAGAAAGATAGATATTGAAAATTATGTCTTCACATGACAATATCTAGATTGAGGGTACAAAGGGGTAGGACAGAGTTCTAGGACAGAGCCATGAGGAATGTCCCCAATAGGTGATTTGGAGGGCTAAAACTGAGAGAGGATGGGGCCACAGAGTCTAAGATGATTAAGGGTACATCTTAATAATCTTGATTGCTTCTGAGAGGCAATATAGAAGAGGGCCAAAAATGTCCATTGGATTTTATGATATGGACTCAGTTGTGATCTTAGTAAGAGTCTTGAAAGAATGGGGGGGGGTTGAAGCTAGATTAAAATAAGTTTCCTCGTCATTGTAAAAATTCTGCGAGCTTGAATGTTAAGGATGGGCCCCCACCTGAGGAAGATAATAGCCTGTGAATGAGGTCTGATATCCAGGTGCCTGTTTGAAGCCATGTTGCCAGAAATGACCTGTTTGGCTACATTTTGATGTAGAGAATGTTTCCAAATTAGCCAAAATAAAATCATGTTCATTCTCCTCTCAGCATTGCTTTTCGTATGCTGCCTGCCCTCACCCAAAAGGTGCAGATGACGAGTGGGTGCAAGAAGCCAGCATTGACAGAGAAAGAATTGGGATCGGATGGCTCAGGTGCCTGAAGAAGGAATCTTTCTGCACACTCTATTTTCTTGTTTATGTAATCAACTCTTCAGAAGACAGTGACTGACCTGATGGTCAGTGAATACACACTTATCCAGCAAGTCACCATGATGTCATAGAACGGACCTTCTTTCCAAACAGGTGTAATTTTGAAAATTTACATTTAACCTAAACACTTTAATTTTTTTCACGAAGCAGCTTCAAGTTATTTTTAGTCAAGTGTGACGTATTCTTCAAATACTCCTTGTCAAACTACCAAAAAATATGAAAAGTTGTATTTTTTCAGCGTTTATTTATTTTTGAGAGACAGAGATAGAATGTGAGATGGGGAGGAGGAGAGAGACAGGGAGACACAGAATCTGAAGCAGGCTCCAGGCTCCAAGTGGTCAGCACAGACCTGGATGTGGGGCTCGAACCCACAAACTGTGAGATCATGACCTGAGCCAAAGTAGGTCACTTAATTGACTGAGCTACCCGGGTGTCCCTGAAAAGTTGTATTTTAATTGATTATGATTTTTCTGCCATTTGGGAAGAAGTCTCCCAATTTAATAGCAATTTTAAAAGTTATTTTGTACTTAATTGAGTTTTTCTTTCTTGACCAGATATCATATCAAATCAAATCATCATGTCTATACAGGCTCAGATGCTTAACCAATTGAGCCACCCAAGTGCCCCAATATAGTGTATCTTTCATGTTTGTTGTAAGACTGGGTTCAATGCAGTGATGGCTGTCTTCCCGGGATGCGTGATATTTGTTGGTCTTATTTTTACTTTTGTTTGTTATTTATTATTGTTTTTTGTGTTTGTTTTGTGCATTACACTTACTCCTTTCTAAACTAATCTAGCAAGTGAAATTTGAGGTGGTAAGATGATTTCAGGAAAAACAAAAGCACACATCACTGTTCCGAGGCGTACTGCTTCAAAGATTTCACAAACCCTAAGGTTACTGGACTGGTCTCCTAGTATCAGAAAGTAACTGTTTAGATTGTTTGACAACACATCATCAGTTCCTTTGAAACTTTTTTTTTTTTAACTTGGAATATAATCTCCCCTAAGCACCTGCTCCATTATTCTTGGGGAAGAAAATACACTTACTCCACATCAGCCTCCAAGTTCAGCCTGTCTCCCACAGGAATCATCTGTGATGAACCTTCTCGGCATCAGTGATTACAATGATACTCTTACTGTGGGGACGTTTAAATAGCAGGACAATCAGCACACGTTCCTTTTCATCTTTGCCTTCCATAATTTTCTTTGGCAGAGGTCTCGTCAAAAATGCTTGATTTTTTCTTCCCCAATTAGAATTCTTCAAAGGAGAGAAAATGTGACTAGGAGTCCAGGTTTTGTAGCAAATGGTTTAGGACCACAGCTGCTCTAGCTTTTGAAGTCCCCTCTGCCCACCTCTTGATGCTGAAACCCTCTTTATGGCAGCATTAGGTATTTCAGCTCCATTTTCTGACAGGAGAGGTGGAGAGTGAGGAAAAACCTTTCATGTTGGACTTTGCTACTCTGCTACCATGCTTGAAAGAGAAAAAATCATTTGTATATATCTGGTCCTAGTACTTACCTATAGTTTAATCTCTTTGCTTAGTAAGCAGTGATGGCTACCACTAGGTTTTCCTTTATTCTGCCTTAATTAATGGCAATTCAAGTTCCATACAATTAATTTAAAAGACAGTCCCTCAAAGTTGCATCGATTGAATCAATGCAGGTGTAAGACACAGATTAAGTTCCAAATATTCCCAAGAATAGACTCTTCCCGCTTCTGGTCACAAAGGGCCAAGGAAAGAGGTAAAATCATATTGAGATAATTTCTTCCCAGAGCTAGACAGGAAAAACAAGATGACTTCTGTATTTATCTTAAAAATGTAAAAGAACAGTGTACATCAAAAATCAGCCCTTTCCTTCAGCGAAAGGTGATTTTCACACTTGTAAATTCACTTGTGTGAAGGCAGCAAGACCATACATGAAGTCACTTTACTCCAGCATTGGTGACATGATGCCACTGGATAAATACTTTCTTCTGCAGAATGGAGTCGGAGGCAAGGTCTTCTTGTGGATGAAGTCAAGCAGTGTGAACTAGCTGATGATATTTTTGATTGCCTCCCTTGGAATGTGGGTATTGGGCAAAAACCATGAGCAAGGAGATGCTTTGGCATACACTTATTTATTCCATGTAGCTCTTACCTCTCTTACCTCTTCATAAGTATTTTATGACTTGCACACTTGACTACACCTTTGATTTTTAATTTTATTTTCCTGAGGAAACCAGAACACTTGAACTTGGGTTGAAGGTGAAGTGTGCGTCTTTTAGCAGACCCGAGCTTATGCAGGTTTCTGGCGAAAATATGATTCATAAGTATGTGTTTCAATCGCATTTTGCACCTGCTTTTTGAGAGTTGAGTAATGTTATTTTGAGAGTTGGGTTATTGTTTGAACAGTTGTGGCTGGTGCTTCAAAACAAGGTGCTACAGCAGTAGAATCTGAGGATAAGAAGTGAGTTGGGACTGATGCAGGGCAACTCGGGCTTCTATTGATGACCTAATTGTGGTGTTATTTGACAATATATACCCTCACTGGGGGCTGTCCTTGTTACGATTCCACCTTGGTCTAGGTAGTACTTTCTCTGAAAGTTGTGAGAAAACTCAGTGTTGATTTATTGGGACTCGATGCATAGATATTAGGCTTAATGAAAGACAGTTCCTCCTATTTAAGAAAATTGGACGTTTGTTGCTGTACTCTGAGGCACTGAGACTTTCAAAGCTCTCCTGGTAGCGGTCGGTAAGGGGGGGGCTTGCGTCATATGGCAGTTCAAATTGTTCTGGTATTGCTAGTAGAATATTTGGAGTCTTTCTCTACTTTTTGAAGGTCTTGTCCTACCATAGGGATAACTTTGGGGAACAGAGATCTCCTACACCATCATGGCTGCCTACCCCTCACCTTCAGACCAGATTGGTGAGGACAATAGAAAGGTACAGAGAATTCTGGGGAGTCTCACTGTTAGCTTCAGGATGACACAGTAAAGAGCCAAAGGAGAGGAGTCCCAGGGAGGCTATCATTGACCATCTTCTAGGAAGTTCTCAGAAATGGCTGGGAAATATTGGAGAAGGAGAATGACCAAGTGTGATCACTCTCAATATTGAGTATGATAAATACTCAGTAAATATCAATACTTCCAAATAAAATTGCAGAACAAATCAGTTTCCCAAATCTCTCTGTCTGGATGCCACAAGCATAATAGAACAAATAAGCAAAATATTTGCCAGTAAGAACTAATTAAGAAAAAGTTTATCACTTCTGTCATAAACTTCTAAAAGATATAGCCAAGGGGAATTTAAAAACAAACCTTAGGAAAACCTTTGATTATATCTCCCTATCCAAGAAAGAGAATGGAAAAAAAAAATGAGTCAACAAAATTCTGGGAGCTCTTATTAATATCCCACCATTAGGAAACAATCAAATAAAGAAAGGACACTTAACCCTAGGTAAAGGCAGGGAATGATTCTAGTTATGGTGGACAACCCATCTACTCCCACATGTTGGTGGGGGCTGAAGGGATTCATTTTGTTTCCCGATCTGTGGGAAATCAAAGCATTGGTCTACATTTTGCAGGCACATCTCTAGGTAACAGCCATAGAGTAGAGTGAACTCTGTTAGAAGACATTAAGCCATCTCTTAGATACAAGGGTCAGCCAAACCCAGGCCCATGGGCCTTCCTCCTGCATTACAAATAAAGTTTTATTAGAACACAGCTCTGCCCATTTGCTTTTGTATTGTCTATGGCTGCTTTCATGCTATGAGAGCAGAGTAAATTAGTTCCAACAGAGACCAAAGGTATTTCCTATCTGACTCTTTGTAGAGAAATTTTGCCCACCCAGTCTTAGACAAAAGAGGGGAGCTGAGGTTGCCCAACAAAGAAAATCATTCTGAGGGAAGATGGATGGTGGCAAGGAAATTTACCAACTCAATTATAGAATATGCTAAAGCCCTAAAGAGAGACAATTATATTAAATGAGAATAAGGCAAGGGAAAAATTTCACTGTTGTTTATGTAAATACAAAGAAGAAAAGAACCATAAAACCCACTTTGGAAGAAAACATAACTGAAGAAAATATAGGAACAGTGCCATACTCCACAAATATTACTAAGGAGAGTATGAATTAAAATAAACGTTTCAAAGACAAGATGATCAACTAACCTAAAATGATAAGTGTGAAAATCGCAATGCTAAGGGAATGATTGGAGATTCTGAAACAAAACCGACAGAGCAACCTTATGTTTATAGTACTACTAAATAAGTTACGAAGAACCAAAGACAAAATACCTATGGTGGAAAATCAAATTGTTGGCATAGACAAAAGGCTTGAGATCATTGTGATAATTGCAGAGAAAAAAAGAGAGTGATTTTAAGCAATAAGGAAAAGCAAATAGGTATTGGAAAACACGCAGAGATGTTTTGATGACATGAGTGTTTACTATTACTGTAGTAGAGAACAAAATGCATAGTGTAGAAATCTTCTTGTTGTAAAAGGAAGAATAGCATTGTCAACTTCAAGAGTAGGCCATATCGCAGGAAAACTTGAAACTGAGCAAGAGGTGTCTTATTTCAGATCTTAAACTTCCATAATAAAGAAAGAAAACGAAGCCATTTATAATGTAGCAAAAGCAAAACAAAACAAAACAAAAACTGAACTAGTCTCAACATTTTCTACACCCAACGCCAGACCATGCAATAAAAACTAACCTCAATCATAATAATCCTTAACCACGGTGTCTTTCTTCTATGGGGGCGACAGAGAGCCTAATCCATCAAAGAATTAACGGAATGCAAGACTTCTGGGAACTCCTGGGACTTCTGTGCCCCTAACACCCATTCATGCTAAATTTAAGGAAATGTAACCATTCGAAGGAAGAATGAACGAGCCCTCATAAAAAGATGAGAGCAACATTTAATGGCGGAGGACAGAAGGCACCGAGGCAAGGGAAATGTGGGTGACGTGCCTTTTATACATGAGTATCTTGTTAACAGGGAGACACCACCCTTTCTCAAACATGCGAGAATTTGGAAACTATCTTGTCTGGGAAACTAAATAAATAAATAAATACTTCAGTAAGGAAAATAATAATAACAGCATCTAGGCAGTCAAGAAACCACACAGAAATAAAAAATTAACCAGCTCATGGGGCACCTGGGTGACTCAGTTGGTTAAGTGTCCAACTTCAGCTCAGGTCATGATCTCACGGTTCGTGGGTTCGAGCCCCACATCGGGCTCTGTGCTGACAACCAGCTCAGAGCCTGGAGCCTGTTTCAGATTATGTGTCTCGCTCTCTCTCTGACCCTCCCCTGCTCAAGCTCTCCCTCTCTGTCTCTCTATCTCAGAAATAAATAAAACATTTAAAAAATTAACCAGCTCAGAAATAGATGAGCCACAATCAAATAAAAAACTAGTGAGAGCTCTTATGACATTTATTAAAACAAATAGAATAGAGTTGAAGATACAATATAAAAACATCAGCAACCTTAAAGAGGTAAAAATAGATGTCGAAGCAAGGGGATTAGATGTGGAGGAAAGTACACCAACTTTCTAATTTTTCATCATTTTAGGTCAGTGGATATTGACTGAAATTGAAATATTTTGTTTCAGAGAAACAGAATGCTCCGATGTATTTAATTTTAATGGTTATTTATTTCTATAATCCTTAATATCTTTTGGGAACTAACAGTTCTTGAGGTGATAAGACTTTCTCTAAGTTTGACTGATTCTATCCGTTACATAACAATTTCTATTCCCTCTATGAACTTCAAAAATGTTTAAATGCCCTCACTCAAAAATTGCAAAAATGCAATTTATGACATTTTTTATATTCATCCATCCACACACATCCATTCATTTTTCTACCCATTTAGTGTCTCTCTTCTTCCCTCTCTCTTGTATTTTATGTTCATGTTTATATTTATATTTAGAATTCGTATTTATATTTGGATGTATTCATATGAATTAAAACGTGTGGAGTGATATCCTAATGTTAATGGTGGCTGTTTCTACATAGGCAGATTTTTAAAAAAATTTTGTTTTCTTTTCCTGTGTTTGGTTATATGTTCTTTTGTTGCCTTTGTTAAACTAATGAACAAGTAAAGTCATTCAAAAAAATGAATTAACTCATTATTCATAAACCCTCAGAAGATTTGGATTATATATGTGAAAATACAAAAATGCTGAAAGATCAATCGTAACACTTAAAGGCAAAATCTTGAACGAAAGGAAGCAAAGTAATTTTAGAACAAAACATAGTCGACTTATCTGGCTTAGGGAAAATTGTAAAGCTGACAAAGCCCACCGTTCCTCTTCTTTCTCTTATATTAGATCTCTGAACTTGGGAATGGTATAGATGTTTTTGAAAATCTGTTAGTGTAAGAATCCCCTCTGGGGCACCATGCTCTGTGGTTTTCTGCACTTTCCCCAAGATACAAGTGTTTCCCTCTCTAACTGTCCTATGTTTATTTGTTATGATATTTCTGCCAAGTCATTACTATCTAACCTATTGTCTTATTATGTTACACTTTCTGGAAACATTTTTGTTACGACCCCATCCAAAGGAGTGAACAATGCTACACAGCAAATGAGGAAAATATTTATGGACATAAATACAATCTGTTGCTCCTCAAATCCTATATCCTTTTTCCAACAAAAAGGAAAGGAATTGGGCCATGAGTTGAAGACTCGGTATTCTAAAATTACCATTTTTCTAGGAGACCTAGAGAATCCTTGAATCACATTATTTATTTAAAAAGTCAAATGAGTAAAGATCAGGCTGCAAGCGGCTTACAAAATATCCTATGACTTAAGATGTCTAAAGAAACTGAGGATTATTAATAAAACACATTGTTTTGGTCTTTGAAAAATATGATTGACTCTTCTGATTAACCACAGCCCTAGAAATCAGATTCATATCTATTCTCTCTTGAATATTGCCACATTTCCTACCGATAGTCCAAACAGATAATCATACCTACCAGCAATGATAATGGGATCCTGGAGAAGCAGAAGGCGAGGACAGTGGGTAGAACATCATTGGGGCTCCAGCTGTGTTTAGCTTTCAAGAAACCATGTGTTTCTTGTTAGACCATCTTCTTACTCCTTTGCCTTCCTCCTGACGCTTCAGCGGAAAACAGGATTTCAGCTCCTAGGGCCCAGAGTGAGTTCTTTGATTCCCTATGCCTTATCCTTAGTTTTTCTTGCATGCTATCAGCAAATCTGGATTAACTGTGACAATAAGCTGAATGCTTTTTTTTGGTTTGTTTTTAACTGAACCATAAGCTGAGGCCTAAAACCACCCCAGAGCAGTTATGTTTAGGTGGAGGTAAAATATTAAAATGTAGTCTGAGGAAAGAGACTCAAGTCTATCTCTTCAGAGATTTGGAAGAAATTACCAAGTAGGTTGTAAAGCCGTTCAGAATAAGAATGACATGTCTGGTGGTAAAGTGCTGGCTACATCCCAAGTCCCCACTGTGGTCAGGAATCTCCAGGCTCCTGTGGCTGTGGGCCATCCAGAGCCATGAGACATGAGACCCAGAAATGCCAGCTTCGGCTGCTGCAGAGAATGTTAATCTTTCCCTCCTCCTCCATGTTCCCTGCCCCTCAGTGCAATCTCCAACCCTCCAAAAGCCACAAGTGTGTAAATGCATTCATTTTCCAGGAGCTGTTTATTCTGTTTAATAGACACCTATTGCCCTCTCATCCTTTCTTTTTAGTCTGTCTGGACAGGCACAAAACAAATTACTGCAAAATGCTTTCAGTCAAGTGTCAGGTGGAATCATAACGATGAACGCTCCACTCTTGGGCTCTGGAACTCTCTGGGTGCATGTACTGACAGCCCTGTCTCCCTCAATTAGAGCCTCATGGATGTGTCTCTCTCTGAAGTCTGTGTGGAGCGCCAAAGCCAATCCTCTACCTTTGGAAGGTTCTGTTCTCATAAAGACATTTTGAACTCGCTGTGAGAGAAGAAACCAAAAGGAAATGACGTCGGAAGTTCTGGAAAGTTTCAAACATATTTCTTAATGGAGCATTTCCAGTATTTGTTGGCTCTTTTTTTTTTTTTAAGTTTATTTATTTATTTTGAGAGAGAGAGAGAGAGAAAGAAAGTGAGCAAGGGAATGGCAGAGAGAGAGAGAGAGTGAGAGAAGAGGATCCCAAGCAGGCCCTGAGTTATCAGCACAGAACCTACCTCAGGGCTTGAATACAAAAACTATATGATCATGACCAGAGCGGAAAAGGAGAGTCAGATGCTGACTGCGCCACCCATGTGTTGGTTCTAATAAAGATCGGGAAACTCTAATATCGTGCTAGGATGTAGTCCTTAGCATGAAATTCATTCATGGTGTTGTTTTAAAACAAGTCACTGACATCAGTGTCCTTAATTTACTTACACCAAGTTTATATATTGAAGATCTTCTTGATATTTAAGAAAGATCCATACCATGCAACAAAAAGCAACATATAGTATTATGCATTGATTGTTTTTGCAATTCCAGCCCAACCAAGAAATACATTTAGTTGGAATTAACATAATAGTATTCCAGGCCAGCTTTTGAATTTTCAGCATTTGAAAACCATCTCTCAATATTTTTTGGAAAATCTCTCCCTCTCTCTCACTCTTTCTTTTTTTCTCTTTTTTCTATAAAAGACAAATTATTTTTTCTCCATATCATCTGGGACCTAAGTTATCAGTTTTTACCGCTACAGTTATTGTGATCAACCACCAATTTATTAAAATGATGAGAAATAACCCCCTTCAGAACTCAAAATGTGGGAAATGCAGCAGCAAGTTCTTGTTTCCAAGAACAATTTAGGATATTTGAAAAAGGAAACAAACTATTACCTCTATTCCAAATACCAATGAAAAGATTATCTAGTGGGTCAGCTTTACAAATGTTTCTGATATTCCAAACTTCATTGACAAAGTGGGCTTTAAAAAAAATGTTTATTTACTTATTTTGAGAAGGAGAGCTCAGAGAGAGGAGAGAGAGAATCCCAAGAGAATCTCAAGCAGGCTCTGCACTGCCAACACAGAACCGGAAGTGGAGTTCGAGCTCATGGAACTAATGACCTGAAATTAAGAGTCAGACACTTAACTGCTTGAGCCATCCAGGCACCACAAAAGCAGGTTTTTAGATGCCATTTGCCATTGTAAGACCTTGACTCCTAACATATTGGTCCAGGGTTAGAACCTAGACACATAACTTAAGCCAACCAAATCCTCCATAGTTAGGGAACTGAGAAGGTCAGTTGTCCCTGGGACACAGTCGGAGCATTCATGAAGTATTACTGAGGTTCTTGGATTTGCTCTGGCTCTTTGGTTTATCTAAAGGATTGTTCAAATTTCCCTCTGATTCTGTGCAATACTTTTCTTACAAATCTGTTGATGACAAACCTTCAGAATGACTTGCAATAAAAATAGTTTTAACTTCTATGAAAAGATTCAGATAGCTAAATCTGAGCACACTTCAAATGAGAGATTGAGTGTAAATGTCCAACTATCTTCTACTCACAGCAGACTCCCTAGGGTTCGGTAATCTGCTGGGTACCCGAGGTGATTCCTTTTTTTATTTAAAAATGACCAATGATGGGACACCTGGTTGGTTCAGTCGATTAAGCATCCGACTCTTGGTTTTGGCTCAGGTCATGATGCCTGCGTTCACAGATTCGAGTCCCATGTTGGGTTCTGTGCTGACAGCACTGAGCTTCCTTGGGATTCTCTGTCTCCCTGTCTCTCTTCCCCACCTCCCTCCTTCCCCCGCTCTCTCTCTCTCTCTCTCCAAATAAATAAACAAACATTTTTTAAAAATGACTAATGAAAGTAGAAGGGCAATTCCTTTATTTTTGGCATTGATTTCTGCCGATTTCTTTTTATTCTTCCAATGACAATTAAAAAGAGATGAAATAAAAGGGAATGCTTTGGGAATATAGACAATTGATTCCTAATTCTAATTGATTTGAATGATAAGAAAACACATTCAAATAAGAAAAAAATCAATCAGACATCTGCTGACAACTCAAAATGGAATACTGGAAAAGATAAAATGTGCTTTGGTATATTGTTTTTCAGTTCTTCAGAGTTTAATTGGTTGTTCCATTTTGTAAAAAGTCCATATTTAGAATGAGGTTACCCTGTAGCTTTTCAAAAGTTTTAGAATCTTCAGCTATGTGATTAGTTTAATTTCTATTCAACAATCTTGCTGCCCATCCCAATTCACAGACTGTAACGATTTCTATGTCATATGAATTCCTGAATTTTAGGTGATTCACTGTTTTTTATCTGCTTGCCACCCAAATAATACTTATATAGTCCCATACATCAAATCTTATATACAAAATATGTGGTGTTATTTTATTCATTTTTTAAAGTTTATTTATTTTTTGAGAGAGAGAAAGCAGGGGAGTGGCAGAGAGAGAGAGAGATAGAATACCAAGCAGATTCCACGCTGTTAACACAGAGCCCAACACAGGGTTCGAATTCATGAGCTGCTTGATTATGACCTGGGCTGAAATCAAGAGTCTGACACTTAACCACTGAACCACCTAGGTAGCCCAAAGAAGTGGTGTTATAAGCCAGGGTTATGTTCCTGAAAACCCATTTTCTATTATAAAAATAAGTAAAACAAAACACTAACACATACTTTAAACATTTAATAAGTATGCAAGAATCAGTTAATATAATAACCATACCCTAAAAATCCTTTTGGGATGACATTTTCTGCAGGAGCTCACTTTGCTGAAGAAGTGCAAGGAAGAAATCTGGGAAAGCTAATTTGAAGGTGCAAGTTTTCTTTTCCAGAAAGACTAAACTACAGCAAGAGGGTTGTCTTGCTTTGGAATGTTCTAGTGGCATTCAAAATTAGGGTCATCTGTTGCCTATTTACATAGAACACAAATTCTCTGTAGAATATGCCTCTCTTTTATTAATGATCTCTAGCTCTACTGACCCAATAAAGTCTCCATTGCTGAGCTCTGACAAGCAAGAGTTTATCAGTTCTATCACTTATCCAGAATATAATCTGAAACAAATCAGTGTACCTCAAGGAACCTAATAACAAATAGGCTGTAGAAGAACAAACATTAGAACTAACAGAATGCATTTTCCCTGACTATGAACAAGTGCAGTGCCACATTTATTTTTCTACCATGCAAGGAAACAGATTTTTTTAAATGTTTATTTATTCTTGAGAGAGGGTAAGAGACAGAGCAAAATCAGGGGAGGGGCAGAGAGAGAGGGAGATGCAGAATCCGAAGCAGGCTTCAGGCTCTGAGCTGCCAGCACAGAGCCCAACACAGGGCTCAAACTCAGAACTGTCAGATCATGACCTGAGCCGAAGTCGGATGCTTAACCGACTGAACCACCAAGATGCCCGAAACAGATTTTATTAAAAGGGAAGACCAGTTGTCTTTTTCTTTTCAATTAATAGAACAAAATATTTTTAAAGACAAAATTATATAAGTAAAGGGAATACAATCATTGTAAAAGTAAAGATTGTAGAGCAAAGGCAGCTAACAGGGTTGAGGACATGTAACATGCTAAACCAAGGGCCTGTGGGTGGCTCAGTCGGTTAATCAATGGACTTTGGCTCAGGTCATGATCTCACAGTTCATGGGTTCAATCCGAATTGGGCTCTGTTCTGACAACTCAGAGCCTGGAGCCTGCTTTGGATTCTGTGTCTCCCTCTCTCTTTGCCCCTCCCCTGCTCATTCTCTCTCTCTCTCTCTCTCTCTCTCTCTCTCAACAAAAAATAAACATTTAAAAAATATAAAACTCATGCTAAATCATGTTCATACATAATTTGTTTTACTTTATTTTTTTCCAATTTTACCTAATCTTTACAATATCCCAGTGTGTTATGATTTATAATACCCTCAAAATTTATAATTTTCCACTTTTCAAAATATAATTTCCACTTTTCAAAAGCTCAGAAATATTTTTTATAAAATGCCTAAATGCAAATATTTTTGGTAAGTAGAAAATCCGGAATTCAAACTCTGTTACTTTTGATCCCAAAGCCCTTGGCTACTTTCATTATCCCACCTTATTATTAAAGTCACATTGGAAGAGAGGAAAGCGAGATAGTTAAAATGTGTATTTTCTTGTACATAGCAAATCCAGCCATCTAATTTATTGGCTGTGTACTGAGCATTGGTACTTAGTTTTCTCATTTGTAAAGTCCCTTTTGCCCCGTGGCATAAAATGCATTATGCATAATGAAAAATTATTAATATACAAAATAGCCTAACTTCATTATTCTCATTACCTAACAATTATGTTTTTGTTAAAGCACTAACCTTAGTCTGAAATGAGAAAACTGAGAGTAACAAGTGATTAAGGAGAGGAAAAAAATATTCCCTTGCAGTTCATCACAAAGGATACAGTGTATTTTAACTCTATCACAAACTATAACAAAATTCAAGGAATGTTTACAAAGTGGCCACACTGGCATTTATCACAACTTAAATAAAATTTGTCAAAAAACCTTACAGTTTCATAGAATATAATATAGGTGATGTAAGCACAGGAGTAGCCTCCAAAAATGAGCAGATCCTAATTCACACAACTATGAATAATGTAGGCTTGTGTGGCAAAAGGAATTTGCAGATGTGATTAAGTTAAGGATATTGAGATGGGGTGATTATCTTGGGATGCCTGGGTGGACCCAATAGCTTTACAAAGGTACATCAGAGTCAGAGATGTGACAATGGAAGCCATCAGAGTCTTCAAAAAGCACCTGGATTTGAAAGTGGAAGGAGTGGCTATGAGCCAAAGAACATAAGAAGCAAACACTTTGGGGGCACCTGGGTAGTTCAGTCAGTTGAGCATCCGAATTCAGCTCAGGTCATGATCTCATGCTTCATGAGTTCAAGCCCCACGTCAAGCTCTGTGCTGGCAGCTCAGAGCCTGGAGCCTGCTTTGGATTCTGGGTCTTCCTCTCTCTCTGCCTCTCCTCCGCTTGCTCTGTCTCTCTTTCTCCCTGTCTCAAAAATAAATATTAAAAATAAAAGAAACAAGCATTTTTGTTAATGTTTTTTGTTTGATAGTCCAAGTATCTGCTGAATTCATTCAAAACACCTTTTGCTTAAGATAATATCTATCTCTTCTTTTAAAATCCTATGTTTTCTGCTTTACTTGGAGAGTCTCTTATTCCTGTTTTCTGCCTCCTAATTTCACACGTTAAACTAGTTCTTAATGATGACATGAGCATCTTTGTAGACATTTCTAATGTTAGTGTATCCAGCACAATGCTTGCAACATGGTAAGGATGCAGCAAATGCTTTTTGAAAGCTTGCAAATTAAAACAGGAAGTGTCATTTTTCTTCCATTGAATGAAACATGATAATGGTTTGAAAGGTAAGAGGCAATGAAAGTCAGAACAATGCCATAAATCTGACACTTCCATTCACTTTGCTTAAACTTTCAGTTAAGAGTAACAGAAACTCTGAAAAGCAGCTTGACAATAGGTAGCAAGATCTTTAAAAATGTTATACCCTTTGTCCTGGCAATTCCATTAAAGGGAATCTAATCTAAGAATATTTATTAGATATGTACCAAAATAATAATAGTGATGATGATTTATTTAATTATTTATTTATTTTTATTTTTAGAGAGAGAGAGAGACAGAGATAGATAATGCATGAGTGAGTACATAAGCACATGTGTGCATGCACAAGCAGGGGAGTGGCAGAGGGAGAGAGGGATAGAGAGAGGGAGAGAGAGAGAGAGAGAGAGAGAGAGAGAGAGAGAGAGAGAGAGAATATTAAGCAGGCTCCATGTCCAGTATGGATCCCATTACAGGACTTGTTCTCAGATCTCATGACCATGAGATCATGACCTGAGCTAAAAACAAGAGTCAGGTGCTTAACCAACTGAGCCACACAGGTGCCCCTGTGATGAGTATTAATAATATAAACAGAGGTGGGGAATATTATGTTGAATAAAATAATTTTGGAAACATTTCAACATCCAAGGAAACTGGAGACAGAATTTTATGCAGAATGATACAGTCTGTTGTGTTTTTCTTTAAACCCTTGTTAAAATTCTAAAGTTTACACAATTCCTGATAGCCTTATGAACAGAAAAGTTGGTATAAAATTACTGACCTTGTGTATGTCTAAAATTTTTTTAAAAAGTGAATTAAAATCCATTCATTTACTGAGAGATGAAACAAAATGTTTTGATGCCAGAATTCTGCCAATGGTTGACTAGCATGAATCAGATCTGGTATAAAATTTCTATTTCTTTACTTATGTAATAATAGCCAGTAACATGATGTCACATCAAAGAAGCTTTACTACTCTGAGCCTCTATATGAAAAGAAGATATATATTGTCATGGTGTATCTGGGCCACTGGCTTGATTATTTTTAACTAAATTGACTCATATTTGGGATGCCTAGGTGGCTCAGTCGGTTAAGCGTCCAACTTCTGCTCAGTTCATGATCTCCTGGTTCGTGGGTTCGAGCCCCACGTCGAGCTCTGTGCTGACTGCCAGCTCAGAGCCTGGAGCCTGTTTCAGAGTCTGTATCTCCCTCTCTCTCTGACATTCCCCTGCTCATGCTGTCTCTCTCTCTCTCTCTCAGAAATAAATAAAAAAACATTTCAAAAAGGTAAATCGACTCATATTTAAGTCAAACAAACATATTTGTTTACAAAATACATTGCAAACTATTTGATTCAAGTGGCTGAATAAACAACTATCACCACAGACCACTGCTTTTCTTCAGTAATCAAATTCCAGAAGGCAATATTGCTTAGAATGGTGCCTAGAGCCCAGTCCTATGGCAGCTATATTTGTTGAATAAATAGGTTTCAGGGATTTATTACCATATATCAAATACTTATCACAGTTTTGCTATTTCAACTTTGAGACAAGCACTTTGAGTACCTTAAAATTTCTTAGTCTTTGCTGATATTATATTATACTGTATAATAAATCCACACCAATCTGTTATTACAGTAGTTACCCACTATCCATGGGGGAACACACTCAAGGTGCCCAATGGATGCTTGAACCTACAGAAACATACTTTTGATAAAGCTTAATTTATAAACTGGGCACAAGAAGAGTGTAACAAAAACTAAGAATAAAATAAAACAATTATAACAACATACTGTAATAAAAGTGATGTAGATGTGCCTTTCTTTCTCTCTCAAAGTACCTTATTGTACTCTATCTACCTTTCTTCTTGTGATGACTAAGGTATTGAAACATGCACCTGATGAGATGTAGTGAGTTAAATGACAGGCACTGTGAAGGTCATCTGCTTCAGGACCGTGGTTGACCTTGGGTAACTGAAACCACAGAAAGTAAAACCAGAAATAAGGGGAGATCACTGGTATATAAATTAATGAAACCCTAGGTTGAAACTTTGCATACATTTGAGACATATTTATTCACAGGTTTCCATTTTCCTTCAAAGATTCAGCCTCCCACAAACTTCAAGGTGAAAATTCAAAATTCAAGGGAAGAATGCTTTCTTCCTGATTCTTTTCAATACTATTCAACAGGGCTTATAAATTTTCAGGAAACTCTGGGCACCTCGTGCTATGGATGCTACACGGTGTCTTTCAGAGGAGATGGATATATTCAAGGCAGTTAAGTGCAGTGTGTAACCATTTTGAGTGGCATAGCCCCTGCAACATATGGGATTCCATGAAAGGGGATTTACTTTGCATAAAAAACACCACTGGCTGTGGTAGACATTATGGTTTTGCCTAAACACAAACCATTCCATTTTTTTTGGAAATAGCACCCAGATTCTCTGGGAGAACTAGGTGATGCACAGGCTTTGGAGTCACAGGGCTTTTTTGAATCTTGACTCTGGCGTTTATTTGCTGTCTGACCCTGGACAAGTTACTTAATACCTCTCTACTCATCACTAATCATCTGCAAAATGGGTATAATAATAGTTCCAGTATTATGGGTATATTATGGAGATTAACTGAGCAGTTATTCTAATTGCAAAGGCAGTAAGAACAGTCTCTGACACATAATAAACACTATGCATTATTTGTTAAATTAATAGACAACACCTGTCTCCTGCATTCTGATTTCATATGGCTCTCACTAATTCCCTTGGCCAAGGACTGGCACTGGATCTAAGCCAAATCCAATCAAGCTTACTGTTAATAAGCATCAATGTCACAATTACCCTGGTACATAAATCTGACTATTACTCTTTAGGGTAGATTCCTTGGAATGAGATTGCTGGGTAACAGATATTAAACATTTCTAAGATCTTAGGACATATTGTCAAACTACTTTTCAGAGATTTTAAAGATTTACTGAAGTGCATTGAAAGGGATTTATTCTGGGGAGGCCTGGAGAAAGTCTCCACTAGTTTATGCTACTTGGATCCTGAGAATAGCTCAGGCGCTATATTTCATACAACAATAATTCATATTCATTATGATAAAGCAGAGCTATGTGAACATCTTTCTTTCTATTTATTTTGTATCATTTGACCACTTTCTACTGGATTGTCAATATCTGTACATTGTTAATATATTAGGATAAGCCTTTAAAATGAACATACTCCCATACAGAAGATTTACTTAAGTTTATGACTTGGATTTTGAGTCATAGTTACAAATATTGTTCTGCATCCTAAAGATTTCCCAATATTTACTTAGACTGTTTCTTATTTAACAGATCAGATCAAACAGATTTAACACAAGTTAACACAATTTCCCAATATTTACTTAGAGTGTTTTTTACTTCTTACATTTAAATTGTTGATCCATTTATAATTCATTCTCGATTATGATGCCTGCCCAGATGGAAATATTTGTGAAAAAATTCTTTTGTATTTTCTTCTAGTGTTTTTTATGTTTTTACGTTTTCTTTCTAATCTTTGATCTGTTTAGGACACATTTTATTGCACATAATAATGCAGTAGACCCACCCCATTGATTCAATCATCCAGGAGACAGGAACTCCAGATCTCCAGATATTTAGATCCAGAGCTCTAAATATCTTTATTGATATTTTAATATCTTTACTGAGATATTATGAACCATAAATTTAACTCATCGTAAATGTACAATTCAGCAATTTTAGAGTTGCTCAACCATCACTGTATATCTTTAATTTTTCTTCTTGTTCAATGACACTGTTTTCTTTTTAATTATCATAGAGTAAAATTTGTTAATTTTTGGCATACAGTTTCATCTATTTAGACATTGGTATAGTGTTGTGTCACTATCATTGCTTCAGGAATCAGAATACTTCTATCCCTCCAAAACATAAAAGGGGGGGTGTTAACAGACTTTGGTTATGATAGCTTTTCTGTATTCCCCTTGAGGGGTAAAATACTGATTCTGGGTGGTTAACCATTCATATTGTCATAAAGACAGCAACCAAATAATAATCATGATAGCTAACTTACCATTGAATGCTAAAAATTGCTCTAATAATCCTCCTTAAAAAGGTGGTTCTATGGTCTGAATGTTTGTGTCCCCCTCAAATTCATATGTTGAAAACCTAATGGCTAAGGTAATGACATTAGGAAATGGGCCCATGACAGGGAGTTAAGTTATGAGCCTTCATGAATGGGATTAGTACCCTTACAGAAGGGACTTCAGAGAGCTCTCTCATCACTTTTCCCAGGTGAGGGCAAAGGAAGAAGTCAGGAATCTGAAATTCAGAGGGGAGCCCTCATCAGAACCAGAGAGTTCTGGCACCCTGATCTTAGACTTTCAAGCCTCCAAAACTCTGAGAAATACATTTCTATTGTTTATAAGCCACCCAGTCTGTGGCATTTGTTATTGCAGATTGACTAAAGGGAAAGGGAAAGAGAAAACAAAGGCAGAGGAAACCAACAATAAATAAATAAATAAATGAGAAAATGTATATAATTCCACACACATCAATAATTATATTCCAGGATCTAAACATACAACCTAAAACAGAGATTATTAGAGCGGGAAACGTAACATGAGCCAACCAAATGTTGTCAACAGGAAATTCACTTCCACTATTATTAGAAAAGTTGATTAAAAGTAAAAGGATGGATATATATGTACCTTGTCAACACTAATCAAAAGAAAGCTGGGGTAACTTTATCAGTATCAGGAAAAGTAGACTTCACAGTAAACAAAAAAATTGCCAGAGATAAAAAAAGGGTATTACCTATTAGTAAAATGGACAATTAATGAAGAAGATACAGCAATCCTGAATGTCTATGTACTTAACAACTCAGCTTTAAAATCCATAAAGCAAGATCTGATAGAACTAAAACGAGAAATAGACAAATACACAATTGTAGTTAGTGACTTCAAGATACCTCTCTCAGTAGCAGAGCTAGTAGGCAGAAAATCAGCAGGAGTATGGAAGAACTAAACAATAAATAATGTCAGCAATGAACTGGACATGAACAGATATTCCACCAAAGAACAATGGAATGCATATTCTTTTTAGGTACACATGGAACATGTCCTCCATCATGAAACAAACCTTTACAAAGTAACATAATTAAATCATACAAAGTAGGTTCTCTGGCAATCCATGTTTAGGACATTTCACTCACCCTCTAAAGCTAAAGAATCTCATTTGCAGTCACACCTTACAGAACTCAGGCTCAGGAAATCAATTATTTGCTTTTTGTCTTCATACACTTGTCTTTTCTGAACAATTCATATAAGTGGAATCATACACTATGTTACCATCTTTGTCTAGCCTCTGTCACTTAGCATAATGCATTCAAAGCTCATCCATAATACAGCAGGTCTCAGGATTTTTTTCTAAACAGTAATTTCATTGTGTTGATATACCATATTTTGTTCATCCATTTGTCAATTGAAATACTTTAAAAAATGTTTTAATGTTTAGTTTTGAGAGAGAAGGAGACAGAGCGTGAGTGAAAGAGAGAGAGAGTGAGATACAGAATCAAAGCAAGTTCCAGGTTCTGAACTGTCAGCACAGGGCCCGATGTGGGGCTTAAACTCGTGAGCCATACAATCATGACCTGAGCCGAAGTCTGATGCTTAATGGACTAAGCCACCCAGGCACTCCTATCAGTTGAACTATTTTAGAATGATTTCCGCCGAATCTTCATTTTTTCCAGTACTATTTAATGAAAAGACTGCCTTTTCAACAACGAATTGTCATGGAGCTTTTCTTCAAAAGCAGTCAACAATAAACATTAAGTGTTGATTTCTGATGTTTCCGTTGTTCTCCATTTGTCTACATCACCATGTTGATAACACAACACTCTCTTGATTACTCTAGCTTCATGACAGGATTTGAAATCCAGTAGGGTAAACCCTTCTACATTTTCTTCTCTCAAAATTGTTTAGGCTCTCTTGAGTCATTTTCATTTCCACATCAGAGTTAGGATCAGCTTAACAAACTCTGCCAAAAAAAAATCTTGTTAGGATTTTTATAGGGATTGTATTGAATTTGTCAAGCAATTTGGAAAGAAATGTCATTTAAGCAGTATTTATTCTTCCAATCTATAAGAATGGGTTTTTTTCTTCATTTGTTTTGATCGTCTTTAGAATTGTTGTAAACAATTTTGCATTATTTTGTTTTATTATGTATGTGTATATGTATGTATGTGTATGTATGTATGTATGTATGTATGTATATAATTTGTTTCTAAATATTTTATTTTTGGTGCTACTGTGATTGAATTATTTCTTAATTTCAATTTCAAATTGTTAGTACATAGAAGCTAGTATATAGAATTGTATATACAATTGATTTTGTCCATCAATATACTTTTGATTTGCTGATTTTGTTAAAGTTATTACTTCTACTAATTTAATCGTATACTCCTTAAGATCTTCTAAATACAGAATCATGTCATTTATAAATAACAACAGCTTTACTTCCTCCTTACCAATCTAGATTCCTTGCAATAAGTTTTTTTTCTTCTTACAACCACTATTACAATGTTAAATAGAAATGTGAGAGTGGGCATTCTTACCTTATTCCCAATTTTAAGGAGGAAAGTATTCAGTCTTTCACTATTAAGTTTAATATAAACTATAGTTTGTTTTTTATAGGTTCTCTTTATCAAGTTGAGGAAGTTCCTTACCACTTTTCGTGTCCTGAGACTTATTATGGTAAAGAGGTGTTGCATTTTGTCAAATGTTTTTTCTAAGTATACACAAAGAACCATGAGAGACTCTTGAATACTGAGAACAAACTGAGGGCTGAAGGGGGTGGGGGCGAGGGGAAGCGGGGTGGTGGGCGTGAGGAGGGCACTTGTGGGGATGAGTACTGGGTGTTATATTGAAACCAACTTGACAATAAACTATGAAAAAAATAGAAATTTTAAAAAAGAACATATTTTTCAACTCTATTTTATTATTATGATATAATTGCTGTGCATCAATGGTACACAATGAATGGTTTAAAGTGTTGCTCAATTCAGTTTGTGAAAAATTAATTAAGATTTTTGAATCTATAGGGACAGGTGTGGCTCAGTCAGTTAAGCATCTGACTTCAGCTCAGCTCATGATCTTGCAGTCCATGAGTTCGACCCATGTCGGGCTCTGTGCTGACAGCTCAGAGCCTTGAGCTTATTTTGAATTCTGTGTCTCCCTCTCTCTCTGCCCCTCCCCCGCTCAAATTCTGTCTCTCTCTTTTAAAAAATAAACATTTAAAAAATTGAAAAAAAAACAATTTTGCATCTATATGCATCAGAGATATTGTTACAGTTTTACTTTCTTATGATGTCTTTCTTTGGCTTTGATGGTAGAAAAAAACAGATTTATAGAAAGAGTTGTGAACTGTCCTTTCCTCTATTTTCTGAAAGAGTTTATGAAGACTTGTACTGTTGATACTTAACATATTTTATGGATTTCATCATGGAAGAAAAGTCTGGGCTTTTCTTCAGGGGAGATTATTAATAACTAGTGTTATTTCTTTACTTGTTAGATTTATATTTATGTTTTCAAAGAAGTGCCTGGGTGACTCTGTCATTAAGCATTTACTCTTGGTTTCCACTCTGGTCATGATCTCACTGTGAGACTGGGCCTGGGGTTGGGCTCTGGGCTGACACTGTGGAACCTGCTTGGGATTCTCTCTCTTTCTCTCTCTCTCTCTCTGTCCCTCCTCAGCTTGTGTCGACATGCATGCTTTCTCTCTCTCAACAAAAGTAAATAAACATTACTTTTTTTAAAATGTGTATTTACTTTTGAAAGAGAGACAGAGCACAAGCCAGGGAGCAACAGAAAGAGATGTAGACACAGAATCCAAAGCAGGCTCCACATTCTGAGCTGTCAGCACACAGCTGATGCGGGGCTCGAACTCATGAGCAGCGAGGTCATGGCCTGAGCTGAAGTTGGACACTCAACTGACTGAACCCCCCAGGTATCCCATTATACATTTAAAAAATATATTTGTTATATATTTAGATTTTCTATTTCTTTTTGTCAGTTTTGGTTATTTATTTGGTTATTTTGGTTAACTTTCATTTAATCTAAATTGTCTAATATGTTGGCATATAGTTTGCATAATATTATGTTACAATACTTTTAATTACCTGGTAGTAATGTTTCCTTTTTTATTTCTGATTTTGGAAATATGTGTCCTATTATTTGTCAGTTTTGTAGAAAGTTTCTTTCATTTAAAAATTTTTAAGAATTTTTTAAAGCAATCTCTATACCCAAAGTGGGACTTGAATCCATAACTCCAAGATCAAGAGTCACATGTTCCACTGACTGAGGTAGTCAGGTGCCCCTCATTTTAATTTTTTATCTCAAAAAGCAACTTTTAATTTCTTCAATTTGTGATATATTTTTTTGTGTTTATACATTTTTAATTCTTTTCCTTTTTTAATTTTTAGTATTTTATTCCTTCTAGTCATGCTGGGTGTAATTTTTACAACTTTTTTCTACTTCTTTAAGATTAAAGTTTAAGTCACTGTTTTTAGAACTTTTTGATTTTCTGGTATAGATATCTAATGCTATGGATTTTTCTCTAAGCACTGTTATAGATGCACCAAATAAATTTTGATATATTGTGATTTCATTCTCATTGATTTCAATATTTTTAAAAATTCCCTTTAGCTTTTTTCTTTACATATAGGTTATTTAGAAAAGTATTTTTTAATTTCCATACATTGAGGGAGATAGCTTTCTACGATTTTTATTTGTTGATAGTTTCAAATTTAATTCTATTGTGATAAGGGAATACACACATGTATATTTATATTACATATAGATTTAATATATAAGTAAATAAATAAATAAATATATTTTAATTTATTGAGATCCATTGTGGCCCATCGTATACTCCATGCTTCATGATATGAAGAATGCTTCTTGTATGCTTAAAAATACTGTCCATGTCCATCCATTCTGAAGCAGTTGAGTGAAACATTGGTATGTCAAATTGTTTGATGGTCTTGTTCAAGTTTTCTTCCTGAATTTCCACTTATTTGTCTTATCAATAATTGAAGTGAACAACTGATATTTCTGGCAAGTACTGAATGCTTGATATCTCCTTTTAATTTGTTAGTGTCTTGTTTTCTGTGTTTGGCTTTCTGTTGCTAGATGCATATAAACATTGATGGTTATTACTGAATTATTGATGTACTGTGATTTCCTTCTGTCTTTGGAAATTTTTAAAATTTAAACTATATTTTAAATGCGAAGTATGTATTTTATTGGAATTATAGGCGAAGTATGTATTTTATTGGAATTATAGAATTAGTTATTTTCTTATTTTTAAAAAGTTCAATATGGTGATCTCTGCTAGTTGAGTAAAGAATCCATTCACGTTTATTATCATTTTTTATGACTGAATTTTTATATGCAAGTTTTCTTTGTTTTCCATTGAATAATATTGTTCTTATCCTTTCATTTATCCTTTAATGCATTTTTATGGAGTAAATACATTACTTTTACTTCCATTGTGTTTTTGTTTTTCAAATTAATAGATTTTATTTCATCGAGCAGTTTTAGGTTTACAGAAAAATTGAATAGAAAGTAAAGTCTCAGGGGTGCCTGGGTGGCTTAGTCGGTTGAGCATCCAACTTCGGCTCAAGCCATGATCTCATGGTTTGTGACTTTGAGTCCCATGTCTGGCTCTGTGCAGTCAGCTCAGAGACTGAAACCTGCTTCGGATTCTGTGTCTCCCTCATTCTGCTCCTCTGCTGCTCACATCTTATCTCTCAAAAATAAATAAACATTAAAAAAAAATAAAAAAGAGTTCTTATACACTCCCTTCCCTCCCTCACACAGACACAATTCTCCCTATCATTAACATATTGCATTGTGTGGCACATCTGTCACAATTGGTCATACAATATTAATGCATGATTATTAATTATTAATTAAAGTCTGTAGTTTACAACAGTGTGTGCTGTATGGTTTTATGGAATTTGACAAATAGCAGGTTATGTAGCCACTATTATAGTATTATATAGTATAGTTATACCACCCTAAAATTCCCATGTTCTACCTTTTCACTGCTCTCTTCTTCCCTGTGTTGTTTTTCATACATTTTTTATGAAATCATATTTTATGGTTGTTCTACAATTAATATACATCAAAATCTACTCTAATATAATACTAATTTAAATATAGTAAACTATAGTACCTTTGCTCCACTATGTTTTCTTTTCCTTCCTCTTCTTTTTTGTTGCTATTTATAACAACACCCAATAAAACAGTGTTTATAATGATCATTTTATACCAACCTATGCAGTTTTTATTTTTATTTATTTTTACTTTTTGAGGGGGAGAGAGCACAAGTGGAGGAGGGGCAGAGAGAGAGGGAGTCAAAGAATCTGAAGCAGGCTTCAGGCTCCAAGCTGTCAGCTCAGAGACCGGACTGGGACGTGAACTCACAAACCGAGATGACAACTGGAGCTGAAGTCAGATGCTTAATTGACTGAGCCACCCAGGTTTCCCCCAACTTATGTAGTTTTTAAGAGTCATGAAAAGGGGCGCCTGGATGGCTCAGTCAGTTTAGCATCCAACTTAGGCTCAGGTCATGATCTCACAGTCTGTGAGTTCCAGCCTTGCATTGGGTTCTATGCTGACAGCTCAGAGCCTGGAGCCTGCTATGGATTCTGTGTTTCCTGTTCTCTCTGACCCTCCCCAACTCACGCTTTGTCTCTCTCTTTCAAAATAAATAAACATTAAAAAAATAATAAGAGTCATGAAAAGAAATGAGAAAAATCTACACTTAAAGAATCTTTTACATTAAACCATGTATTTATCAGTTCTGGAATCCTAATTTTTTTATGTGGATCTAAGTGGCCCTAGTATTTCCATTTAAAACTTAGGCTTATCTTTTGTGTTTTTTTTAAACAAGTCAGCTAGTCCAGAATTATCTCAGTTTTTGTTTATCTGCCAATCTATTTGTTTTGCTTTCATTCTTAAAGGATAGTTTTGCTAGAAACAATCTATGGTTGACTTTTTTTTTTTTTCTCTCACCATTCAGCCTATGGCATTCCACTGCCCCTGGCCTTCATTGTGTCTGATGAGAAGTCAGTTGTTAACTGTATTGTTGAAAGGGCCATTCAAATTTCAGGCTGTTTCCCACTGTGTGCTGGCTTTTAACTGCTACCAGGTTCTTTCACAGATCCTCTGTTCACATGCTGTTGGCCAGATATGTGTGGCTTGACCAGCTATGCATATATAAGCCCTCAGCTAGCCCATGATATATGGATACCTTATCAAGAGCCATTTGACTGTCTTCCAAAACTACTTGCTACATCCTAGACTAGTACTATTCTGTTGCTTTAATTCAAGTCATCCTGAAATCTCAGGAAAATGGAGCCTCCGGCCTTCCTTACTCTTGCCAACAAGATTACTGCTTTAACTGATGACACTCCAAGCCCAGTGGGCCCCCTTTACCAGTGGAGGAAAATATACTGTTTTCCCAGCCTGCTCTGCCCTATTTAAACTACAGCACTAACAGTGTGGGGAAGTTGGATGGAGTGTGGGATCAGCCCCAGCCAAAAATGTCCCAGCTTCTCACTCTTCCTCTAAGAGGCTCAGTAATTTTCATGAACAAACAGTTCCCTGTTCATTGCATGCCTTTGATCAAATTCCAGATTGCTAAAAAGGTTGTTTTTGACAGTCTCATCCAGATTTATAATTGTCTTTTAGGACAGGATTTGTTGACCTTCTCATTCTGTCACACTGGGACTTGCTCTCAGGAAGAGAAAATTTTTGTCAAAAGGGAAATTTGAAAATACAGGATGACATAGAAGCCCCAAGACAAAATCTTCCCATTGCTTGCCAAATTAGGTCTATACTCCCAGTCCAAGTTTATGGCTCACGTCTTTGACATTTGCCTGCCTTTAAAGCCTTGTCTTTCATTTTGAGGTTGGCATGGGTGTAGACAACTCAACATTTCTCTCTTTTCTCTAGAAACCTTCCTCTTTAATAACCTAGATAGCTTTCTATCACACCACATGGACACCCCTTAAAGATTTCTCTACTATTGGGACACTTGGGTGGCTCAGTCAGTTAAGCATCTGACTTTGGCTCAGGTCATGATCTCATGGTTCGTGGGTTCGAGCCCTGTGCTGGACTCTGTGCTGAGAGCTAGCTCAGAGCCTGGAACCTGCTTCAAATTCTGTGTCTCCCCCTCTCTCTGACCCTCCCCTGCTAGTGCTGTCTCCCTCTCTCTATCCCTCTCTCTCTGAAATAAATAAAACATTTAAAAAAGGAAAAAAGAAAGATTCCTCTATTATCAATCACTTCTATGCAGAAGGGCACCTGTGTGGCTTAGTCGGTTAATCATCCCACTTTCGATTTCAGCTCAGGTCATGATCTCACTGTTCATGAGTTTGAGCACCATGTCAGGCTCTGCACTGACAGTGCGGAGCCTGCTTGAAATTTTCTCTCCCTTTCTTTCTCTGCTCCTCTCTGCTCTCAAAAATAAATAAATCAGCACTTAAAAATAATTACGTTTATGCAGAGTATATTTCCCCCACATGATAGTAGGATCCCCTTGGGGGCAAGGGCTTTGTATTGCACATCTTCTCCCAAAATGAGTCTAATTCAGATCCTTAAACAGGAAAAGGATCACTAAGTGTTTATTTCATGAAACAAGAATTGAAAATTATGTATTTTCCATTGAGAAGAAATAAGAGAGGGTTTTTGGGTCCATTAGAAAAAAAGGAATGCTGAAAATACAGGCTTTATGAAGTTCAGGATCTTGGTCTTTATTTCTTTACCAAGGAGGTGACTTCATTAGTTGTTAACAAACATGGAAAAGGGGGGTGGTGGAGTTTAACTGCATTTGAACAGTTTAGGCAGAGGGAAAACCAGATTTGGATGAGAGAAAAATGAAAGATGACAGATGGCCTTCAGAGCAGAACAGCATGAACACTCCATTCGGGGTGCCGTGGAAGGGCTCTGGGAAGAGTGTAAAGTAATCTTGAATGGAAGGGAGCATTTCTTTTTTCTTTTTTTCTTTTCTTTTTCAATTTCTTTAATGCCTTTTCATTTTTGAGGGAGAGAGAGCGGGAGAGGAAGTGGGGGAGGGGCAGACAGAATCACAACCAGGTTCCACTCTGTCAACGTGGAGCCTGATAGGGGACTTGAACCCACAAACCATATAATGATGACCTGAGCTAACATTGAGAATCAGGCACTTAACCAACTGAGCCACCCACGTACCCCTCATTTTTCTTTAATTACATTCATATTTTTAATAAGTTGCATAACTGACAGTGATGTTAAAATCTCATGATACACATCCATGGTTTTCAGTTCCATTGAATTTGTTTAGTTTTTCCTTCCTTCTCTGATTGAATAATCATGTGCATTGGAGGGGCGCCTGGGTGGCTCAGTCGGTTAACCATCCGACTTCAGCTCAGGTCATGGTCTCTTGGTTCGTGAATTTGAGCCCTGCGTTGGGCTGTGTGCTGACAGCTAGGAGCCTGGAGCCTGCTTTGGATTCTGGGTCTCCTCTCTCTCTGCCCCTCCCATGCTCACACTCTGTCTCTCTGTCTCAAAAATAAAAAAAACAGCAAAGACTAACAGCTTGTACTCACTTAAAAACAATGATGTGCATTGGAGAAAACTTCCTGGATTATCAGTGGTCATACACTAACACCCAGTCCATTTTATGTTACCACGAACAAAGTTTACAACTCACACTTGTGAAAATGTGTCCATTGACATCCATCATCCCTTTTCAGTGCCCTATATATATCAGAGTAAACTTAGATAATTATTTTGTTCTGCTATAAGGTAAAACTTACATCCTTCTAACAACTGAAACACTTAGTTCAATCTTATTTGTCCCTTGTGAGAAAAAATGTGGATTTTACTAGTCACTCCATCATTCACTTAGTTTATGGCTTGCATAATCTTTCTGCTTTCCTACTATATTTCATAATAGTCAATTTAAAGATCTCTTCACTTGAAGGAACCTATATTTTCAGGTTGAAGTTAAAAACACTCAATAAACCACAAGCAGGCATAGAAACCAGAGATACACACTTAGAAAGATTAAACAACAAAATGTCCTTTGCTAACATAATCTCTCTCCATTATCCCTACTCCCCCTTATTTTTATCTATAAACCTTATTTTGGCATCTGTTAATATTTGAATAATTCCTAATTTTGATTAACACTCTAGCTCCAACCAAATAGTTGCTCAGGGTGCAATTTCCTGGACATTAAATAAAGGGATTATGTTAAGAATCCAGTGTATGGCTTCAAAATAGAATTTTGAGAAACAGTTCAGTATCCTTCTGGAAAAATGACACTGCATCTTGTAGTAGGGCCATAAGGGGACGAAAGGAGGATTGGCAGAGAGCCAGAGTTTTGTGTTAACTTCAAGAGCAGAGGTGATTTTTAATGCTTCAACATCATTCATGAAATATTATATATATAATTTGTACTCACAATAACAAGCATGCTCTCCAAGGAAACATTAAACTAAATAGCTTCTTTAACTCTTTTGTACCTTGATCATATCTTATTTTGATGAACCCATAAAAAGGGGATGTAAGATTGATGTTGGGCAGATCAGTAGGGCAATCGTGTAGTTTATTACATATTTATGACTCTGAAAGATCAAAGGATGTTTTTATGCACATAACTTGGCAAATGTATTTTGCCACGTTCAGATATGTTCCAAGTGACTTCAGTAGGGAAGTGAAAAGATCTGGCGCTTTGCCTGTAATGCTATTTGGCAAGACATTGAATGATGGTGGGATTTGAGAACACAGCAACATACTGCATTACATGTATATGTGTACACACTCTATATATGTGTGCATACATTCACTGGTATATAGGAAATGTGCGATTGCATACACACTCTATGTAAATATGCTAAACTCCATAATCAGAGTAATTGGATAAGACAGTGGTATTTGTGTGTACCAATAAACTATGCATTTGGAAATACTGCACTATTCTTTCTCATCATAACATTTTCAAGAGAATTATCAATAAAAAATGTTACCGTCAATCCCCTATGGATTTTTAATGTATATGTATAATAAAGTCCTGTGTTAGCTGGACTGTGTTAGCCAAAATGTTAACTGTCTAACATTTGGAAGGATGTGCAAATTGACTCTTTGCACTGGATGGGCAAGGATGCTAAATTGTTAGCCCATGTGGAGAATTGTTGTCCCTGTTGGTTGTGATTGTGTCTCTTTGGGTCAATTAATTGAAGCTCCATAAGAGACATGTATGACTCGTGCCCCACAGACTGGGGCTCCCCAGCCTTTTAGAACCTAGTGATCCTTCCTTACTCCCACCTTGTTCCATTTTGTTTCATGTGTGACATATGTGCGTTGTGCGTGATTTAGTCTGCATGTTCCTTTGTCATTACAAATTTGAATATTCTGATTTCCAAAGAGGTCTAGCCTCTACTTAACAAAAACACTTTGAATTTAAAATTAGAATTTGCCTGGGTAGCTCAGCTGGTTAACCATCTGACCCTTGATTTCCACTCAGGTCAGAACCTCACAGTTTGGGAGTTCCAGTCCCACATAGGACTCTGAGCTGACAGGGACCCCTGCTTGGGATTCTCTGTCTCCCTCTCTCTCTCTCTCTCTCCCTCTCCCCTTCCTCCACTTACTTTCTCTCAAAAACAAATAAACATTTAAAAATTATAATTTGCAAAAACCCATACATATTGATTAATTTTTTCCTACATTCAAATCATAGGTTTTCTCTTACTTCTTAAATATCAACAGATTGTTAAAATCACATCATCTCAGGATTTTTCAAGTAATGATGCAAAGAACACATGCATCATTTGGATGACTGTGGGGGTCACTTTAGAACGATTGCCTTGTTGAAATACATTTGAGAAATTTAGATAACAATTTTAAATGACTTTCTATAGTATAGACAATATGGTATTAGATTTTTCTAGGAAACTACGCCAGCATTTCCCCAACTGATCAGAGTCAGTAATACCTTTGTGTGTTGTGTCAAGGGCATTGCACAGAATATACTCTAATAAACATCTGATTATCTGATGGACTCACATTTGAAATCGTAATTTATAATATGCTTACTGTTAGCTGTTGAGTACTTACACCCTCTTAGTTATTTTACTAACTATTTGCTTAAATACTCTTACCAAATCCTTTAAACATTCTACAGATGAGAAAATTCAAGCAGGGAATACATGGCTAGTGGCAGAGATAGGATTTGACCTAGCCCTTTGTCCAGTGTCAAGGGAGATATTTTAAATCATATTGAAATAACGCAATTGTGTTAGGATATTTTTTATTAAAATACTGGTCTTCACTAAATCAGACATGATGAGAAAGACTATTTATAAATAAATAGCCTGGGTTATTTGTTCTGTTCCAATGTTTTATACTCTTATTTTTATGCCAGTACTCTACTGTTTTGATTAATATATCTTGGTAGGTCATTTTGAAATTGGGTGGTACGATGCTTCAAACTTTGTTCTTTTTACTAAAGATTGCTTTGGCTTTTCACAGTCTTTTGTGGTTTTGTATGAATTTTACATTATCTCTTCTATTTCTGTGAAACATGCCACTGTGGTTTTAATAAGGATTGCATTGACTCTTTAAATTGTTTTGGGTAGTATGGACATTTAAAACTATTAATTCTCCTACTTCATGAACACCAGGTATCTTTCTATTTACTTGTGTCTTCTTCAATTTCTTTCATCAATGTTTTGTGGCTTAGAGTGTACAGATCTTTCATCTCTTTTGTTAAATTTTTTTTTTTAATTTTTTTTTTATGTTTTTTTTTTATTTATTTCTAGGAGACAGAGAGAGACAGCGCGAGCAGGAGAGGGTCAGAGAGAGAGGGAGCCACAGACTGAAACAGGCTCCAGGCTCCGAGCTGGCAGTCAGCACAGAGCCCGACGCGGGGCTCGAACCCACAACCGCGAGATCATGACCTAAGCGAAAGTCGGACGCTTAACCGACTAAGCCACCCAGGCGCCCCTCTTTTGTTAAATATTTTTAAGAGGTGTTTTTTCTTTTTGATGGTATTGTAAATGGGATTATTTTCTTAATTTATTTTTTGGATAGTTTGTTGTTAGTGTATATAAAATTCAACAGATATTTCTTTATTGATTTTGCATCCTGAAACTTTACTGACTTAATTTTTAAGATCTAACAGGTTTTTGGGAGACTCTTTAAAGTGTTCTATGTAAAGAACATTGCAGAGACAATTTTACTTCTTCCTTTATGATTTGGATGCTTTTTATTTCTTTTTCTTGTCTAATTACTCTGGCTAGGACCTCTAATACCACATTGAATTAAAATGGTGAGAGTAGGCATCCCTGTACTGTACCTAATCTTTTCACCATTGAGAATGGTACTGACTGTGGCTTGTCTTATATGGTCTTTATTATGTTGAGTTACATTACTTTTCTTCCTAATTAGTTAAAAATTTTTATCAAGAATTGATGTTGATTTTTTTCAGGTGCTTTTTCTACATCTATTAAGATGACCGCACATTTTTTTATTATCTGTTCTGTTCATGTGGTATGTCACATTTATTGATTTATTTTGAATTACTCTTGCATTTAGGGATAAATCCATTTGACCATGGTGTATGATCTTTTCAATGTGCTGGCAAATTCCATTTGCTAGTATTTTGTTGATGATTTTTTGCATTTGTGTCCATCAAAAATATCTTTCCTTAGCATGTCCTTATCTAGCTCTGGAATAAGGGTGATGTTGGCCCCATAAAATGAGTTTGGAAATGTTTCCTCCTCTAAGATTTTGAAAGAGTTTAAGAAAGACTGATAATCTTTTCTTAAATGTTTGGTAGAATGCCCCAGTGAAAGAGCACCTGGAATGGCTCAGTTGGTTAAGTGTTCGACTTGGGCTCAGGTCATGATCTCACAGTCTGTGAGTTCAAGCCCCACGTCAGGCTCCGTGCTGACAGCTCAGAGCCTGGAACCTGCTTTGAATTTTTTTAAATGCACCAGTGAAGAATCGGACCTGTACTCCTTATTCATTATAGGTTTGTTCAGATTTTCTATTTTTTCATGAATCAGCCTTTGTATATTACATATTCCTAGGAATTTATCCTTCTCTCCTAGGTTATACAATTTGTTAGTTTACAGTTGATCACAGTAGTCTGTTACTATCTCTATTTCTATGCCATCAGTTATAATGTACTCTCTTTCACTTAGAATTTTATTTATTTAAGGTTTTGCTCTTTTTCTTAGTTAATCTAGCTAAAATTTTGTCAATTTTGTTTATGTTTCCAAGAAATTAACTCTCCATTTCATTGAAGATTTGTTTTTCTAATCTTTATGTTAATAAAATAAGATCCTTGTCTCACTCCACACACACAAAATCGACTCAAAATGAATTAAAGATTAAAATATAAGATCTGAAACCATAAAACAATTAGAACAAAACACAGAGGAAAAACTTCTGATATTGCTCTAGAAAATGAACATAACCCCAAAGCACAGTTAACAAAAGCAAAAATAGACAGATGGGATTGCCTGAAACAAAAACAATTCTGTACAGCCAAGGAAACAATCAAGAAAGTGAAAAGATAACCTATGGAATGGAGAAAATATTTGCAAACTCTGTGTATGATAGAGGTTAAATCCCAAATATATAAGAAACTCAAACAATTCAACAGCAAGAAAACAAATAACCCAATTAAAAAATGGGCAAAGCATCTGAATAGGTATTTCTTTTTTTTATGTTTTTAAGGTTTTACTTATATCTGAGAGAGAGAGAGAGAGAGAGAGAGAGAGAGAAAGCGTGAGCAGGGGAGGATCAGAAAAAGAGGGAGATACAGAATCTGAAACAGACTCCCGGCTCTGAGCTAGCTGTCAGCACAGAGCCCAACACGGGCTTGAATCCACGAACCGTGAGATCATGACCTGAGCCGAAGTTGGTCACTTAACCAACTGAGCCACCCAGGTGCCCCCTGAATAGGTATTTCTTAGGCGAAAACACAAATGGCCCACATCACTCATCACTAAGGAAATACAAATCAAGATCATAATGACATATCATCTTCTGCCTGATTGAATGACTTCAATAAAAAATACAAAAGAAAAGCATTGACAAGGATGTGGAGAAAAGGCAATCTTTATACACTGTTGGTATGAATATAAATTGGTGCAGTGGTTATGGAATACGGCATGGAGTTTCCTCAAAAAATTAAAAATGGAGCTAATAAATGATCCAGTAATCCCAGTTCTGGATATATATCCAAAGGAAATGAAACCATTATCTCAGAGAGATACCTACACTTTCACATTTATTGCAGCATTATTCACAATAGTCAATATATGGAAACAATCCAAAAATCTATTGACAGATGAATGGATTAGGAAGGAGAATGTGTAGAGAAGATCTCTCTTTCTTTCTATATAAAATACATTATAATTTCATTATATTAAATATAAATGTAAGTGGAACAGAATATTTTTCAGCCATGAGAAAAAAGGAGATTCTTCCTGTGAAAAAATGGTTGAAACATGAGGACATTATACTAAGTGGATAAAAAAAATGATGGAGAAAGACAAATATCGTATGATCTCACTTATATGTGGAATTAAACAAACAAAGGTCAATCTCAAAGAGGCAGAGAATAGAATGGCGGTTACCAGAGAGCTGGGTGGTGGGAAGTGGAGAAATGGAGAGTTGTTGGCCAAAGGGCACGAAGTTACAATTACATAGGATAAAATACGCCTTGATATATAACGTACGGGCATGATGACTAATATTTAGTAATATTGTATTGAACACTGGAAATATACAAGGGAGTAGATTTCAGGTGCATTCATCACACACCAAAAGTGATAATTTAATGAGGACATAATATGTTAATAAGCTTGGTTATAATAATCATCTCACTATTTGTGAGGTATACAACTTGATGAGTTGTTATATATACAATTTATGTAAAAATACATACATAAGTGCGGACAAAAGATGGCTAAAGTTTGTATGAAATTTTCATACTATACATCATGTGTATAAATATTAATTTTTAGCTTGCCAAATTGGCTCTTGCAAATCATTTTGTCCCAAAACAATAACCCCAAGCTCATGTTTGAAAGCAAAATCTGTTCCTCAAACATGCTAGGTGAGTGCCATTACTTACTTGAAAAAAGAAGAGTAATTTCTGATTAGGATTTAATACAATTTGATTGATTTGTAACGCTGAAGAAGGAAAATGTCAAAATGTGCTAATATATACGGAACCTGCCAACACCATGGGGAGATGTATCAGTATTACCTGGAGCTAGAGCAGCTGCGGGCTTATCACTGCATGAGTGTTGCTATCATACATATGATATCTGAATGCGTGTGTGTGGGGGAGGGGGTGGGGGTGGGCCATCTACTTAAGATGTGCTTCATGCCCTGATTACTTGCAGAATTTAAAAAAAAAAAAAAGAGCATAGGAAAATCTGCTGCTATCTGATGATTGAATGTGTGTTATTCTGAAAAATTATTATTGATAGTTATAAATTTGGGGCCAAAAGTGTAACCATATATGTGTGGGACTTGATATTCTGTTTCTTAAATACTGTTATTGTGAGTGATCTTCTCTCTCTCTCTCTCTCTATCTGTCTCAGCTTCCTTGATCCCATTTTTGTCAAATTCCAGTCAGATTTACACTCATATCGGTAATCTAATGGATCTTTTATTTATTTATTTGTTTATTTATTTAGTAATTTTTTTTTTTTTCTGAGAGAGAGAGAGAGATAGAGACAGAGCACAGCCAGGAGAGGGGCAGAGAGAGAGGGAGACACAGAACCGACACAGGCTCCAGGCTCTGAGCTGCCAGCAGAGAACCTCATGCGGGACTCAAACCCATGAATCATGAGATCATGACCTCAGTGGAAGTCAGACTCTTAAATGACTGAGCAACCCAGGTGCCCCCTCTAACGGATCTTTTAAAAGTGGATAGAAGCTGAAGCTTCACTGAGGGAATCCCTGACTAAATCCTATGAAATCATATATATCCACATCATTATTTAGCAATTGAGAGAGTATTAGCACTTACAAAAAGCCAGGTTTTAATTCTGTTTTCTCATCTTTTTTTTTTTTTTACAGTAAAGAATACCCTCTGATAAAAGAGTTTCTCTTAATATGATTTAAAATTTGAAATCTTTCCCAAAGAGATCAATTCAAGCAGGATGTTCTGACGTTCAACAAAAGCAATGGAAATGCTCCAGTCTGTAAGAACTTGAACTCTGGCCCCAGACTGCTTGTGTTTGAATCCTGACTACTTGTTAGTCTGTTGCTTGGATGACTTATTTAACATCAGTGGACACAGTCTGATAACTATGCTACATGAATATTAAAATTAATAACAGAGTTTTCCAGATAGTGACATTCCTGGACCATTGTCCGCCATCATGGGCCCATCAAACACTTGTCCGGTATCTTCTAGATGCTAGATCCCATGAGAGATGAACCAGATTTACCTGCCTACAGACTGGCAAGGGCCATATACTCAGGGATACTGTTGTGTTATGCTCTTCGGAAATCTGTAAGTCTTAACTTTTAAACATCTCCCTTTCACATTATAAGAAAGAAGAGAAGGAAAGGAAGGAAGGAAGGAAGGAAGGAAGGAAGGAAGGAAGGAAGGAAGGAAGGAAGGAAGAGAGAGAGACAGAGAGAGAGAGACAGAGAGAGAGAGACAGAGAGGGAGGGAGAGAGGGAGGGAGGGAAAGAGAGGAAGGGAAGGAAGGAGTAAGGGAGGGAGATAAGAGGGATGAAAGAAGGAAAGAAAGAAAAAAGACTAACTTGACAGTAGAAAAGCTGACAAATACTAAGTCAGCCAGATGACCAAGGTTAATATCATCAGTGATGAGTCCTGATAGCATGTACTATTGATATGAAAGAATGAGAAAGGCACATCACCTCTGTGTTCCTCTTCTCAAAAGCCCTCAGCTCTAATTTAATCATGAGGGAATCATCAGACAAATCCCAACTAAAGGACTTTATACAAATTACCTCATTGGTACTTTTCAAAATGGGGCACCTGTGTGGCTCAGTCGATTAAGCATCTGACTCTTGCTTTCAGCTCAGGTCATGATCTCAGGGGTTCAAGACATCGAGTCCTACATTGGGCTGTTTACGACAGCGTGGAGATGGCATGGGATTCTCTTTCTGTCTGTCTCTCTCTCTCTCTCTCTCTGACCTTCCCATGCTTGTGCGCATGCGCTCTCTCTCTCCCCTCTCAAAATAAATAAACATTATTTTTTTTAAATTTAAAAGTCATCAGAAACAAGGAAAGCCTCAGGGCTTCCTCAAGGCCAAGAGGGACTTAAGGAGACACCACCGCTAAATGCAATGTGAAGTCCTAAATCCGATACTAAAAAAGAAAAACAAAAACAAAAACAATAGATCAAAACTAAAGAGATCTGAATAAACTATAGTCTTTATTTTAGTTAATGTATGTATTTAGTTCCTAACAATGTGTCAATGTTGGTTCATTAGTTTTTACACTGTGGCTAGACTAATCTTTTTTTTTTCTTTTAATGCTTTTATTTATTTCTAGGAGAGAGAGAGAGAGACAGCGTGAGCAGGGGAGGGTCAGAGAGAGAGGGAGACACAGACTCTGAAACAGGCTCCAGGCTCTGAGCTGGCAGTCAGCACAGAGCCCGACGCGGGGCTCCAACCCACGAACCGCGAGATCATGACCTAAGCGAAAGTCGGACGCTTAACCGACTAAGCCACCCAGGAACCCCTAAGATTTCTTGATAACAGAGAGAACCGGAGGTGGAATCTAGGGGAACTCCCTGGACTTCCTTTGCAATTTTTTTCTGTAAATCAGCAACTTCTACAATTTAAAAGTTTATTTAAAGAAGAATGCCCATTTTGGCCCCAAAGTCGCGATCATGAAATTATCTCCACCTCCAGGGACCCTTGAATGGCTAAACCCCCAAAGAGGCCAATAGCGGGGGTTTTTTGGTTAGAGACTTTCAGATGCAACAGAATGGTCCAAACAAAGACATTCTCGAAGGCCATTTTGACATTCTCCACATTTTTTTATGGAAACGTGAACGAAAATCGATGTTCAGGATTCCTGATTTAGAAGAAGAACTGGCATTAGGTTTTGAGAACTGTTCAAAAACCAGTGCAGTGAATGTTCCTAGTGCGTCTCTATGAGGAACCCGTTTCCAGCTGCATGTGGGATCCCCTAGGATGATCCAGCCTTGATTTAACTGCACGCATGTAGAGTGAGTTTTCCTGCTTCCTTTGCACTGAATGCCTCCGTTCAGAAGTACAAGGTCACTAACAGTCCTCTGCTAGTATTCCTGACATAAGCAATGGGACACTGTAACATTGCACAGTGTCCCCAGAGGACACTGTGCCCGCAGTGGAGAATAAGCATCACCTTATTTCTAAAGGGAAGAGCTCCCTGTGTTCCGCTGCATTCCCCACTATACCCGTAAGGCATTTACCGCATGTCATAGGGCACACGAATGGCACAGCGAGGTCCACTTACTGAGTGGATTCTGACATTTTCTCTCTGCTCGTTATTTTTATTAATCAGTGTCATAGGGACACCTGGGTGGCTCAGTCAATTAAGCCTCCGACTTTGTCTTAGGTCTTGATGTCGACGTTCAGGAGTTTGAGCCTGGCATCGGGCTCTGTGCTGACAGCTTGGAGCCTGAAGCCTGGAGCCTGCTTCGGATTCTGTGTCAATTTCTCTCTGCTCCACCCGGCTCTCACTCTGTCTCCGTCTCTGTCCCTCTCAAAAATAAACATTAAAATTTTTTAAAGAAATCAGTTGCCTGAATAATCTTAGATGGGCCTTCAGAAAACTCTGAAGAGCAATTGCTACATTTAATCGTGTCACAGATTGGTCCGATGAAGAATGCAGGTGCCCCAGGTTCATAAAGACCCCAGGCTTGATCTCATGTTCTGCGGTTACCGTATTGAAATTATTTATATTTTTGGAACAAGGGGTTCTCTCCTTTCATTCCACGAAGATGTAGCCCATCCTGTTCTTAAGTTTTAAGTCTGTTTTTCTCCAATGAAATCTCAGGTGCTGCTTCTGACATCAGTCCCTCGGTGTCGCCATGCGACATTAGGAAGGCATGGTGTTTCTTTGGAAAGTAGGTTTATCCCGATGCCTTACACACAATGTTCCAAATCAAGTGGGTTACGTAACAGACTCTGCTCTAATCTTTCTATCTCTCTATTGCCTGTTCGCAAACACTGACTTCAAGGCCGGGGCAAGTGGAAGCATTGGCTCTGTAGTGAGATTTTAATCATAGATACAGACGCTGTCAGAAAAACCAAGGGAAAGTTATCAATGCATTGCTATTTTCCTATCTGTCCTAGTCTAGAAATTGAATACCCAAGCATCTGGCCTACAATCACAGTGCATAATTCTGGAACTAAAAGCCTTCCGAGAGAAAGGATCTCATAAAATCATGTGGCAGAAACATTTTAAGGCCATTTATCTGCAATTGACTTTACCTTCACCTGAGCCAGGCAATGTCTGATCTCCAAATTTGCAAACAGATGAAAAGAAACTCCCTTTATTTAAAAGACATTATGGACAAACATTAATGAGGGACTATTAAAGGGAACCACACACAGCTTTTACACACTCTGAGGGAGTCCAGTGTTAGTAGTTTTGAATTTAGTCAGGCAAAAATCTCATCATCAATGACAATGTTTGTATTTCTCCTTTTTGTTCCCTGCTGAAAACCTAAAACTCTTAACTTTAAAGGGCTATTTGCACCCATCTGTTAGCAGCTTTCCATCATTTAGTCCTGAGAAAAGAGAAATCTACCAAGAATGCCAAGAGAGAGAAAGGTCTTCCTTAAATATTAGCGTTTCTTTATAACATCGCTGGTAATTCACAGCATCTAAAGAACCTGTCATTTTGAAATTACCTACTGAGTGGGGGAGATTAGGCCATGAAATCTGTACTTTGCAGTGGACCGGAGAATACATATTTTTCAGTTGTTGAATTTCCTGGAGACTTTGATTCTCACTCTTTTCTTCAAATAATCCTACTTCCTTCTGGGGTTTTCTCTCCTCCTTTACAGTGCCTTCTGAGGTCCCTGTCTCTCCATGGAGAATCCATGGTACAAGACTTGCCTCCATAGCTAACAGGTCCTAATGAGGGTGGCACTGACATGCCAACCTCCTGGAGACTGCCTGGGCCACATGGTCACCCTGAGCATGCTCACAGAGGGTATCTTCTCACCTCTGTCAAATCCTTTGTTGAGTTCAAAACCTTATTACAATTAGGGTGGAAGCACCTCACTGGGTTATTTAGATGTTATCTCACTAGCAGAGAAATCGCCTACAACAGAGTCTGGAAAATTTCTTCTAAGCTTAAGTTAATTGGTGGAGAATCTGCTGGTGGTGTAGAGAAAATTAGGAGACGCTGTCAAAAGATTTTCTTTGGGTTTATATTGGAATAATATTTTTTTAAATTTCTCTGTCCTTTCTTTTCCTCTCTCAACTTTCTCTGCTTACCTTGATCCACCCATATGAGAGTTTTGAAACATGCTAACACAGGACAAAGACCAGTTTATTTCATTTGTGGAAAATATCCAAGTAGCTGGAATGTCTGGATGTCAGTGTGTCTGTCAATCTCAGCCTTCACTTAGCGTTTAAATTGTCATGCTCTCCCTTGGACAGAGAATCTTCTTTTCTTTCCTTTTCTTTTTTTTTTTAAGTTTATATTTTTAATTTGAGAAAGGGGGGGACTGCATGCACACAAGGGAGGGGCAGAGAGAGGGAGAGGGAGAGAGAGAATCCCCAGCAGGTTCCACACTGTCAGGACAGACCCCAATATGGGGCTTGATCTCATGAGCTGTGAGATTATGACCTGAGCTGAAACCAAGCGGCAGACACTTAGTGGACTGGGCCACCCAGAAACCCAGGACAGAAAAATCTTGCAGATTGGTCTCTGCAGAAGGGATGGTCGCTGATGGGACTACCCGTCCACAGTGCGAGCTCATTAATAAGCCAGTAGAAGGCCCAGGTCATGTAGAGCTCTTCCTTAAAGGTGATGAATGCTGTCAATCAGATTTTCTTCTTTGGAAGTTTGAATTACAAGACACAAGAGGAAGTAGACAGACTTGGGGCAGTTGAGTAGTCTATATGTTGAACGAGGTCTGGTAAGCTGTACATATGCAAGAGAGAAAATACATTGGGCGTTGAGGGAGAAACCCAGAAATGGGAATGACCCTGAGAGGCCAGAGAAGAGCAGGAGTTCTTGTCTTTCTAGGTATGTTGTGTGAAGTCTCATCCGCTCTTTATTATATGCCCTTCCATTCACTGAGATCTCTGAGGAAACAATGTAGAAGGTGCTCTTATGATACGCTATCCCTCTTGTGTGAGTTTGCTTAACAAAATGTCTATTTTTAAGACAGTTGACTGCTTCACTGGGTCACTAAGAAACAAGATAGGAGTGGAAGCTCTTTTCACATTTCCTCCAAAGAAATAGAGAAAGAAAATAGAGACAGCATATGAATTCCCTCTGGGGAACATGGTGCGTGTCCATATCCTCATCAGATTTAATTTTCATATAACCTCAGAGAGTAGGCACAATTATACCCATACCAGAGATAGGAAAACTGAGATCAGGAGTGTCAAACAATGTGTCCAAAGTAATTGGAGAATAAAAGATTAAATCCAAATCTCACAGTCTCTTCAGTACCCAATGTACTTTAACTATAGCAACAAAGACAAGAGAAAAGGAAGGAAGGAAAGAAGGGAGAAAGGGAAGGAGGAAGAAAAGAAAGAAAATAGCACATATGGGGACCCTATAATCTGCAAGGACCCTATAATCTGCTTTTACATGTTACTTCATTCACACCTCACAACAATGAAAAGCAGAACTGACATTCCTACTTTTTTGCATATAAGAAAGACCTGAAGCTTAGAAAATCCATCAAAATCACATAGCAAGGGGTGGAGCCAAGATTTATGCGATAGCAAATTAGCTCCATTACTCACGTTCCACGGAACTGTGTCTGGTCCTGAAGGACCATCCACGCCAGAGCAATTCTAGCCTGTAATTAGGTAAGAAATAAAGACAGTGTAGCTCTGAAGACCCAGAATGGTATTTTTTGATTCAAGAATGTACATTCAGTCCTTGCATCCAATTTTCTTCTTCTAATATATCAAAAATTATTGATAATGATATACATAATGATGTGGGGGGTGTGCCTGAGAGGAAGTAGGTGTGTTATGATATAGATAGAATTATAAATAAAATGTGAGATTGGAGGGACCATCAGAAGAAAAACAATTTCAACACACTGCGGAGCCTGCAAGCGAGGGAAAAGGGTTAATTCACAAAACAATGGAGGAAGCCATAGATTATACCCGGAGGGGAATGTCTCAGACAAGAAGCCAATCTACCTAGCTGAATCCCACAAGATGCGTCAATACAGAGATGGTGGGCACATCAGAGAGTAATGCCAAATTTGCTCAGCATTTCTACATGATAAAGTACATTTCCCAAGGTTTTCTGTAAAATGGGCATCCTTGATAGTGTATGTATGATCAAATGCTTCTTTGGAGATAGATCTGTTTCTATTCACTAATAAAGGCTGTGATAGCCCCAAACGGGCATGAGTTGAATGAAGGACTTCTCTATATGCCCAACTCTTTAGGCATTTATTTTAATTTATTCTCATTACAATTCAGCAACTTGTTAGTATTACCCCTAGTTTCTAGAAGTGAGAACCGAGGTTCATAGGAATTAAGGAACTGAAAGCACATGTCTATTATGCAGAGTGAAGATTCTGATGTGATCAGATCTGGTTCCCAATCTGGTGCTCTGTCCACCATTCCTCAACTATTTTCAGTGCTACTAGGCACTAGTCAAATGATGGAATTGTCTACTTTCTTTTTTTAAAAAAAAATCTAAATGTTTATTTAGTTTTGAAAGAGAGAAAGACAAAGCATGGGTAGGGGAGGAGTAGAGGAAGAGGGAAACACAGAATCTGAAGCAGGCTTCAGGTTCTGAGCTGTTAGCTCAGAGCCTGACACAGGGCTCGAACTCACAAACTGCAAGATCACGACCTGAGCCGAAGTTGGACGCTTAGCCAACTGAGCCACCCAGGTACCCTATGGAATTGTCTACTTTATGATGTATGATAAAGAACCATGCAGTACAATGAGAAGTCAGTTTGGAAGCTTTGCATTTCCGTATTTAGATTACGACTGCAAACCATTGCACTGCATCTGGGTGGCTCAGATGGTTGAGCATCTGACTCTTGACTTCAGCTCAGGTTATGATCCCAGGGTTGTGGGCTTGAGCCCCATGTCAGGCTCCTTGCTGAGCATACAGCCTGTTTGAGATTCTCTTTTTCTCTCCCTCTCCCCCTGCCCTGCCCTCTCTCTCTCCCCCCAAAAAAAATCATAATAAAAAAAGATTAAAAAAACATTGTGCCATTCTACAATAACTAAACAAATAACTAAATGAAACCTTGTGTGTGCATACAAGTGTACATAAGTGCAAAACCAAAATAAATTCAGCCGCTTGTATGGCACTTGGTACATAGTAGGGACATCACAATTTCTTGCTGAATAAGTGCAAGAACAATTCAGAGAACTCTTGATTGTTTCCTTTCTTTTCTGTAACTTGCCTCGTCAGCATAATTGGGCAGATTTTGAGCCAATTATTAATGATGGAAATGGGGATGCATTCAAGAGAACAATGCTTTCGAACACAAAGAACCAAGTCACTTTGGTGTAAAGTGACAGAGTCTTTTGTCCCCCTTCAGCCAGTTTATTATTGAGCTTACTGATTAGCTAATTAGTAATTACTTTAATTATTAATGCTATTTACATATTTGGATTATTGCAGTTATGAAACAGCCAGGCTCCCCTCCCCCTTTGTTGGTACTTTAAAATAAAATAAGAGGGTTAAGAAGCAAGCAGATAAGTGGCAATGTCAGCTATGGGATGCATAAGGCAAACAAACCACAAGGCCTTGTAATGAGAGATTAAGCATAAAGAAAGCAAAGAATTACAGGAAAGTGTGCAAAGGGTGGGCTACTTCTCTGCTGAGAAGTAAACTCCAAAGTAGAGGCTACGTATAAATGCACATCTGTACACAATTTACAACAAAACATGGGAGCTTGGAAACCCAGTTGTATATTCAGCGAATGCAGCTGCTGGTGGGATCCCACATGTCCCCATAATTCCCATGGTAGCGGGTGCGGGATGGTGACGGATGAATTTTTAACCTCTTTCATCTCAGTTTTGTTTAACCTGAAATTAGACCAAAAATGCTGCACTTCAACTAAAAATTAACACGCACTCTCCAGAAAGAAGGAAAAAATGGTATAAATTATGTCTGATTGAACAAACACAACTCCACTGTTGAACAGCCAGTCAATGGGGAGGGTAGGGCGAGGCAATGGAGCAAGGTAATGTGTAATCTCACCAGTCAATGGACTGTGGGCAGGCCTGGCGGCCCATCGCTGGAGGTGTCAGGGAGATAAATAGCAGAGTGTCCTCCTCAAAAATATGATTAATACCCTTCTCGGTCCACTGCTGAAGATGTAGTGGGTGCAGCTGGTCTGGACAGCAGTTGCAGAGAGGGAAAATCCGGGAGATTGCAATGGAGCAGAGAGGGCAAAGAGGAGGACAAATAGCCACCCGAGGGAGAGTGCCGAGGCCCCACGTGTGGGGAAGAGTCTGAGCTGGCCAGAGGTCTTCCGAAACAGCAGCTTAAGTAACGCTTAGAGCCTTCTATGCACGTGCACCTGAGCCCCAGCGGCCATGATCTTAAGCGGCAGAGACAAGCTAAAGTTGAGTCTTTGAGGGATATAGAGATACGCCACTCCAGAAACAGTGAGTAATCTTGAAGAATTGTGGTCTGTATGGCATGGCCGCTGTGTGATTAACACAGAACTTTATTTACTAGTCACAGATCAGCAGGAGGTAATGGGGGTTAATTTCTTCTCCTTCATATGGGGAGACTGAGGTCCAGGGAAGTTTAGTTAGGTTGCTCAAAGTTACATAGCTAGTGGGTGTTCCAGGGGTGTAGGACTCATTAACCTCCATTCTTCTCACCAAATCAAACTGGTTCCTCAGTGATTATAAAAAAAGAAAAACAAAGAAACAACTTTTTAAAAATAGATTTATTTATTTATCTTGAGAGAGAGAGGGAGAGGAAGAGAAAAAGGGATAGACAGAGAGGGAGAGAAAGAATCCCAAGCAGGCTCCATGCTGTTAAGACAGAGCCCAGTATGGGGCTTGAACTCACAAACTATGAGACTACAACTTGAGCCGAAATCAAGAGTTGGATGCTTAAGCAACTGAGCCACCCAGGCGCCTGCACCCCTCAAAGAAGTAGCTTTGGGTAAGAGTTTGCCTTTGGCTACTCACTCTAGTTCCCATTCAACATCTCGTTGTTTCTTCTGTCAAAAGATTTGGCCAGATTTTTCTTATTTGTTTGCTTGCCTTTTTTTTTTTTTTTCTGATTTTCTCTTTCCTCATATACTATGTTATCAACAAAGAATTTTCAAACATCCCTAGTTGTAATTCTGTTGTACACACACACACACACACACACACGGTGGCTGCCTAAACTGAAAAGCGAATTGATATATTCTAATGTCTCCTTCACTAGTGGAAGGTGGCAGGACTTTCTTCCCTGGGACAAATATAAGTGTCACATTTTCCTTATCAGATGGTTCCTTCCCTCACTACAATGTTCATAAGGCCAACAAAAATGTCTTCCGAGCATGCTATAGCTCCATAATGATGCTAAAAGGATCACAGAAGGAATATCTATCCAAAACTATAGTTCTTGGTTTATTGGATATTGATTTTAAACATGGTAGACTGAAAGCCATTTTTATAAAACTTGACTCAACACTGAAATTCTAGAACTGAACAAAGAGTGAAGAAATATATGTAAATTTTAAAAATATTTTAAAGTGAAAATTAATCAGGATGGTTACCCATATCATACCTTATGAGGATTCGATGAATCCCAAAGAATGGGATGTGACATCAGAAGTTAAGAAGGAGCAGAGAAGTGCCAAGGTATAAAGTTGACAGTAGAATATGATAGGTGGTGATAAGCATGCCCTGTTCCAGAGCAAATGAAGATATTGGACAGATAGCATTATATAACAGTCCAAAGATCTTCAATTTGATCTCAGTAATCAAAACCATGAAAACAATGTGTTTCTCGTGTGTCATAGGTTATACTTTTCCAGAGCCTTTAACATATGACTTCTAGAATATTTTCATTATTATCATCTTCAAAAGGGCTTCCCAAACACTGATGCACACATGAATCACTAGGTATCTTGTTAAAATGCTGATCTTGTGTAGTGCATCTTGATTAGGGTCTCAGATCCTGCGTTTGTAACAAGCTCCCAGCCGATGTCAATGCCACCGATTCATAGACCACATTTTGAGTACCAATGTTCAATCATATATCTTAGGTGGTGAAATTGACCAAATACATGCATGGTACCACAGGGCCAGAATTTGAACTCAGGGATGCTTGGCCACAAAACCCGTACATTTCTTGTACATCATCACCTGTCACATGAGTCTTTGGCACTCAATCTCCAAAGAGCTGTGATATTGATTACAGAAGTAAAAAACTAAGTTTCTGAAGGGATGCTTCATCTCTGGGTAGACTGACCTCTTCCTAAGGGCTTTGAGACCTCTGAGTTAATGAAACACCGTGCCGCTATAGAGACTTTGGGCCATTGTAGGATGAAAGGAAGAAATTCTGGAAGTACCCATAAACATAATCTGTTTGAATGAAATACCCTGTTATGGATAGAACTGGCCATGTAGGACCAGCCATCTCTATACCAGAGTGGCTCCCCCTGGCCACAGAAACAGATCTTTAATGTAGAAGTGTTTACTGGCACAGCCAAGAACATTGTGCCAAAACCATCTAATCTGGCCACAGTATAGCCGTCCATGCCCCCTTTTTTCTAAAGATTTCATAGTACCCCCTCCCACCAACTTCTGAGGCTTTGCAAAAACATGAAGAGAAGTCTGTGTGGACATGACTTTAAAGGCACCATTCCACCCAGGTCACTAGAATATGCCCAGTAAAGATAAAGCCAATGGCCAAAGCTGCACCTCATTTTCTTATCCTAGACTCAGTCAGATAAATTTGTATACATTAGATAGTCAAAGGATGTAGCTATGAACAATGAATCGTTCAAGCAACCCTACATTATTTCTGCATTTTGTGTTATGGTCATTCTTGTCAGATTTTACATCTATCATTGGGTCATTCATTTCTTCACACTTCCAAAAAATAGTTTGTCACTCTCTAGTCATAATCTTTAAATAGTACTGATCATTATCACTGGCCATGCTTATAGAGAGAAACAGATATATAGTCACATATTTATATGCACATTTATGCATATTTCTATATATGCAATGATTTCCATTTAGTATTGGTCTGAAAAACATATAGAAGTAAATAAATACATCCCTACATTTTATTGCCAGATTAGTTTGGGAAGTATTATTAATCTTACTGCCTCCTTGAAAATTCACAAGGATATGAAACCTCTTGTCATCAAGCAGTTGATTTTTTTGAATTTTTAAATGTTTTTTATTTATTTTTGAGAGGCAGAGAGAGCAGGGGAGGGTCAGAGAGAGGGGGAGACTCAGAATCTGAAGACAGGCTGCAGGCTCCGAGCTGTCAGCACAGAGCCCTACGCGGGGCTCAAACCCATGAACCATGAGATCATGACCTGAGCCCAAGTCGGACACTTAACCGACTGAACCACCCAGGTGCCCCATCAAGCAGTTGATTTAAATTTATGTAGTTTGACGGTTCTACCAAGTATTTGAGTTTGTCTATTCCTTGTTCCTTTTTAATTCATGTTCCCTAAAGTCCCACAGATTAGTATTTTACAAACAATTACTTAAGAAATATGGTTATGTCATTGGCTCAATTTCCAAGTTTCGATGAGTATAGGGCAGTGCAGTAGACACACTTGAATTTGGCTTTAGTAATGCATCGTCTTTTAGGTTATTGCAGTAACAAAACATTTTATTTGTAGAGATGAGAGATAAAATTCTCTAGCATTTTCTTTTCTGACCCTCCCCTAAAATAAATGTGTTTCTAATCAGTTGGTTTATTTTACAAGCCATAGATAAAATGTTTGAGAGACACTCTTAATTAAAGGGTAAGGCAACTCAGTTTCTGAGAACTGAGGCTTTATAATATGTATATATCCATGTGGACATCATATAAATTATATGTAATATTTGTTTCGCATGATGCCAAAATGAGTTATCATTTTGGAAATGTAAGAATTTATTTACTAGGATACAAGATTTAATATAAAAAATTATGTCAAAATTATCAAAATTGTTCAGTGAATCTGTGTCATTCACCAAGTGGTCATTTAGGGTAGGCTTTCAGTTTACAGATGTACTAGGAAACTAGATGTGACACACTCAAAGTTACACAGCTGATGAGCAGAGCAACATTGACCTAAACCCTCACCTTGATGCCTAGAGGTGCCTCAACTTTGGTGACTCACCTTTAGGCACTAGGAATATACCTCTGCCCATACTGACTGGGTTCTTGAAACTCCTCAAAGACATCTTACTAAGAATGTTTCTCCATATGCTTTGACATGTTCTTATGATCTAAAACACTGTTGGGAAAGCAAAATCTTGAACCAGTCCATGGTGTTGGGAATTCAGCAGGATGGATGTGGTTCTGGACAGTAAACATGAATTTGATTGACACTCCTCTAGAACTTTTATATAATCAAAACATAGCAAAAATGTCTGCCTATTATCCAGTGACTAAGACAGAAACAGAAATGAATACTTTGAGTTCAGTAAATAAAAAAGTGATGTGTTATTTGATTTTCACAAATACTTTCCTTGATTCTCTACCTAAAAAAGCCACATGTATTAAAATGTCTTTCACTATTATATTAATATTATATTTTTAAGACTCGAAGAGAGCTGAGTATTTGGAGGCATTGCCCCTACATTCAAGAGAGATTTTATTTTCCAGTGGGGATGAGGAAAACACAGAAAATCTGACATCATTCCTGCACTTTCTTCTCCTGAATACATAATCTCTCTCTAAGTAAAACACTAAATAAATTCATGGACTCAGGACCCACGCTAAAACTAGATGCTTTCAAAGGCCCTGGTTAATGAGGAATCTTTTAAATGTCACATCTACAGTGCAAATTAACCAATATTGCATAGCAAAAGTCCCTCAGAAGAAATCTGGTCAATGGTTTATGACAAAAAAATTAATGCTTTCTGTCAAGAATAAGGGTTAAGTTTAGTATTAATCATAAAATGACCTTTAATTGCCAAACAAAAGCACTTTGTTATTTCTCTACAATCCTGAACTCACCCTGAGTATTGAAAAAAAAGTCGTAATTTGCTTAGTATAAATATATTAAAGTATTAAGCCCGCTCTGCTACTCAATTAGTAAACATGTCAAGGGGTGGGTGAGTTATTCATGGTTCAGAGGGCCAGCCCCTTTTCACAGGGAACTTTTTTTTACTCTAATGAAATGATGGATAATCTGGAAGTAGGTGCTTTAAGAAGATATTAATCATTCTCTGTGGTAATGTTAATCATGCGTTCCATCATCTCCAGATGCTGTGGATCACCTTCCTCTGAGACAAAGGGCACCTGAGCCAGGAGAGTCCTTTTGATCACCTTTCTGCAGAAACCCTCACATGCTGCTGACATTAAAGACAGTGTTAGATTTCAGGGCACCCTTAAGATAAAATGGCAAGTTCAACAACTCCTTCAACTGATTTCTCAGAAATACGGGATGGGATCTCTCTTCACTTTTAATTATTTACATGTTTCATGTTGCTCCTATGAGGGTGGGAAAAGACTTTAACCCATAGAAGGAGAAGATAGAAGTCCATCAAGTAAAAGCTATAAATGTATGTCCTGGCAAACTGCTTTTATAGTCTAGGCTTCTAATCTTATGAAAGGTTAGCGTTCGTCAGATCAGATTTATCTCTTAAAATATCTCTGATGTCTCCTTGAGTTAATGAAACACCATGCCTCTAGAGAGACTTCCGGCCAATTAAACATTTTTATGGCCAGTGTTTTTTAAAGGAAAAAATGTGGAGGAAAACCTGAGGGCATATCTTACGGGGTTAAAATAGCTCCCATCACAGACTAATTTTGAATGCTTCATAGACCTCAGTGCCTCAAGAAATCTGGAAGGATTCCTAACGCTAAGAGGTTATTCCATATAAATTGCCTCAGAAAGATAAAACTGAGGGGAACAAGCAAGGCTCCTGTCATCATGCAACAGTATTGAGGACTCCAGAGTTTAGATAGTATCTTCACGGGAAAAAGGGGCCATTTTCTTAAATCCACATGTGCATGCCCAGGGTCTACAAATGGACAGGAGGGTTACCAATGACGTTATGTGATCTCTTTTGTTGGGGGGGGGGGTTCAATTCTACTTAGAGACAAGTGCTCTCCAGATGATGGCTTACACTACTCAGACCCAATCACTAATATTTTTATCCACATGTGTAGACACAAAGAGCTAGAGATTCATTTCCGGTCTGCTGGAGAAAACAAGTTATTTTGGTTTTCCCTCGGACTTAGCCCCCTTTTCGCCCTTCTGCTCTTTTCTTTCAAATGGATTATATTCAGTAATCCACCAAATTAGCAAATGTGTCTATGCAGTGCACTTATCATCTCTCTCTCTCTCTCTCTCTCTCTCTCTCTCTCTTTTTAAATTGGGCTTGCTGACTCCAAATATATCAACCACCATTTTACTTCACATCCCCTCTGTTCCACTATCTAAGCCACACTGTAAAATTTGTCATATCTTACAGCACGGTCATCTCAGACCTTTAAATGTCAATGGACAATGTATGATGAGGGACAGATGTCATTTTTCTCATAACCTCATTTCCACTAATTGTTCTTATTGGCCTCAGCATGTTTTTCCTCTATTTTGATTCTTCCTTGTCTGGTCCACACAGCTGCTCAGAATGCTTTCTTTATGTCCAATGTAACCAGCCAAACCTCAAATAAAGAATGCTCTTAAAATATGCTTTATGCATTTTTCCTGGAGTGCACTGGGTTATTAAAGCAAATCATGCACTTTGCAGCTTGGAATCAAATAAATATGTTTGGCTTCTGACATAAGTTGGCCTCACTAATAATCCCATTTATTGGTCACCTCCTTCAAAGTCTACCATGAAGCTTGACCATTTGTCTCAAGCATTGTCCTTGACTTTATTCTCCCTCTTCTCAGGCTGCTCATTAAAAAGAGAGGAGCCCGGGGCACCAGGGTGGCTCAGTCAGTTAAGCATCCGACTTCGGCCCAGGTCATGATCTAATGGTTTGAGAGTTTGAGCCCCACGTCGGGCTCTGTGCTGACAGCCAGCTCAGAGCCTGGAGCCTGCTTCACATTCTGTGTTTCCTTCTCTCTGCCCTTCCCCTACGCATGCTCTGTCTCTCTCTCTCTCTCTCTCTCTCTCTCTCTCTCTCAAAAATAAATAAACATTAAAAAAATTTAGGAAAAAAAAAGAGAGAGGCCCTCCAAAGAGTCCTCAGTACTGCACTGCATTCTTCCACCAACAAATTGACCCTTTATCATGTCCTTCCCTTCTGATTTCTCACATGATGAAGTGTTCTTCCCACCCTGTTAAAAATTCACTTACTTGAGACCTTGATTTTATTCTCTGCCTTTGCTTCTGCAACTGTGCTCTTGTATGTAGGGTTTCTTCCTCCAGACTCTCTGATTTATCTCAGTCTCTAAATATGGAGAGTGCCTTCTTATCCGCCGTTTTACTCTCTGTGGCTCCAGTTACCTGGGGTCATCCATGATCTGGAAACAGATAATCCTCCTTCTGAGGTACAGCCAGAAGGTCAGTGGTAGCCTAATGCTATGTCTCAATGTCAAGGCATTCACTTCATTTCATCATTCACTTCATGAGATGAAGTGGGTATTTTATTATATCATTACAATACGGTTGAGTACAGTATAATAAGATACTTTGAGAGAGAGAGAGAGAGACCAATTTACATACATTTTGTTACAGTGTATTGTTATAATTGTTCCATTTTATTATTAGTTGATTGTTGCTAATTTCTTCCTGCACCTACTTTATACATTCAACTTTATCATAGGTGTAGATGTATGCGAAATTTTTAGGGTTTGGTGCTATCCTTGGCTTCATCCATCCACTGGGGATCTTGGGACCCATCCTTCACATATAGGGGGACTGCTGTAATTCCAAGTCCCCCCTCCCTAAAATGCAAACAGTTGGTTTATTTCATGCCCCCTCCATGTTCTTCTCTCTCTTCCAGTTACCTTCTAAAATCCTTGGAAGAAGAGTTCATACTGCTAGAGTCATGAAGCCTTCACCATATATTTTCTTTCAGACTCATCTTGGCATTTGACCTCGTTGTTGTATTGAAATTCTCATCCCTAGGGCTGTAAGTGACTTCCTAACTTACTAAGAGCTCACTACCTACCTGGCATTGTTCTAGATACTACTTGGGATACAGCAATGAAGAAAAAAATAGTTCAGAAGCCTCATATCTCAACTCTCTTGAACCATACGTTATATTAAATTGCCAAATGTACTGAATATTTTTTAAATTAACTTTCTGAACCTTTTCAATTTCTCCTTGTACTGTCTGAAACATTGACAAAACATTCTCCATCCCTTCCTTATGTATCAGCTTGAAATGTTGGTGTCCTGTATAATTGGTTTATTCAATTGCTCTTCTCATTCCTGCATTTATTTAGCTAATTCCATCCACTCTCAAAGGTCTGGTTGCCATAAATATGCTGATTTCCCTCAAACCTGTCACTGTAGTCTAAACTGTTCCCCTAATTAGCAGACCTATACATCTCACTGATTCTAGATTTCTCCATTTCAATAGGCCACAGACACTCAACTTCAGCATGCCCAAACTTAACATCTCACCTTCTCAAAATCAGTGCTTCTTTCTTTTTCTAACTTAATGATGGTACCACCAAAATCTACTGTCATTCAAGCTGTGACATTGGAGATCATCGCTGATTCTTCTGTCTTTCTCTTTCTTTCCATCTGATAAAACAACTAGTCCTTGAACATTTATGTTCTGAATATTTTTAATCTGAATTATAATTCCTAATTCTTCCATTCTACTTTACATCCCCATTTGTCTTGTGAATGGCTATAACTACTTCTGTTCTACACATCAAGTTAACCATTCACTGAGCAAAAACAAATTTACTATGCTGAGTCCTTGTTTATAAGTTATTGATTGATTGAAAGAAAAAATAAAAAAAATATTCCTCACAATGTTGTTCCTTTCAACATTACCAGCATTACATTTTAATACTCCATGACTCACTGCTTATATTTTAACACAATAAACAACTTATATTTTCCTGTGCAGTACTTTACAGTACTTTTAATTATTTCTTTTACATCTTTGTGTTTTTTCTCTTTACTAGCTTCCTGGTTGTTCTTTTTCTTTATTTTATTCTAATACATGCTTACTCATCTTCTATAGTACATTGCACATGTCATGTCCTCCATGGAAGCGACAGCTAATTGTGTATCACCCCTACAATGTGCAGGCTATCTCCTCATCCTCTATACCCTTCAATACCTTCTGTAATTACTATAGCATATTATTATTATCTCCTTAGATCTCAGGCCAATCCTACTAGGTGGCTCTAATACACCACTTAATTGATTTTTATCTTTACTTATTTTTGAGAGAGAGACAGATGTGAGCAGGGTAGGAGCAGAGAGAGGGTAAGAGATCTGAAGCAGGCTCCAGGCTCTTGAGCTGTCAGCAAAAAGCCCAATGAGGAGCTCAAACTCATGAACCTGAGCCAAAGTTGGATGCTCACTTGACTGAGCCACCCAACACCCCACTAAGGCACCACCTTTTAATCCTCTTTATTCTTAGTCTCTGACACAATGCCTGACACAGAATAACTATCCAATGAAGATTTGGAAAACAAATTATTAGAAAAGAAGAAGGGAGGGAAGGAAGGAAGGAAGGAAGGAAGGAAGGAAGGAAGGAAGGAAGGAAGGAAGGAAGGAATTTAGTTTATCATTATCACCTTAAGACATCTAAGTGTGTGGTAGATTGTATTTCCACAGGTGGCCACTTCAAAGTCTACCATTTCACATGTTCTCATACAGGGAAGGTGGCCTGTGTTAAGGAACATGCGCATTTATTTGTTCATAAACATTTACCAAATGGCAATGACAACTACAAACACAGGTTCTAAGGATTCAAAAAAGTATTACCATATGGTTTATCTACTCATTATATCAGGAGAAAATATGCATATAAGAAAATCACTATAGTTAGGTAAGTGAAGGCACCAGTGCCGGGAATGAGGAACAGAGGAGGCTGTTTTTTTGTTTGTTTGTTTGTTTGTTTTTCAGAAGGTCTGAGACAGCAGCATAGAGCAGGTGACATTTGAACAACATCTTGAAGGACCATTAAAAGCTGATCAGAGAAAATTTAGGGACATATATTCTGGAAATGGCTGTCTGTAAAGATACAGGCAAGAGAACTATGCTGAGAAATTCAGAAAATGAGAAGTAGTTCAGCAAGACAGGTATGGATAGACAGAGTACCTTTTAAGGGAATTATGAGTCACAAATGCCAGATCTTTCTCTTTCTCTGATAAGTCAATTAATATTCTTTTTAAAAAATTGGTGTCAGAAGATGTTGGTAGACACTATTTTCCAAGGTCAACACTCTCCTAGCACTATTGAGGCATATTTGAGTGTTGGGTCACTCTGGTGAACCAAACAAAACCAGATAGATACCCTCCCTTATCTTTTCCTCTGTCTGAAACATCTACTCTTGAACAATGTATCTCTCCAAGATCCCTAATACTATTATTGAAAGTTCAGTATTCATCTGAAGGTTGTCCTTATTGTATGGCAAGGGTGTTTTCAGGGTCCAAACTGAGTCCATTTAGACTCATGCGATTATTTAGAAGCAAGGGCCAGAATCCACCCATGGCTACCTTTCCTTCTAGATGGTCCCTATAGGTAGCAAACACATTAGCTGTTCTCACTCTATATCCAGGGCAAACAGTTTGCTATATGCCCTTCCCCACATCTAGTCTTTACTGAGAAGTCACTATACGAATCGTACGTTTTCCTAAAGTTGATAATGTCACATGGTGGTAGACATCTACTGACATCTCTTTCAAGGTTGTTCACCAGAAGGACTTAAGTATATAACTTATTCTTCCTTTTCTTTTTCTTTTTTAATTTTTAACGTTTATTCATTTTTGAGAGATGGAAAGAGACAGAGTGTGAGTGGGGGAGGGGCAGAGAGAGAAGGAGACACCGAATCAAAAGCAGGCTCCAGATTCTGAGCTGTTAGCACAGAGCCCGATGCGGGGGCTTGAAATCATGAACCATGAGATCATGACTTGAGCTGAAGTCAGAGGCCTAACTGCCTGAGCCACCCAAGTGCCCCATACACCTCTCTTTCAAGTCACACTCAGTAACTGTTAGAAACACACCAAAACATACACCTCATGAGAGTGATTATTAGTATTCACATCTAGTTTAAATACATAAGGAGAAAAAAAAAATCCCAAAATGTCTCAATTTGCAAAGCCACTTTGCTCACAATGGAGTCAGCACTTCCATCCTTCACTTATCCAGCTGTATTTGCATGACTTAAAAATGCCATTGATTATCAACGTACCACCAATTAAAAGCAGGAGTGAGATAACACTGCTGCATTGACTACCCATTTATCAGTTAATTAAACTAGGCTTACATTTATTAGAATTAAATATTATATCTAAAATACGAAATAAGAGGGGCACCTGGATGGCTCAGTCAGTTAAACACCCGACTCTTGATTTTGGCTCAGGTCATGATCTCATGGTTCATGGGATTGAGCCCCATCCTGGGTTCTGTGCTGACAGCATGGAGCCTGCTTGAGATTCTCTCTTTCTCTCTTTGTCTCTGTACCCCTCCCACTCACATTGTCTCTCTCAAAATAAATAAAGAACATTAAAATAATCTTTAAAATACAAAATAAGAAAAAAAAGCCTATCATTGAATTGTATGTTTCTTTTCTCATACACTGGCTAAAAATTAAGTAAGAATTATAACCAATTTAGCAAAAGTCCTGATTCTCAAGTTTCTCTATGGTGACTTAACTCAAAGACTCACCATATTTTTCAGGCATTAGTTTTCTTTTTTTTTTTTCCTTAATTTTAAAATTTTATTTATTTGTATTTATTTATTTTTTAAGTTTTATTTATTGTTTTGAAACAGAGAGCGAGAGACAGACAGAGATAGAGGGAGACAGAGAATCCCACTCAAGGCTCAAACTCAGGAATCCCAAGATCATGACCTGAGCTGAAATCAAGAGTGGAGACACTTAACCGACTGGGGTCACCCAGGCACTCCAGCGCAGAGTTTTCAAAGTGATAGGTAAAAATGACCATAGAAATCATATGTTAATTTTTTTTAATTCTCTAAGATTTATTTTGTTTTTGTGTTTTTTTTTAAATGTTTTATTTATTTCTAGGAGAGAGAGAGAGAGACAGCGCGAGCAGGGGAGGGTCAGAGAGAGAGGGAGTCACAGACTGAAACAGGCTCCAGGCTCTGAGCTGGCAGTCAGCACAGAGCCCGACGCGGGGCTCGAACCCACGAACCGCGAGATCATGACCTAAGCAAAAGTCTGACACTTAACCGACTAAGCCACCCAGGCGCCCCTCTAAGATTTATTTTGAAATTGAGTTTTGTATCCCTGGTAATAGTTAGCCGTGTATTGGAATCTCAGACACAAGACAGGATCGTGTTATCTAATACTAAATGTTCTCCTGCTGCAATCAATTATGCCAGTGTTCTTAGGCCGAAATGAATCCATGGAAATTATTTTGGTCACAGATATTCACTAAAATATAGGCTACAACAACAGATATAAGCAGTACTGAAAATATGGAAAATAGTGTTTTCTGAAACTGTAAGTAGAAGTTAAAAAAAAGACAAATTTACTAGTTTGGTCTAGTAGATAACAAAAATGCTTTCTGGCTGAGTAGAATACATCGTAGCACAACTCATTATCCTAAACGTTTGGATTGGTCACAGATCAAAGGGTATTTTCCAAAATGCCATAAATAAATGTATTCCATTAAAGGTTCCCATAATTTGCTTATAATGCTGCTGATGCCTTTGCTCTCTTATGTCAATGCCAACATGATTTTCTATTTAAAAATTTTTTTCGTAACATATTAAGAAATAAGTTTATATCACTTATATCACTACTGAATAGCAAGAATGTCACCTCCTTATATGCTAATAGTAACTTCTAAGGTCAACCTTACAAGAACAAAATGCACAAAGCTGGCAAGATGTTGAAGGACCACAAAGTCTACTGTGCATCATGTTGGCCTTGTCAAAGGACACCAGCCACTACTTGGGACCATTGTAGCTAAAGGAAAGTTATCTGGGACAACTCCCACATTTTCTAGATATTTCTGGGAATGAAAATTAAACCACTTTAGTGCCTTAATTGGCAAGGGCACATGTCTCTCATTGCCCCATTTCCTCGTGTAACTTCTCTTTTCAGTCTCTTAAGAACCCAGTGCTTTTTCTGGACATTATCACATTCTGAAAGCCATTAGTGTATTTCATTTACCAAGACTGCTTTCATCCTAGGACTATTTACAATTCACGCTGTAGTAAGAAGCTGAACCAGATTGAGAGGCTTTGATTATCCCTTTATATTTGTAGTTGAATAGTTCGCTCTTAGATGTACCCACATTCATTTCACAGAGGCCTGCTGAGGTACGGTGGCAAGCTAATGAAAGACATCATGGCATAATGAAAAGAGGTAGACCTTGAAGTGAGTCTGACTTAGATTTCAATTTTTACTCCATCATTTGCCATGTGCATGAGTTTAGGCCAGCTATATGGCCTTCCTGGCACTCAATTTAAAGATATTCATACTTGTAAATGAGTGAGTCTAGGCTTGTCCTAGGGTGTTGGCTCAATCATTCATAGCTTTTGAGTTCTCACAGAAATACAGATCACTGTGGGTCAGGGGCCAGGGAGAATTACATTCTAGTCTCTTTCATCAGGGCTCAACTAGATATACATACATTTTCACTTCTAGGATCCATTCTTTAAGAAAAAAGGAACTTGATGGGGTGCCTGGGAGGCTCAATTGGTTAAGTGTTCAACTTCACCTCAGGCCATGATCTCATGGTCTATGAGTCCAAGCCCCACATCAGGCTCTGTGGTGACAGCTCAGAGCCTGGAGCCTGCTTCGGATTCTGTGCTCCCCCCTTCTCTTTGCCCCTCCCCTGCTCGTGCTCTGTCTCACTCTGTCTCTCAAAAATAAATAAGTGTTAAAAGTTAAAAGAAAGCAACTTGATGGAAGATAGGAAGGAATTACATCCTGTGAGAAGTGGCATAGAAGAGAGAATACATCCAAGGGACTGAAAGGTTTGTAAAAATAATTGCAGATCTATAATGTGTGAGAAAATTGAGAACTACCCATGTGATCTCAGAAAACAAGACTGAGACAGGGTGGGGAAACTCTACCCAGGCAGAGTTGGGTCAGCATATGAGAGAACTTGGTCATAATCAGGCCACTGACTTAAGGTGTATTATGAGGTACATCTGTTCAGATAGAAGTTGGCTGACTCTTTACTCAGGACACTATAAAGATAGTGGTCTGAATAATAGTAAAGCGAATTGGATTATTTGATATTCTGAAAAGCTGTCTGATCCTAAGGATCTGTTCAAATGCCACGTGCATTACATATCCTAAAACCACGACTGTATCTTCACTTCCAAGAGAAAGTGCTTCACCAGGTCTAATGAGGAAGAAGTCACAGGACATCATCACTTGCTCATTCTCTAGTTCATTCTCAGGTTCATTTTTCACCTAGCCCTGTCTCCTCTAGCACCAACATAATCTAACCCCTTTGCGATCTGATCCCAACCTACTTTCCCAGTAGTTTATGACGCTTCCTGCTACCTGGCTTTCCTGGCTATAGCCACACCGGGCTACTTGTCCATATCTAAAGGGACCAATATCTAAAGGGACTTCTCTATGCTCCACATCTCTGCCCATGCACAACACAGTACAGAAAATGTCATTTCCTCCTTCAGTCCTCACAATCGCTCTCCTTGTCAAACCCTAGCAGAGCACTTAAAAACACGACTCTTTCCAGCAACACCAAGAGACCTTTGAGGCTAGAACTATGTCTCCACACCTATCCTTGTCTCAATACTGTTCTTGCACATGAGAAGTCTTTTGGTAATTATGAGATGTTGATTTACTGCAAGAATTTTTACTCAAAAAAAAAAAAAAAAAGAAAAGAAAAGAAAAGAAAAGAAAAAACTCCAAAAGATTAAAACTTAAAAATCATTGCCCTATATAGGGGTTTTTCAGCCATAATCAGATTGGCTACTTTTCATCTCAGTATTGTTAATTAAAGTTTAAAGACACAAAAGCAATAGAAGGCATGAACTCAAATTTTAAATAAAACGTAGATGACAAGCAGACAATGCAGGCAGCAGATTTACCGTAGATGCTGATTTTCTACATTTCCCAGAAAATTGTGACCACGGGCCACTTTGATTGACAGGGTCAGGCTCTGACGGAGAATCAGCTTGGTGCTTCTCCTGGCTTGGACAAGGACACCTGCACTTTTCCAAATTAGACAGGGCCTCTGCTCTCTACTGGGCACAGCACAGGCCCATGTTGCCTGTTTAAAGACACAGTGACTCAAGATCCAGAAAAGAGACTGAGAATATGAACAAATCACTCTTTCCAACAACCGCTCCTCACCTAGGGAAACAAAGGTTCTGGGAGAATTGAATGTGAACTCATGTGCGGCCTTTGGACTCTGATAGTCTGTTCATTGCTGGTTGTGTGAGTACCCAGCAGGCTTCCTCAGTTGTTCTGAAATCATTCCATTTCCAAATTACCTTTTCCAATGAGGTGAAGATATACTTTCTTTGAGGGACGTAGTTGCAATTTAAAAATACTTCCCAAATGGTCATGTCAACCTCTGCTTTCCACAGTTGATCTGAATGTTATGTAATTCAACCTGCTAGCTTAACCCCATCTTGACTTCAAGGCCCTCCAGAGACTCTACAAGATCCCTGTTACCACCTGGTGTTCACTGAGATATCATCTTCCCTTCCCCTCCCAGTAATGTTTCCATCCATTCTTCTGAGTTCCAGCCTCGCTTTCCTCTTCAGTGACCCGCTCTACACTGAAGCAGAGCCCAATCCTCTTTGGTTTCCACTCTGATTTTGGGAGCTCCTTCTTCTTGAGTTCCAATCCCAGGTAATAACTGAGTTTTTCTTGTGAATGGAGCCACCGACTGGCAACACCCACCTACTTTGGGGAGTTGTCACTCACCAGAGATCTCTTTAACAAAGTCTGGGCTCCTTCACCCCCAGGACTCTACCACTCCAGGGATCCATCAAAGGACACCAATAATTTTAAACCCTTGCCATCTTTCTCTTCACCCAATCATCAAAAAGGAATTTTGGGTGACCATAAGGGAAATAAGCCAAGACCCAATGATTAAATCATTAATGTATTAATGAAAACACTGGTTACAAATCTACTATGATAGATATCACACTAAACACTAGCAATACAGCAATAGAAAGTCAGTTCCTTAGAGAGCGCATGGAATAAGATAAAGTGTATTTTCCCTTGCATATATTTAAATGTTAGTAAGTGCTAATATAAGCTTAAAAAAATCAAAGCCCTAGGAATTCACAAAGACTCCAGGGTAGCAAACCAGACCTAGCCCCAATCCCGAGCTCCTCAAGGTACATCAGAGGCAGTGAATGAATGGCTTCTGATGTACTGAATGTTATGTCTTCAAAAAGTCACATTTCTATTTTTAACACACTCAACCAAACTAAACTATGTTTTTACGTGCACTTCAGAGAAAGCAAAGTCTCTCTCTCTCTCTTTTAACAGATGTGCTAAAATAAGAAAAATGAACTCACTTATTTATTTTAATTTTGAGTGCTATGCTAGGTGGAATAGTGGCCCTGGAAAAGTGTCTAAGTGCTAACCTGTAAATGTGTTACATGGCAAAAGGGATTGCAATGATATGATTAAATTAAATCTTTTTTGGGGTATTTGGGTGGCTCAGTTAGTTAAGTGTCTGACTCTTGATTTCGGCTCAGGCCATGATCTCACGGCTCATGAGTTCAAGCCCTGCACAGGTCTGCGTGGAGCCTACTTGGAAGTCTCTCTCCTTCTCTCTCTGCCCTTACCTCTCTCTGTCTCTCTCTCATAATAAATAGACTTAAAACACAAAAGTTAAAATAATTAATTAATTAAACATTTTTGATGATGATATTATCTTGGGTTATTTGCATGGGTCCATTATAATCACAAGGATTGCTAATGCATGGAGACAGTAGGGTCAGGGTCAGAGACGAGAAGGTATGATGATGGAAACAGAAGTCGGAGTGGTGTGGGGCACCAGCCAAAGAATGAGGGTCACGTCTAGAAGTTGGAAAAAGCAAGGAATGGATTCTTCCCTAGGACCATCAGAAAAACATAGCCCTGCCAAATTGCTTTAGACTTCCACTCTTCAGAACTAGATGACAATAAACTTGCTTTGTTTTAAGCCACTAAGTGTGGTCATTTCTTTCAGCAGCAATAGAAAACTAATACAAGCATACAAGGAGTTTCATCAACAAATGAATTTCCATTAGACTTCCAGAGATGAATTATCGGTATGCACTGAATTGGAAGACGTTGCTGAGAGTTGACGCGAAGAAGAAAATCTACAGTCATCTGATTGTGAAGTAGCCAGGTTATCCATGAATAATGTGAATAAAATAGATGGAAAACAGCACAATAGTGACTTAATCATCTCGACTATTACTCTCGACTCCAGACAAGAGAAATCAGGAAAAGGGGCAAAGGGTTATTGGGTCAGCCACATGTTAAGACAGTGGCTACCGAGAATTTTGCAATTACCTTTTGTAAAAGTAGATGCCTCAACAAAACAGGCACGTCACCTGAAACCCTTTGTTCTTCAGTTCAGCTACGAGGGAGCAGTACCTCAGTTGTTAATTAATGACTTTCAACTGAGTAACATTTTACAGACCAACACATCTAGGATCATCCTCTAACTTTAATATCAATACGTGTAAAGTATCACTTGGTCCATAAGTAATATCCTGAAACTGTTGGTTAGAATAATTGAAAGAGACCTAAATTTGAAAAGGAATAAGTCAGTAGTCAATATAAATATCAAAACATTAAATCAATCCATAGGGGCCAAGGGAAATAAAAAGGAAATATGGCCTACAATAAATTTACAGACATTTCAGACTGTTCAAGGTGGTGACTTCTTTCCATGCACATTAGTAACAAACTCAAAAGCTACGATCTTGTCTTAACATTTCTGAAACTTGTCACTTGCAGTGGGAATGTTGGAGTCATTACTTACATTTTTACTTTTCTTTAGGAAAAAGAGAGGAAAAAAAGGCTTGAGGGCTGCTCATTGGCGTCATTATCTTCACCTCGCCTTGCATACCTGCTCCACTGCTCCGGTTCAAGACAATTAATCCTAATATCCAGCCCCTCCTGTGGTAATTTCTCATCTTGGCAGGTCTCTTTCTGTAATGACTAAGGGGGAGTGGCCGAGTTCCCAAAGCTTGCGCTGAGCCAGATGTACCTTTCCTCACAGACGTGAAGAGCCTGTTCTGGTCATTCCCTAGCTTTCTTCTCTCTCCTTGTTCTTTCCTTCCCCCTCTTCTTCCTGTCTTCCTTTCCTCCCTTCCCTTCCCTCCTTCCCTCTCTTCCTCCTTCCTTCCATCTTTCTTTCCTTCCTTCCTCCCTCCCCTCCTTCTTCCCTTCCTCTTTCTTCCAGTTTCCTGAAAAACAGGTTAACATCAAAAACGAACAAACAAACAAAACAAACTAGAAAACAAAGCAAGCCAGTCTCCTCATCCAGGCTTTTAACACAATGGAGAACTTTAGCCATAGCCCCCTCTACCACGTGTAATTAGGTGATTGACAAATGGCAGGTAGCAATGAAATGGAAATAACCTCTATTATCATGCCTTCCTTACTCAGAGAAAGAGCTCTAGTGTCCTAATGTTTCAACCCAATTCCAATTTCATATTTATGAAAAGCCAGTCCCCGCCACTCCCCGGCAATCTGCTTATTGAACGTACTTTTCTGCAAGCATAATTATATCCCCCATCCCTTGATATTGCATCCTTTTATTTCATTTTCCTCTCCATCTCCTGCTGTGCTGACTGCCTTCACAACACTTCATGCTCTGACCAAGAGAATAGGTCATTGATTTTTTTTTCCCCCAAAGCCAGTACCACTCTGTGAATTGGTCTTGACCCCTAGAGACAGTGAGTGTAAGAGAGGGAGAGAAATGGAGAGAGCATGATAACACAGCCATAGGACACTGGGTCAAAGGTTCCCATCCACTCCAGTGTGGTTACATTGTGTTTCCCCCTCCCCTGACGCTACCTCCTCTAATGACAGATGCTACTGTGTGAGTGCTTATACTAGAAATTGGATGTCATTTTTGTGTGGGCATATGATTATCATATGCACACACGGGCTTTAGCCAAGATCTGCATTTGGAAAGCAGCGAGCAACGACAACAATATCCATTAGTCTATAATTCTGGATTTTTTTTTTTTTTTTTTTTTTTTTTTTACCAGCTTAGGCAGGCTGCATACCATTTATTCACATTTGTGATAGCCAGGACCGATTGAATATTTACCAATGATTTTATAAGCCAGTACTCTGCAAAACTATATGATACTTATGGTTTGAAGCCTTAGGACAGGCTGCTGAGCATCCACTAGGCTGTTTTCATGAGATCTGGCTTTTAGTTTACCCCCAAGAACTGCACTAGTGTAGAAGGTATCAATTAATTCCTTGTTGGGTAAGACCTATCTCATGGCAAGCACTTCTCTAGGCACAAGGGATATAGTGATGAGCAAAGCACACAGCAACACCCTTCTGGTAAAGGGAAAGTGGGTGCAAAAAATATCACTCTGCTTCATAATTCTGATCTAATTATATATGAACTTGATTTGGATGGTATTTGCAGATAATCGCGTCGACTGACTAGAACGTGAAGGAAAATACTTTGAGTATATTTGGGACTTGGTGTAATATTTTTATCCTTCTGATTTTATTTGAGTATATGCATCTATATGCTCTTTTCAGATTTATATAAACATTGCTTTTTTCTGTAAACACTGGGAATGTGTTATTTCTATTGTAAAAAATAGATTACCAAAGAGAAACATTTCCAGTCATTTTTGTGAGTAACCTACTACTTTTCTCTACAAATCATTGGATTCCAGTCTCCCCTGTTGTGCCTGTGTGATTGTTTTGTTTGTTTGGTTTGGCTTTTGCTCCCCATGAAAACCAGGATCATCAGAATTTTTTTTCCAAGATCAAATATGTATTCCCCCATGCACCCATTTGTTTTTAATTAATAAGAGGCATGCTTGTCTCATTACCTAAAAAAAGGTGCCTTTTTGAGACATCTAAGTTTCTAATACATTAAAGGCTCCATACATAAAGAGGACTTTTGTAATTATTCTGCTACTAGAAACATGACCTAGTCATGTATATATAACTTCCTTTCCATCTACCTCAAATTTCCTCATCTTTTCCCAAATTTGTCAAGCTACATATCCATTAATTCCTTGGAAAAGAGGAGACTGTTCCCCCTGATTCTTATGCTCAGTATCAGTTTCAAGACTAGAAAAAAAAATATTTTCATTGGTATTTTTTATAGTATTATACTACTGGATTAAATGCTTTTAACATAGACTTTCTTCATTATTGAAAGATAGTTGTCCATGTACTTTTAACCTGTATGTTTTTTGAAAATTTAAGAACTACCTGAATGCTTTAATAAGGCTATCAAATTTTCTGCACATGTCAATTCAATTCCTCATATCTTAGGCTGAAAAAATCTTGAATGCTGAAAGTCATGCCATTGATTCTGAAATATCATTCACACATTGCCAGAAATTGGACAACCAAAGTGTCCTTCAGTAGATTGAATGGGATAAATAAACTATGATATATCCATACAATGGAATATTATTCAGCACTAAAAACAATTAAGATCAAGTAATGAGAAGACGTGGAGAACCTTAAATGCATATGTTAGTGAAAATGAAAGATATCTAAGTGAAAGATAGTCTGAATGGTTTCAACTAAATGGCATTCTGGAAAAGGCAAAACTATGAAAACAGTACAAAGATGAGTGGTGATTGGGGTTAGGGAGTAGGTAAGAATGGTCAGGTGGAGCACAGGGTGTTTTTAGGGCTGTGAAACTATTCTGTATAATACCATAATGGTGGATTCATGTAATTATACATTTGTGAAAATGAACTATAAACAAGAGAAAGAGTAAACCCCAATGTAAGTTTTGGACATTAGTTAATAATAATGTGTCAGTATTGTTCCATCAATTGTAACAAATGTACCACACTAATGCCTCACAATAATAATGGGAGGAGGGAGTATACAGGAACTCTGTACTTTCTGCTCAACTTTTCTGTATACTTACAACTTCTCTAAAATAACAACGTCTATCAATAAAATTTTAAAAAGCTGTTCTTGATAGATGAAAGCATCAGGGTATTGTACTTACTACCTATATAAACTGGGAAAATTATTTCATCTATCAAATCTGTAAAATGAGGATAACAGCCAACTCAGAAAGATGTTATGATGAAGAAATGGCATTATCGATGTCTAATCCTTAGCATGAGCTAGGTCACGAGCTAGAGTGAGACCTCAATAAATATTAGTTATTCCTGTGCTGGAAATTCATAAATGCTCAAATAGCATCGCAATAGATTTCCCTAACAACGAAGTATTCCTAATAAGTACATGATGCCTTTTCCCCTTTTCAAGATTCAGCATTGGATCGCATCGTAAAACACCACAGCACATGCATCTCCCTCAAAAAAAGAGATGAAAGACTCAATCTTGTCTTTGATTTCATTTCAGAAAATTTGCTGTGTCAAAAGCTGGTGGGACATTGTCCAGCTATTCTTTAGCACCACTGTTTGGGGAAAAAAATTGTCCACTGTTCTTTTATGTGTTCTGGAACCTATTGACACCTTAAAATGATGTTATCAAGTCTAGCCCAAGTGCCTCCATTAATGCCAAGTTCTGTTGAGAAGCCCAGAAACAGAGTAAGAAGGAAGCTATAATCCGCTACAATTCACTGTCTTGTGTTTACACATTGTACTTCAGTACAGGAAGAACTGGGTGCTTCAAAAAGCCACTAGAAAACTGTTCATTGAATCTCTTTTTTTAAGTTTATTTATTGATTTTAAGAGAGAGAGAGAGTGGTGGGGGTGGGGTGGACAGAGAGTGAGGGAGAGAGAGATCTTTAGCAGGCTCTACAGCTCTGTGCCCATCAGCATTAAGACCAACGTGGGGCTCAAACTCACAAACCATGAGGTCATGGCCTGTGCTGAATCTGAGTCTGAAGCTTAACCAACTGAGCCACTCAGGCCCCCCTTTTGCTGAATGTCTTAATCTACATTTGAAAACCAGTTTGAGCAAATGACTCCATTACACAGATAGTATGCCCCTCTAGACTTGAATCAACCTTTTCAGTGTGTGTTTCTTTATTTTCTCCCATAACAATAGAGGCTGCCCCAGGCCACTCCTGCCTTTCCACTTTGCTCTTGGCCCATATCTTATTTCACTTGTTCCTTTCTTTCTTCACCTCAACCTCAACTCTCTGTTTCTAATAATTCCTTCTCTGCTCTCTGTTTCTGACTTTTTAGAACTCTGAGAGGATATTAAGCTTAGTGTGCAACTCAACTGGCAGCCCTGGTTAACTTGCTCCGGCCAGCTCTACTGGGTTTGTGTCCTGGAAGCTAATCTATATGCCTTCACTGTCTCAGTTAAAATTTGCCCTGAAGGATGTCACACATCTGGTCCCCTGCCCAGGAGAGGGAATTTTCTTCCCCTTTTTTTCCCTAAGCTTTTATTTATTTATGTGTATGTAATCCTTTTACTTGAAATCTGTAATCTCAGGCACATGATGACAAAAAACCTCTAAGATCACTCAAGCTTTCAATATGCTCTCGACAGGGACACAAGTATTTAGCTCCTACTATGTCCAATATGTCTACTTAAGCAATTGTTTTATGTGCAGCTTTGGCAAATTAACACCGGCTTCCCTAAAGGAAGCTTGCAAAATAACAGACTTTCTAAAATGTCTCTTGGTGTTCATCTGCCCAATGGGTTATTCCAGAAAAGTTTTTGACCACCTTTAACCATACCTCAGAAAGTTTAATAGCAATCTTCTCTTCTTACCTAATTTGACTATCTGGAGCTCATGGATACAACAGATTCCCCGCCCCCCACCTTTACCTATATGTCTTTGCCTCAACCTAAGTATGGACATTTAGGGGCCCCTTCCTTCCCTTTTTATTCCATTTCTTCTGGCCCAAGACTCACCCCAACCAATCCTTCAGGAATGATTCATGTCCATTTTTGATATTTTGACAGATTTTTTTCTTTAGTTGCTGTTGATTGCAGTGATTTTACCCCCTTTTGCTGACAATTCCTGATACTGGATAATATGAAGAATGAACAATATACAAGTGAGAGGTGACTGGATCTTCTCCATGAAGATGAAGAGTGATCTCTGTTCTTTGAGCCCTTGAGGGAACTTATCAACTGTGGTCCACAGGCCTAGAAATAAGGCAATGTCTTGCTGGTTATAAACATTTCTTTTCTAGCGAGAGATTGAGAAGAGTTACTATTACCATTTTAAATAAAAACTTGGCCAAGCTTGAGTGTGCAGAGAAGAAAACCAATGGTGACTCCTTGAGAAGAAAATTAATTCTGTCGCATGCCACATATTGCCATATATGACATTTGGAATGAGTTACCGTGACCTCATTATGGCTCTCCCTGGAAACCCTTTAACTGTTACGGTTAAAACAGCTATGGAGGTTTAAGGGACTAAAAACCCAGGACTTTTATATCCTCCTCCTGATTCAGCCTCAGGCTGGCCAGATTGAAAAAGTTCAGCCTGACTATTCTATTGCTAGTATTTATGGAGGAGAACCATGATATACCGGGCTCTGAATGCTATTTCAGCAGGATTGCTATAGTCCTCTCAATGGAGCTAAGATGTTATTCCTTAGCACATGTTACAAAAATAACACCTTACAGAGGCGTTTCTGTTACCCAGAGTGGGTCTCGTAATCTCAGCAGTGAAGCAAAGACCTAAGAAATCCAACAAACAGTAGCAACATGATTGGTGGAATGATACCATTCCATAAGAGAAATAAATAAGCCTTGGTAAAACTTAGAGTCAATGAAAATAATTGATTCTATTACCTATTGTATGGTATAAAACTCCGTCCAAATAGGGTGTGTGTGTGTGGGGGGGGCAGAATTATAGTCAATACAAATGTATCTGTGTGAGGTATTTTGTTATGTATTCTTTTGGCTACAGCTAGATGGTTTTCTTCCCCATGCCCCGAACATTTATTTTTGCATGTTTATTAAGTGTTAGCTCCATTCACTAAACATCAAACATCTTGTAGGGAAAAAATACTCAACCAGCCTTGGAACTATATATATATATATATGGAACTATGCACATTTTATAGATTCATGCTAATTATGACTTAAGTTAATGGACTCAATTTTATGGAGCTTTTACTTATTTCTTAAAAGTTTCTTTATTTACTTTGAGAGAGAAAGAGAGTCCGAGTGAGGGATAAGGCCAGAGAGAGGGAGATCAAGAATCTCAGGCAGTCTCATCAGCATAGACCCTGACTTGGGGCATGATCTCACAAACCATGAGAACATGACCTGAGCCAAAATCAAGAGTCAGACACTTAACCAACTGAGCCACCCAAGTGCCCCAAGAGTTTACTCATCTTAAAAGACTCTACTTATTTTCTATGACAAAATAACATACATATTATGTTATCTCTGTTTTGTTTACAGATGAGGAAGGAGGTGCAAAGTGTCTAGGTAACTTGCCCAAGACCAGTCAGTCAATGGTAGAGCTTCAAAGAGAATAGTCTTGCTAAAGGTGACAAGTAGCTAACCCTGAGCTGTGTCACAGGAGCTTTCACTGCTCAGAGGACCAGAGGCAGAGAAGGCTGTGATAGCACCCTTGCGTAGGCAGAGGGGCAGAGGAGGAGCCCACCAGGACCAGGCTGTACTCTCATTTCTTGTTTCTAGAGAACCTGAGTTAAGTGTGTAGCATAGACTTTGGGCAGGCCCTTGGCGGTGGCATATTTCCCATGCTGGAGGCAGCTCCTTGAAAGTACAAATTGCTTGGTGGTGACAAGTTGCTGGGCCAATGGGAACCCCAGTTTCTGTAAAAGCCTGTTTCCACTACCTGCCCTACCTCCATCTGGCCCATCCAATCCTTGTTTGAGGATTAGTACTTTAACCAAGAGACATGCTAGAGAAACAGACAGCCAATACCATGGTGACTCGGATACTCCAGACAGACCTACCTAGTTGGAACTGAACATACTGACCACCTTGGACACCTGGACCAAGTCCCCTCCATCCTCACTCTCACACAGTGTCCCACCTTGCCATGCTTGGGCCATCCATACTAAATCCATGGAATGCGGTCAGGGTGAGACTCCCTGGTGTGCCCTTCAAGCCAAGCTCTATGTTCTGCTTCTATTGTTGTGAAATCCCTGACCTATATTTCCTCAAGTGTTAGCAGAGGCAGGGTGCCTTCACTGGTAACTGTAGTGTGAAAATGCAGAAACATTCAGTGATCACATGGAAACCAAGGCATTTAATTTCTAAATAGAGACCCTGATTGATGTGTGATAGGTCGTTACTGGATATTTTTTAGAATCACGTGCCATCAGGAACTTTGCATTCATTTAAAAATGTTAAGGTAAATTCTTTACCTTTCTATCGCTTGAAACATTAAATATATGTCAACTATTTTGAACTTAATAAAACACATAAATGTGTTTATAAGAACTGAGTGCATACCTGAGTTTGCTACAGGGACAGCTTTTTGGCAGAATCTGCTTGTACCTTTAGAAACTAGTATGTAATGAAAGCCACCTGCATGTTTCTCTCTTGTAGGCTTGAGCTATCTTAGTTAAGGAGGGTTATACCTGACAAGGATGAGGTTTTTAATTATGTTTACAAGAAAATGCACAAACAAATGGAAAATGTGTCTAAGAATGTTACAAAACACACTCCAGATCTGTGAGGAAATGGCTATTACCCTTGGTAAAATGAGCGAGCATCAGGACTCCAACAGTAAAGCAAAATAGGAATTTCCTCTTTAAGGTGCTAGAATCATCCGTTGGAAGGTGAAAACATGTAGAAATAACACTTTACTTGCTCTTTCACTTAATCTACCCATGAGCAACTTCCAAATCCCAGACCCTCCCTAAATCGGCTGGGCATGAGAAGCCTCCACATTTCTCTGTCCCTTCTCCCAGACTTGAGTAACACTGTTAGGAAAAAAAAAGGGGGGGAACATTTATTGGAGAAGCCCAGCATATTTAAGAAAGTTATGAGGTTCGAATAAAACCACAGATACAGAGTGCTGTTCAAACTGTAAAGTGTCACAAAGGTAGAGATGATTTCCAGTGCGAAATTATCCTAACTCTAACTAGGAAAAAGAGCACAGGAACACAGTAAACTAAGAATCACTATAAAAAGAATGACCCATAGTGTCTACGTAAGCCTGAAGCTCCAGACCAACAGAGTTGTATTTATTGTTGGCAGAGAATTTCATCTAGAACAAAAGGAAGCTCAACTAGCATCTTGTTGTTCCTTGTTATGTTGATCATGTTGTCATTAAAAGTTTTGTTCTACAAGGCTCCACCACCCTTAAGAGACAATTATGTTGAGGTAGTATTGACATTTCTCAATATGGTATTGAAAAGTCCACATTGATCATACAAGACAATTGATCAGCAGTGGCACCTTGTAAGCCCTTGCTACTCTGCCCACCAGCAAAGTAGCAAGCTCTGTGTTATCAGTTCTTCCGGATAGGCTATCAATAAGAACAGTTGTCTTTGATTTCAGAAGCACACATCTCAATTTCTGAAGCTCTGAGAGATGGGCAAAGGTATATTTTAATCTCTTCAAGTCTCCTGACGGAGCTTAACGAGAAACATAACTCTCTTATACTAACTCTTAATATATGATACAGCTTCACCCAACTTTTCAAATAGTTCCTTTTTTCCCTCATACAGTTTTATTGTGCCGCAATGGTGATGAGAGATATACTGCCTTAGGACAGTATATTTTCATTTTGTGTCATATAAAAACCTGGCTCTAGTCTAAATGCTAAACACATCTGTTAATAGACCAAAGATTGACCCCCTCTCTCATGCTCACTCGCTCTCTATTTTTTTCAATTCTGACAGTTAACAAATTTTCAAACAAAAATGTACTCAATAGCAAATGTATTCTCATTTTGTTTTTTCTCTTTTCTACATAGATAACAGGTCACACAAATATAGACACAAGATGCTACTTAAGAAGATATACCTCTGCAGCGGGGGGCGGGGGGATCCAAACTTGTTCATTGTGAAGAAGACCAATTGAGGAGCAAGAAGGCTCTTCTGGTTAATGGGATTTTGCCTTCTTGCTTTGATCTATATGGCTATAGCTGGCGAACTGACTTCTACTCTTGGTACTTCCTTTGTACCCTCCCTCACCGCCCCCCACCCCACCCCAGGGAGTATCTCTAACAGATCTTAGTAGGGTCGCCTCCATTCACTTTGAGTGGTGCCATTCCCACACTGTCAGAGACAGAGCAGCCCTATTAATCACACTCAGGACAACAAACACCAACAATCCATCACCAAGCCAACTGAATGCATCATCCACTATAACTAGAAAATTCTCTCTGAGACCTGTTGATTGGACCTGGTGCTATACCCTGTAGTAGAAAGCAAACAGAAATCACTGCTTATACCTGTATGTTCCCATCTTTTACCGTGTGTGTGTGTGTGTGTGTGTGTGTGTGTGTGTGTGACAGAGAGAGAGAGAGAGAATGACAGCTCAAAGTTTATTGTGTATAAAAGACATTTCCCTTTCAAAAATGTTTGCTTGATGTTATCTCCTTCATGCTCTTGGTTGAGCTCATCTGGTGAAGGGTCATCACACGTTCTCTTCGTGACAATGTCAGCAAGTCAATATCTTAAATTGGGGAGGCTGGTTTCTTGCTGAATGTTTTTGTTTGTTTGTTTTTGTCTGTTTTGCTTCAGAGAGAGAGAGAGAGAGAGAGAGAGGGTGAGCCCATGAATGGAGGGGGGAGAATCCCAAGTAGGCTCCATGCTCAACATAGACTCAAGGCTCGATCTCACCACCCTGTGATCATGACCTAAGCTGAATTCAAGAGTCAGATGCTCAACTGACTGAGCCAGCCTGGTGCTTCAGATTTTGACAGTGCACTTTTGACTTTTCTTACAACATACAACCAGAAAAATGGAGAACACCTTTTGCTTACCTACCAAGGTGACTGTTCCATTTTATTATAGTTTTTCCTGTGTGTGTGTGTGTGTGTGTGTGTGTGTGTGTGTGTGTAGTAAGGCTGCACAAGAGAGGTAGATGGGAAATGGAATTAGCTTGATCTCATGAGGATATCTTATTGGAATATATGAACAACAGGTTGACCATGTAGGTCACCTTGTGATACCAAAGCTAATAATGTGTTTGGTACACTCATTTATTGTCATAATGACTTATATGCCAAATAAACAATTCTTTTCATAATCACTTTTTGTTGAGCATCTACTTGTGCCCAATATTATGCTGAGTATTTTATTTTTATCATTTTATTTTTTCTTAAATTATGCACAGTTCAACACTGTACCGTTGGCATGGTTTTCTTCATTTTACAGATGGATAAAATGAGGAACTTGCTCAAAAACATACAGCCCAAAATGATGGAACTAGACTGGCATCTGGGTCTTCCTGTCCCTCAAAACCTGTGGTTACCAGGAACCATGCATAACACGTTGATTTACATACACAGTGAGGATTTGGAAAAAAAAGAAAGAAGAAAGAAAGAAAGAAAGAAAGAAAGAAAGAAAGAAAGAAAGAAAGAAAGAAAGAAAGAAAGAAAGAAAGAAAGAAAGAAAGAAACTGTAGTTTTAATATCATTTCCCCAATTGATCCAAAGAACCAAAGAATTTAAGAAAATAATTTTAGTCAATATTTTCAAGGTGGTTCTCCAGGTCCGTAACTACCATAAGCACTCTCTCTGCATCTCCTACGTCTGGGCAAAATTGCAGCCATGTTTATCTGATACCATCTTGCTCTCCAGGCTCCCAGGGCCAGTGCTGGTGAGTTCAGGGATTCCCTGGGTGGGCTAACCAGATGAGCTCTTCCAAATTTGGGGAATGGAAAACTAGTTAGTTCTGTGTGTGGCTGGTGAAGAGAGACATATGCAATTTAAATATTGTGGATTAGCCATCTTCTACCACCAGGGCTGAGAAACAAGGAGAGGTGACCAGTTTGCCCAGACAAGTGAAAATTAGATGCAAGTAACTAATTATTTAGCGGCAATTTCTTCTGAGCCCATGCCGCACGGATCTTTGGAATTCTCTGAGACCCCTTGATTACTGTATTGAATATTCAATGGTCATACCAACAACTATGACTTTTATTAATGCTGGTTTAACTTGGCTCCAATGACTTATAACCAAAAGAGGCTCACCAAATACATATATCATCTTTACTTTTCTTATCCACTCAGAATACAGTTTATGAGACATGGGACCAGTATCCAGATGATGAAGCTACCTGGGCAGCTCATGTACAGTTGCTTGGTAGTTATAAAGAAACACTCTTCTACATCATACATTGTGTTTACTAGACAGGAACAAGGATACCCTAATGTTTCCAGAAACAGAAAACCACCCACCTGGTCCCCAAAGACTGGCTTACACTGGCCATTGTGGTAGATGAGTTGGTTAATCTTCAATCTTCCCATCCTGATGAACAAAGCATATACCCAGTGCCCATGTTCTCATGGCTCAAAGTGGGGAGTATGGATTTCAGTTCATATGGCAGAGCTCTTGAGTACCCCCCCCGCCCTGAGTTCCCCCAATAACAGCTACACAATGTAGCAAACTCTTCAGCTGAATTGTATAACTGTCTTTAAGACTGAGTGTTGGAGGGGTGCCTGGGTGGCTCAGTTGGTTAAGCATCTGATTCCTGATTTTGGCTCAGGGCAAGATCTCAGTTTGTGAATTTGAGCCCCACATTGGAGTCTGTGCAGACAGAATGAAGCCTGCTTGGGATTCTCTCTCTCCCCCGTGCCTCTCTCTGCTCTTCTCCTGCTCACAAACTCTCTCTCTGTCTGTCTCTCAAAAATAAATACATAAACATTTTTTAAAAGATTGCTAGATATGTAGAATTGGATAATTTATTTAAAATCATATTGCTTTATGAATTATCATTTCAAATCTATAAACCTATGCTTTACTTGATTTCTTGATAATTTTAAAGTTCCCAAGAGACATCTAGATTTAGAAAATGAATGTGTGGCTTGTGAAATCAACAAATCACTCTTTAAATGTATTTAATAAAAGAAATCATTACATAGAATCACTTTTTTCTACATAATAACATGTAATTCACTGGATTTTATTCATAACAGATAAATAAGAAACTGAGGATCCATTGACATTTTTACTTTTCATGTTTTTCTCATAAGTAGAAAAAATTATACTATCTTAATTGGCATCATTTAGTGTATTTCCTCCCTAGGCCTAAAGTCACAAAGCACCCAAACTCGGTGACTTAACAGAAGTTTATTCTTTCACAATTTTGGAGGCTAGAAGTTCAATATCAAGGTGTGGTCAGGGTTGGCTTCTTCTGGAGGCTTTGAAGGAGAATGTGTTTCATCTAGTCCCTCATTTCTGGTGGTACTAGCAATAATTGCCATTGCTTGGGTTGCGTCTATAATCACCTCCACCATTTCATGGCACACAGGTCACATGTTTCCCAGTGCAGTAGAATATGTAGTTTATAAATAGCTTTCATTCTCAACAATCCTTGAACTTTAGGGGCACCTGGGTGGCTCAGTCAGTGAAGCACCTGACTTCTGCTCAGGTCATGATCTCACGGTTAGTGAATTCAAGTCCCGCATCTGGCCCTGTGCTGATAGCACAAAGGCTGCTTCAGATCCTGTCTCCCTCTCTCTCTGCTGTTATGCATTCTCTCTCTCTCTCTCTCTCAAACAAACATTAAAAAAAAAAAACAATTCTTCTACTCTATGGCTTTGAAAATATTTACTCTTAATAAAATGTCTTCTTTCAGAGTGTATACACCTGATAATGAAAAACACAAATGCGTATGTGTATATTTGGAGTGTTTTGGTGACAATAAAAATACTACATTATTTGCACCTCCGCCCTATCAGAACTGGGCCTCCCCCACTTATACAGAGTGTAGCCAAGATCCTCAGCCCTGGATATGGAGACAGGTAGCTCGGCCACCGTCAGCTTTTGGAGCCAGAGGCAAAAATCCTGTTGGTACCCAAATGAATTAATTGTACTATCGTGATTATACACTTTGCCGCCATCTATTTAAATGAACCTATTTTTATACATTATTCCTTGACTTTCCCTTTAATAGATCATTTCAAAATCTCACAGGATATGTTTTAGAGGGAGTAACAATATAGAAAACCCTGATGGTCTTGCTTTGCCCTAATTGAGATCAATGTTACTTGGTACAGTTGACACTGAATTTCCTCAAGTTCTCCAAAGTGTATTTAAGGGGCATAGTTCCACAGGATGATTAGCTTGCAGGTAAATGCCTAGGTGCTGTTCTGTTATTATTGCCTAAGGCTCACATTCTTTATACCTCTCTTCTAATGTGGCATCGAAAGTAGGGCACACAGTGTGTGACACTTAACAATGGTTCTTGCGTGTTTAAAATTCATTGATTAAATAGCAAATGCTGAAATCAAAAGGAAGACTGATGCTTGCACCAATGTATTTTTCCAGCAAGCCCTAGAGCCCTACTTGAGCCTACAAAATTATTCGCCGTCCTCAACATCACTCATCATCAGGGAAATGCAAACCAAAACCACAATGAGATATCACCTCACCCATGTCAGAATGACAAAAATAAAAAACTCAAGAAATAACAGGTGTTGGCAAGGATGTGGGGGGAAAAGAACCCCCGTGCATGTTGATGGGGGTGTAAACTCGTGCAGCCACTGAAGAAGACAGTATGGAGGTTGCTGAAAAAATTCAAGACAGATCTACCCTAGGATCCAGTAAGTGCACTATTGGGTACTTACCCACATAATATGAAAACACTAATTTGAAGGATACATGCACCTCTATGTTTATTGCAGCATTATTTACTATAGCCAAACAATAGAAGAAGCACAAGTGGCCATTGATAGATAAATGAATACAGCAAACATGGTATACATATACAATGGAATATTATTCAGTCATCAAAAAGAAAGAAATGTTGCCATTTGCAACAATGTGGACAGAGCTAGAGAGAATAATGCTAAGTGGAATAAGTCAGAAAAAGACAAATACCATGTGATTTCACTCACTGGGGAATTTAAGAAACAAAACTGACCAAAAAGGGGGGGCAAAGAGAGAGAGAAAACAAAAAAGAGACTCTCGACTACAGAGAACAAACAGATGGTTACCAGAGGGGAGATGGTTGGGGAGATGGGTGAAATAAGTGTAGGGGATTAAGAGTACATTTATCTTGATGAACACTGAGTAATATATGGAACTGTTGAATCTCTTAACATAGTTAACTACTATGGAATTAAGATTAAAAAATAAATAAAATGTATCTTTCTCTATCCAAATTCACAAATTGTATCCCTGTACTACATCTAGAGTGGAAGAGCCTTGAGACACACCGAAGGCATATTTTGACAATTCCATTCAGGACCTGTGCAGGCTATGGGGTTCCAGAAACAATATGACTCCTGCCCTGTGGCATGTGGGTCTCTGTATTCTGTCTGGAGATAGAGAAATGGCCTGTGGAGTAGCCATGTCATTTGCTCATGGTCATGGAAGGAGTTGGCAACAGGGACAAAACATATAATTCTAGTTGCAATTATTGGACCATTAGACTAGACTGTCAGAGATGAAACTACTTACAATGTCCTTAAAAATGGAAGTTGTAGGGGCGCCTGGGTGGCTCACATGGTTGGTCAGCTGACTTGGGCTCAGGTCATGATCTCATGGTTCATGGGTTCGAGTCCTGCGTCGGGGTCTGTGCTGACAGCTCAGAGCCTGGAGACTATTTCAGATTCTGTGTCTCCCTCTCTCTCTGACCCTCCCCTTCTCACACTGTCTCTCTTTCTCTCAGAAATAAATAAAAAATGTTAAAAAAAATTAAAAATGGAAGTTGTAGGGAGCCTGGTGGCTCTGGTCATTAAGTGGTCTGACTCTTGATTTCAGCTCAAGTCTTGATCTCACTGTTGTGAGATCAATGAGACTGAGTCCTGTGTCAGGCTCTGCACTGGTCCCAGAGCATGCTTTGGATTTTCTCTCTCTCTCTCTCTCTCTTTCTCTCTCCATCTACCCCTTCCCAGATCTCTCTTTCTTGAGAGAAGAAAGAATGAAAGAGAGAGAGAGAGAGAGAGCGAAAGGAGAGGAGAAGAGAAAGAAAGAAAGAAAGAAAGAAAGAAAGAAAGAAAGAAAGAAAGAAAGAAAGAAAGAAAGAGAAAAGGAGGAAGGAAGGAACAAAGGAATGAAGGAAGGAAGGAGTTTAGGTATTATGGAAACTTTTAGCTTATAAAACAGGTATGGATTTTTTAAAAATAATCAATATAGCAACAATCTTGTAAAAAACTACTATATTTATTTTTTTCTATATGAATAACTGAGGCACAAATATGTTAAATAAAATGCCCAAAACCAACCAAGCAATTAAGCAATGATATCAGGATTCCAACCCAGGCTCCTGGCAACCAAGTCTATTCTCTTGACTTCTGCACTGTTCACATGCTTCAGTAAATGATCTTGCCACAGCTGAGGTCATAAACCATTGCAAAGGAATTTTAAAACTGGTATCAGATTTACGAAGCACAGATACATCCATCAGTGAAAGTACAATAATATAAAAATCAGATTTTAATATGTACCATGTATGAAAAGGCAAGCAAGACCCTGAGGACTTTAGAAGTTAGATGCACCCTCAGTGTATGTAGCATAAAACTACCCAGAATGAAATTCCAGACTTGTCAATTACTGCTGTGGTGGATTTTTCTTTTTTTTTTTTCTTTTTTTATGAATTTTAATTCTCTCATCTTTAAAATGAACAAGTATGGAGATACCTGGGTGGGTGGCTTAGTCAGTTAAGCATCCGACTTTGACTCAGGACATGATCTCACAGTTCGTGGGTTTGAGCCCCACATCGGGCTCTGTGCTGACAGCTCAGAGCCTTGGAGCCTATTTCGGATTTTGTGTCTCCCTCTCTCTCTCTGCCTCTCCCCCCACTTGCACTCTGTTTCTTTCTCTCCCGCTCAAATATGATAAATACAATGACCAAAGTACTCCATAACTCACCCTGCAGACTTGTTTTATGGATACAACTTATAAAAAGAAAATTCTGTGACACTATAGATTCTCACTTATGTGTGCAATCTATGAAAACCAACTCCGAGACATGGAGTGGAATGGTAGTTGCCAGGAGTGAGGGTAATTGGGAGACGTTGATCAAAGGGTACAAATTTCCTGCTATCAGGTGAATAAGTTCCCAGAATGTAATGCATACCTTGGGGGTATAATTAACAGTATTGTAATACAGAATTAAAAATTGTTAAGAAAGTAGATCTCAAATATTATCAACTCACACACACACACACAGTAATTTGTAAGAAGATAGATGTGCTCACTAACCTTATTTTGGTAATCATTTTGCAATATATACATGTATAAAATTATCACATAGTACACCTTAAACTTACATATATTATGTATTAATATTTCAGTAGAGCTGGGGGCAAAAAGGGAAAAGGGAAAAATTTGTGACCTACTTTGTAAATTACCAAGCATAGAATTTTCATATAATTCTTACATTTTATATATTTTTCAAAGGAATAACATCTTTATAATGGAATCTTAAGCAGACACTTAAAATCATTCTTACAAAGGGTCATGAGAATTATTTACAAAATAAGACTTAGGTATAATCCTTATTTTGTTAAGGAAAAAAATGGTTTTGGACACTCACTGCATTATGTTTTTAATGCCCCAATCAAAGGACACCAGGCTATAAGTGCAAGTTATAGTAACTTGTTGCAACCCGGGGAAACACACAGGAGGTACTCCTCAGTAAGAGGGTGTTGAGATGAGCTTGTATATAGGGTTTAGGCTTATTCTGTTTGGTTTCGGGGAAAATGTAAGGAGGTAAGAGGTTGATTTTGACCTTGGGTGCTCTCCTGAAATAGGGGCACTTGGGGATTGCAGATATTGATTTTTTTTAAGTTTATTTACTTATTTTGAGAGGAGGGGGAAGGGCAGAGAGAGAGAATCCCAAACAGGCTCCATGCTACAGCACAGAGCCGGACACAGAGTTCCACCTCACCAACTATGAGATCATGACCTGAGTTGAAATCAAGAGTCGGATTTTCAACCGACTGAGCCACTCAGGGGTCTCCATTGATGGTTTTTATTAGAAGGTTTGAAAGAAATAAAGCAGGGCAAAAGCTACCATTGACGTCCTAGTTACTAACTTTAGCCAACAGAGGAAGATGTTTGGCTATTTTTAAATTTTTTTTTTTTTTAATGTTTATTTTTGAGAGAGAGAGAGCATAAACAGAGGAGGGGCAGAGAGAGAAGTAGCAGACAATATATAGCAGGCGCTGTCAGTGCAAAGCCAGACACATGGGGCTAGAGCCCAAAAACCACAAGATAATGACCTGAGCCGAAGTCGGACACAACCAACTGAGCCACCCAGGCGCCCCTGGTTATTTTTGCAGTTGTGTGATGTCCTTGTCTTTGCCTTATATTCAGACATGATTGCTGAGCGGCCTTGCTTTTGTCAGATTTTATCAGTCTCAGAGTGACCTTGTCTAATTATTATTTACTTTCTCTGAAATGTTTACTTCCAGTGGAACACTTTACAGCTTGGCTATTAGCTACTCGTTTCCAGGGTCATTTGATTTGTATGTTTGTTACTGAATATATTGTGAAAAGATCAGGTGATTTACCAGTTTTCTTTATAGATTTTTTGGTTTTACAAACCTTCTACTGGAACCAGTATTATTTTAAATATTTACATACACAATTTTATATTTTACATATATAATTATTTTATACATATTATACAATTATATAGTGTAATATATGATATAGTAAATTTATAATGATATATCACTTTATATATATATTATTTAATATTAGAGAAAGAGAGAGAAGAATTTCTCTTCTGTTACCTACTGAATACATGCATCTCCCCAATGGCAGGAAAGTATTAAAATCACAAACTCGGGTACTTAGCTTAGTGACCTTTCATGACTTTGATGCCTTTAAGAAGACTAAAGTTTGGGGGCGCCTGGGTGGCTTAGTCGGTTAAGCGTCCGACTTTCACTTAGGTCATGATCTCGCGGTTAGTGGATTCAAGCCCCGCATCGGGCTCTGTGCTGACTGCCAGCTCAGAACCTGGAGCCTGTTTCAGAGTCTGTGACTCCCTCTCTCTCTGACCCTCCCTTGCTCACGCTGTCTCTCTCTCTCTCCTAGAAATAAATTAAAAAATAAAAAGAAGAAGACTAAAGTTTGGGGCGCCTGGGATGTCTCAGTTGGTTAAGCGCCTGAGTTCAGCTCAGGTCATGATCTCATGGTTCATGAATTCGAGTCCCGCATGGTGCTCTCTCTTCTGTCAGTGCAGAGCCTGCTTGGGATCCTCTGTCCCCCCCTCTCTGGTCCCTCCCCTGCTAATATGCATGCCCTTTCTCTTTCTCAAAAATAAACATTAAAAAATAAATAAATAAACATAAAAAAAAGAAGACTGAAGTTTTACTTACTCCATTTTTTCCCAATTTTAACCATATTGTGATTTGCCTTGAGAGGACAGTGAGGCATTTTCTAAGAAATAGCCCTACATCCCCTCTTATCTCCAATGACACTAAGTTTTTCTAAATTTTTCTAACTTTGGGTGATATGCTGCTCATTGCTTTGGAACCAGAAAAATAACTTGTCTTAAATGAGATTCCTCACTACAAACGAATTCTAAAATCCTGGAGGTCAGAGACGTGTCTTATACAGCTTTGTATGATGCTTATCAATATGTTTGGCCAAAATCATACATGCTCAATAAATAGCTGCTGATGAGTAAATCATACGTGCGTGTATGGACATGTACGTCTTTCTCTCTCTCTCTCTCTCTCTCTCTCTCTCACACACACACACACACACACACACAGTCGTTTTTGGTCGGTCTTGACATTTTCATTTATACTGACTTTCTGAAAACTTCTCAAAACTTTCCAACTCTCCGTACGTAAAATAGTAATAATGAACTCAGCATCAAGGATTACAAAAGAGAAGGAAAAACAACCCCTACTATTTCTTTCCCAACCCTTGCTTCAAATACACATTCCATGAAATATGGATTGATTTGTATTCATAAAATGAACAGGACATCTGAGCGGCTCAGTCAGGGGAGCGTCTGACTCTTGGTTTCAGCTCAGGTCCTCACAGTTCATGAGTTTGAGCCCCACGTCAGGCTCTGTGCTGACAGCTTAGAACCTGCTTGGGATTCTCTCTCTCCCTCTGTCTTCGCCCCTCTCCTGCTCTCTCTCTCTCTCTCTCTCAATAAATAAACATTAAAAAAAAAATAGATGGTGAAGAAGGCATCCAGTGACACTTTCCATTCAGGTGTTAGAACAGTGCCCTTCTTCTGTCCCAGTTCTGGAAACAGTTGCTGGTGGCCAGGGACACTTGTGGCATAAGAGACACCACATCCCACTTGTCCCTGGCTCAGAGCTTTACCCCAGGCGAGGATCAGGGAGATTCAGAAATAAAGTGCAAGGACACCTTTGAAGGACCCAACATTTATCAGTTACGAGGAGACTGGCAAAATTATGCAATGTCTGAAAAACAGAGAAGAGACATAAATACCGCTGTGTTTTTGAAGAAACAACTGAGAAACTCGTTTTCTCTGGAGAATGACTGGCAACACAAAAATCTTGTGCATTTAATGAAATATGAGAAAACTCAAACCATGGAAAGATGGTCCATTAGCCAGCTAATCAGCCCTGCAAGATGAAGTGAAGGCACTGAACTCCTTGTTTTGAAATCAGGAAAGAAGAGGCAAGTTGAAATGATGAACTCAGAGGTAACCTGAAGGGAGTGCCTGGCCCGTTTCTGTTGCAAATGTCAAGTGTTTCTGAATGTTAATGCCCCTGAACTTACCCTGGGCCCAATTTCATAATTTTAATTGACTCTTGTGTATCAAGAATTCCCACTGCTGTCAATTTAAGTTGTGCAGTTAGGACTCCAGGATTGGGCTCACTGTATGCCAAGACTATATTATTTTAACACTTTAAAAAATGTTATGCTGGTACAGTCCCTCTGGAAAACAATGTGGAGGTTCCTCAGGAAACTAACAATAGAACTCCCCTAGGACCCAGCAATAGCACTGCTAGGAATTTACCCAAGAGATACAGAAATGCTGAAGCATAGGAGCACATGAACCCCAATGTTCATAGCAACACTCTCCACAATAGCAAAAACATGGAAAGAGCCTAAGTGTCCATCAACAGATGAATGGATCAAGAAGATGTGGTTTATCTATACCATGGAATACTACATGGCAATGAGAAACAATGAAATCTGGCCATGTGTAGCAACATGGATGGACCTTGAGGGTGTTATGCTGAGCGAAATAAGTCAGGCAGAGAAGGACAAATATCATATGTTTGCACATATAGGAGGATTAGGAGGAACTTGACGGAGGAACAAGGGGGAGAAGAAGGGCGGAAATGGTGGGGGAAAGGGAGAGAGGCAAACCATGAGAGACTCTTGAATGCTGACAAAAACTGAGGACTGATGGATGTGGGGGGGAGGGGGGATGGGCATGGAGGAGGACACTTGTGGGGATGAGCACTGAGTGTTATGTGGAAACTAATTTGACAATAAACTATTTGTAAAAAAAAAAAGAACACTACATTACATTGAGTATTGTAAATTACTTCCTTTTATTTAGAGGAAAGAGACTTTGAAAATAAAATGTAGAGCTTTCTAAATTAAAAAAAAATAAAAAATTAAAAAAAATGTTATGAATCCATGTTGGTAACTCAAAAGAAGGTGGGTAGAGGCTGGGTAATTCAGCCTGGCGGCATCGTGAAGTCACTTTGTCCTCCGCATTTGGAAGTGACAGCTGCTTTGAATGTTGCTTAGTTCTAATGAAAAAGAAGGGAAGGCTACCTACATCCTAGTGTACACATCGATGGATGCAAGTTTCCAGAATCGACAGGAACAGACTGAAATGAACATCCACCACGAAAGAGAAAGGAGGCAGCTAAATCCTGATAGATGACTGCGCTGTTGCCCGTGATCAAGACAAGAACAGATAAGTAAATTCAACTAGAAACGGAAATGTAAGCCTCAAAACCTAGGAAGTAAATGACTCACATCTGAGACAGCTTTCCAGCTCAGCTGCCTCCCAAGTTCAAATGAAGGCTGTCTCCCTGTTCTAGAATGACTGAAAACCATTTGTTGATATCATAGTTCCGCCAACTGCAGTCATGACAGCCACGTCATGCTAGCCACTACAGGGATTTTTCTTTCAGTGCAGAATCTTGAAAAAATTGGACACACTGATTCCAGTAATTTGTTGCAAGGTAGCGATTCCTTTTTGTTCTCCCTTAACAGGCGCTAATTATTGCATTTCAGTAAACCTAAAATATAGCAGCCGTGCTAACTGTCAGGTCGGCATGAGCTGTTGAGGTGTCTAAGTGTGCATATGTGGGAGCATCTGACAGTGGGCGGTTTCAGTGTTTGCTTTATAAATACATCTGAATAAATGGCTTTGGAGTTAAAGTGGTTGAAAGTTAACGATTTAATGGACCTGACATATGAATTCATAGGAAGGGATTGGTTCTTGGAAACACAGTTGGGTTTGACTCAGGCTTTGTCAGAAGTGTTTATCACCATTCAGGGCATCTGGTGGGGCTGGAAATGGGGAGGGGTATGGGGCAGAAAGGGAAGAGAAAACAAGAGAGAAACAGAAACGGAAACAATGAATATTTATTCCCAACTCAACTTTGACATAATCAGGGACCTACATAATATTTAAATACTCAACCAGGGAAATGGCTTTCTTTCTTTCTTCCTATCCATCTATCTACCTATCCATCTATCTACATATAGATATAGAAATATAGAGAAATGTTTAGTTGCAAGCAAAGAGTTGTGGCTTTTTTCTTTTGAATGCCATGAAGAAATACTGAATTCATTCACTTGCCAAGTTTGAGTTAGCCCCAAATGGTTTTGGATAGAGATCAGGGTAGAAGGCTGAAATCCTATTTTCTTTTAATCAGCATAAAGTTATTAGACATAAATGCCTTCTTACTAACCCAGAGCCAATAACCTCAGGGGAAAAAAATCACCCCAAAAACTCTGTCCGTTGCTTTACAGCTGAGTCAGGTCCTTGATCAGTCGTAAGGTGTTTCTCTTGAAATGGCCATGAAAGCCTTTTTTTCCGAGAAGAGTTCACTGTTCTAGGGTTATGGTGAAGCAAAATATGTAAAGTTTGATGCTCCTTGAGTTCAGGAGCAAGTCTTTTAACTTCCCCTTGTTAAGTTGGAAAGATGTCGTGGTGAATAGAAACATTCTTTTCAATTCAAAAGTTCTTCGCGAAGGGCCGCCGTCTCTTTGCGGGGTTGGTTCTACACACGGAGGCTCCAGGTGACCTTTCCTAGGCTCCCATGATGGCTTTGTCTTGATCAAAATGGTTCTGTTCACAGGAGGGAAGGTCTGTGACATCATCTTGCAGAAGAAAATCCTCTAAAGAACAAGGTGGAAAAAAAGATACCATTTTCTTTTGGAGGAGGTGGGAAAAGAGGAAGAGAAAGAGAAGCAAAGAAGGGAGATGCCATGGAGAAAGATAGACAAAGAGAAAGAAATAACAGGGAAGAGGTAGAGACTGAACAGAGTAGGGAAAGGAATCGGCCATCGTCTCTTTCTGATGCATAGCCAACAGGGGGCGCTGTCAATCCCATTTTACAGGTTAGGACACCGCGAAGCTGAGTGAACCTTCCTGCCCACGTTTGCACAAGATTTAGTCTCAGGTCGACCTCACTTCAGGTTCTCTCCTCTCCCCAAGAGAAGAAAAAATCCCATGTTTCATTTTGATTAATCCTCAACAATACCTTTTAAAGCAAATAATTAATGTGCCGCCCCCACGGACCTAAAAGAGGTTACCATGTTCTGGAGCCCTTGAATCTTCCGAAGACACAGTACAAGCGTTAGATCCCCGCTGACCGAACCCATTCATCCGTTTTCCCAACAACATCAAGGTTCTTTTCACTTTGAGGGAGCCGGGAAAGGCGAGAGAGAATGATGGTGGAAATAAAACTCGTGTAATTCAAAGCTGCCTCTGGGATTTATTTATTGTTGATTGTGTCTGGGGAACTCTTTGTAGAGTACGTATGTGCGGGGTTGTGAAGGTCAGAGTGCATATGTGAAAGAGAGGTAAGACGGAGGGAAGCCTGATGAATACGGAAGAGGATTGCAGAGAACAGAATCAATGGGGTGGAGAGGAGATGGAGTATCGTCAAAGAAACTGAAAGCTCTCTGGGAGATTTAGAGCTATATGATCTGCACCCAAGGGGGAAGTCTATAGAAGGACACTCCTTGCCCATAAAAATGTATTAGGTAGTAAAGGTCCCTAATGGTGCTGTGTTTCCTGGCCAAGCATGACATACCATATTTTGAGGGAGGCAGGAGAGACAAGGGGAGGAGTGGGTTCTTCACAGTCAGTGCTCCTGTCCAGCTGCGCAAGGAGTTCACTGCATTAGGACACCCAGCTAAAGGGGCAAGGGGGAGGGGCTGGAATCCAGCCTGAGTTCTGCTCACCAAGCTGTCTATCCCAAAGAAGGCTGGACTTTCCTGGCAGAAGGAATTCCTTAGCTATGAGATTGTTTTCTGCCCAGTGGGAAGCATATTTTTTTCCTAATTTGCATTAAAACATTGTATGGATGAAGTTCAGCGCAGTGTGACACCAGGCAACCCCGAAGTGGTAGGGAATGTCAAGTCTGAAGATAACGTTTCTCTTCTCTATGATGTCTCACTGTGTTAGATCATTCTTCCACTTATTTGGGCTCCCAGAAATTCACCAAGGGTCAGACTCTGCCAATTTGTAAGACTTTGGAGGTACTAATGTTCTTTGAAGTATGTGTCATAAAAGTAAAACGTTTCCTAATAGTGGCTTAAGCAGTATGTTTGTGTGTGCTCATCTATATATAGCTTAATCATGTAGATTACAGTATCTTCCATGGACCAATCCATTGGTAAAATTAGCGCTGGTCATTGCTACTGATCAGGTTTCAGATATGCTCTAAAGTCCTTTCTGCTTCAGAAGTTCTCACGTGAAATTACCTACTGGGTATGGACACTGGGGAGAGTTATATTTCTTCACAGAATCTCAATTCCTTTGCAATGTCAGCTTCCTTCTATGACTTCTGTATTCCCAGTTTTACAGTATTTTGACCAAAGTGTACAGATGAATGTCTGCTACAGAAAGCAGGAGGTCAGGGGCGCCTGGGTCATTCAGTGGGTTAAGTGTCTGACTCTTGGTTTCGGCTCAGGTCATGATCTCATGGTTTGTGAGATCGAGCCCAGTGTTAGGCTCTACACTGACAACATGGAGCCTGATTGGGATTCTCTCTCTCCCTTTCTCTCTGCATATCCCCCACTCTCTCTCAAAATAAATAAACATTTCTTTTAGAAATTAAAAGAAAAAAGAAGACAGTCAGAGTGACATGATGGCATGTGCTTGGAGCTAAGAACCCAGAAGCCCAGATAGTGGACTCACTATTAGGCTGCATGACCTTGGGCAAATCACTTACTTTTCATGATTATTTGAGTTTGGCCAACACTTCACAATAAGTCTGCACCTTGGTGATTGGTGACACTTAGCATATGAAAAACCCTAAGAAGTTCTACAGTAAAAAGCACTGTTTAGTAACTGGGGAGTATAACCTTATTTTCCCTTAGCACAAATAGCAATATACTAAGAATATTCCAGACAGACAGAAGAATGTCAGAGAAGGCTTAGGAAGGAAGGAAGGAAGGAAGGAAGGAAGGAAGGAAGGAAGGAAGGAAGGAAGGAAGGAACTAGAGCTTGACACAGTAAGTTTGATCTAGTAGAACAGGATGTGACATAAAGCCTGGGCAAAAGATGGTGACCTGGCAATGCAAAGTTTGCAACGTGCTGCAAGTTTGGTCCACCTCCCAAAACAGGCTGCTATTGGTCATGGATACAGCCCTGAACTAGAAATTATAGGGAATGGGAACTAGTCTATGTTCTCTTTCAACTATGTAGACTCAGGCAAACTCTTTTGCCTCTTTAAATATCTGTCTCCACCTCTGAAATATCTTCCTTGGTTTTGAACATCAATTAAATAAAAGCTTGGGACACCTGGGTGGCTCAGTTAGTTAAGCATCCAACTCTTGGTTTTGGCTCAGGTCATGATTCAGGGTTATGGGATCAATCAAGCCCCGTGATGGGCTCCAAGGTGAGCGTAGAGCCTGCTTACAATTTTTGCTTTCTCCCTCTGCCCCTGTCAACTCCCTCAAAAAATAAATAAATAACAAATAATAAATAAAACAAGTGAAAGTGTTCTATAATCTACCCTGTACCCTAGCAATACAAGAGCTTACCAAAAAGTAAAAAGAAATTCAAGAACAAAATTCTATGAATGGTATTCTTTTCACATTTTCATTTAAAACATCAAAGAGTGATATTTTTAATGTAATTCCATTGGCAGAAATGAATCCACCATATAATTGAATCTGCACTAATAAAAGCATACTTGGGGGTGACTATGGGGCTCAGTTGGTTGAGTCTGACTTTTGATTTCAGTTCAGGTCATAATGTTGTGGTTTCATGAGTTAGAGCCCCAAATCTGCTTGGGATTTCCCCTCTCTCTCTGCCCCTCCCCAACTCACACACCAGTTCACAGGTACTCTCTCTCTCTCAAAACAAATAAATAAATTAGCTTAAAAGAAAAAAGATGGCACACTGAAACATTGGTTACATCCAAAATCAACTGAAATTTGTAATCTCTGGCTGATGGCTTTCAGAATCTCTTTTCCTGACAGATGGAGAGATTTGAAAATAATCTCAAACACATAAATTTACTTACCACAATCAATTTGAACATATTTATTGGATTGTTTTAGCTTAAGGAAAAAAAGAAATCAACCCTAAAGACTTTTTACAAGAGTCACTTACTATAACATTTCCATTGTAAGCTTCAGGCCGAGGATGAAAACTTGTTTCAGAGCTGAGGGGACACAGAACTTGAACCTGAACAGAGAAAAGTTTTATAAGATCATTTAGAGATCTCTATTTTTTTTTTTTTTGCTGCGGCTGGCGCATGAAGATACTTTTCTTCCAACGGGAACAAGAAACATCTGACAAGTGAATGAAATGTTTTAGTGTGTTTTACACATAGTCTGCCCCCTTTAAAAAAAAAAAAAAAAGACCCTCTCACTACCCGTTAGACATGCCAAGGGCATCTCGTTAGAAGTCCTGACTTTAGAAACAGATTTGCAAGCCAGAATGTTCCAACCCTACAGTTGGATTGTGGATTTTTAACCTTCACAAGTTTGGCCTTTGAGCAGAACTTGAGAAAGGAAGAAAGGAAAGAGGTAAAGAATGAAGAAGAAAAGCAAAATAAATCAAAAGCAGCTTTCTTGGTAACACCGACATCTCCAAGGCCACGTGCGAAAGAACTGAGGCTCTAATGATATCAATTAGGCCTGACCCACTGGGACACTGGAAATATATCGTATCCACGGAGTCAGCTCAAGTCCATATGGAAAAGGTCATTAGCCAGGTACGGAATATTGCAAATTACCGGCCGAGGGTGATTCCCTGCCCCCAATGCTTTCAACGTCCTGAAATAAATTATAACCAGTAATGCTTTCACATTGACAAGCTAATTCCACTTAGATTTTGCTTCCTAAATCAAGGAAACTAATATTTTTAAAAATATCATTGTGTGTTTTAGATGTTGATTTCTCTCTCTCTCTCCCTCTCTCCCTTACTCCCTCTTTCTCTCTCTCTGTCTCTCTCTCATGCACAAGTGCTGAGAGGCTCACACAGAGAAAGGCAACTGCCTGCTTTTTCCAGCTTGGTTTCCCAGTTGAGATAACGGCAGCATAGGTGACTTCTTCACTGGAATGAGGGTTCCCCAAAATATTTTATTCCTTGGCTCATCTTTCTCTCTCATTAAGACATGGTGGGGATCTTCACAGCAGTGGGCTGTGCTTGCTAATATGGACACTATAAGCTGCTTCAGAGAGGCTCAAGCTTCCACATTTGGTGAGAATGTTGTGGCAGCCATGCCAGAAGGCGGAAGCTGTGTTTAGGATGGGGTGACCCCCCTGCCGAAGCTGCAGAGATCTGGTCCTCACACAGGAGCTCTGCCAACTCAGGCAAACAAAACAGAATCCTGTTACATGAAGCAATTTGAGTTGGGGTCCAACTGTGTCTTCAGTGGATGGCAAAATGGTGAATTATCCAAGAAGACTTCCTTCGATAAGATTGCATCTCATTACTGTACCTCAGGAAATCAGGCTCAGAAGGCTGGTGTGGGGCAAATCTCTCCTCCTTCTTGGGACTCAGTTTCTTGTCTAGTCAAAGAAGGTGGTAAGGCCAGATGGATTCCAAGTCCTTCTCTACATTTTTAGGTGATGCTTTGAGTTTGTTCTTAGTTCTTGTTGCTCTTGTTTATATTACACTTTGGGCTAATAAACCTTTTGCCAGTGCATTTGAAGGGATTAATGAAAAGGTGTGTATAGACAAGAGATAGCAAATATTGGCAAGGATGTGGAAAAAAGGAGCCCTTATGCACTGCCTGGTGCAGTCACTATGGAAAGCAATCTGGAGGATCCTCAAAAAAATTAAAATAGAGGGGTGCCTGGGTGACTCAGGGGGTTAAGTGTCCAACTTTGGTTCAGGTCATGATCTCACAGTTTGTGAGTTCAAGCCCCATGTCGGGCTCTGTGCTGACAGCTCAGAGCCTGGAGCCTGCTTCAGGTTCTTCATCTCCCTCTCTCTTTGCCCCTCCCTTGTTCGCACTCTGTGTCTCTCTCTCTCAAAAATAAAAACACATTAAGAATTTTTTTAAGTTAAACTTTCATGTGATTCAAAACCTGCACTTATGAGGGCTACAATTAACAGTATAGAACCACAAATCCCTCTCAAAGACAGTTGCTTCTAAGCCTCTTACACAATAGACAGGCTGCAGAGATGCCTCTTAGCTTCTTGTCTGTACATTTCAGAACTGAGGGCCCCTCTAGTGCCCAGGTGATGCTGAATGACAACATTAATCTAAATTAAAAAGCCCTGGGAGGCACTACAGAATGTTCACTCATATAAACGTTACTCCCAGAGTGAGCTCAGGTCTTTCCTTGAATGACCAACATCCACTTGAGGGACCCATAGAGAAAGGAGGCAGTGGTATCTATGGTATGAAAATGCTAAAAGCAAGTGGCTCTTTCATTCTCCAATAAAATCTCTAGTCTGAGTGTTCCTTGTAGTATTAGAATTTATTATCATATCTTTAGCTGAACTTTAAGTTCATTTTCCCTTCTCTTTCTGCTCTGTTGTTCTGACCCAGACTTTCTGGTTAGATGGAAAATGTTACAATCTTGGATTCAGAGGACTTGGCTTGAGCTGGCTTAAGTGTGTCCTCAGTCTGGCCCTTTGTTTTTGTTGTTGTTATCGCTGTTGTTGTTGTTTGCTGTTATTCTTTAATTTTTATTTTAGATAAAGAAAGCATGAGCAGCGGACAGGGACAAAGGGAGAGAGAAAAATGGGGAGAGAATCCCAAGCAGGATCCATACTCAGCATGAAGCTTGATGCAGGACTCGATCCCACAACCCTAGGATCATGATCTGCACCAAAATCAAGAGTCAAACACTCAACCGACTGAGCTACCCAGTGCCCCTCAGTCTGGCCTTTTGGACAAGACCCGGAGCTGCTTGTGGCTTCTAAAGATTCATTACTAACAGCATCAAGAAGAGTGATTCTATGAGGCCGATGTGTTTGCTGAAAAGGTACATGTGTCACAGACCACAGCACCTGAGATACAGTAAGTACTCAAAATACATTCACTGAGACAGTCCCCCCATGAAATTTCTTCCTATCTCTCCACTTATCTCCATGACAACTCCTTTTCCTGACCCTTTATTGGCTTCTTCTATCACTTAACCAAAATTCTAGTGAGGTGACATCATATTGGAGTTTTCTGAAATATTGAAGACACAGAGACTTCTGCCACTGTATGTGATAAAAATATGATGGTTCCAGGCTCTCATGCCAGGGTAGGAACAGCCAAACAGAGCTCCCATCTTTGCTGTAGAAGCCATACAAAGAGGTGAAGAAATTGAGCTCTGGTGACAGGCATCTGTATTTGAGTCCTTGCCCTGTGACTTCTCAGCTGAGTGCTTTGGGCTTCATACTTCATGCTTCAGTGTCCTCATCTGCAGGAGGGTGGCAATAACTAAGGCTAACTCTTGGAGTTGTTGATACGATATGCATATATATGTAAATGCATTAATATGTAAAATCTTGCCCCATGGTAAGTGCTCAGAGAGCTCAGTGGGTTCAGGAAGGATGACTCCCTGAGCCTTCCCAGGGCCTCAAGTCATGATTGATTTTCCCATCCCTCCCTGCATGCTAGCCCTGACTTTGGTACGCAGATGCCTTTGGTAGTGCCCTAGAGCAGGTCTTTCTAGAGCATCTCTGCTCTCTGCTCTCACAGAGAGTCAAAGTGACTTATTTAATTATAACTGGAGCTCATTAAAATATAATATGGTTGGGTTTTGTTGATTAGGTGCTTAACCTGGGCTCTGAAATTTTACTGTTTATCACTGAAAAACCTGGCAAATAGAATAACTAAAGCATTGGCGATTTGTGTACTTAACTCCAGTGATTTATTTTAGTGTTTAAGGTTTTTTTCCCCCCTCAATCAATAGGGTAATTATGTTGACTATTCTAAAATGTAAGTTCTTCTGGTTTGCAAACATGTGCATTTGCTACTCTACCTGTAATATTCTTATTGCTACTGGAGTCAACTTGATTAACTTCTACTTTGGTATAGGTGGACTATTTAGAGGTAGGGACATGAAAGAGGGATACCATTTTAGGATTTGGTGGCAACATCCAGGGAAATAGAATATTATAGTTAATGGGCATCTAAACTTTCTTTGCCATATGTATAGATACTTTTAAGTCTCAGACCTTAGTGTAGAAACTTGAGCATGCCCAATATGTGACTTTTTTTCTGCCATAAATTATGTATACTGGTTACGAACCATTCTTTATTATAAATCTCTTTATATCCTGTTTCTATGGAATGACTAACACAACCACCCTATGTTGTCCTCTATTCCTTCCTACTCTGCACTAACTTAATTCCAATATTCTCATTTATGCTCTACACCCATTTAACTGCACTGGGAGTTCCATTTAGAAATCGTGGTGTGAGCTCAAATTTAGCATGAGCACAAGTGATTTCTTCATGTGCTGCTTCCCTAGCTTCTCCTCCTTATCTGTGGTCTCCCGTGTTGAATGAGTTTTCATCTTCATCCTTGATTCCCTCATTGACTCTTCTTTTTTGGTTCATTAGTCTCTTACCAATTTCTGACCTTTCTTCCTCCAATAAGTCCCCTAATATCTCAGAAAACTTGGCCAAAATATTATTATGGAAATGAGACAGCATATACTAAACAGTGAGAAGTAGAATAGATTTGCCACCAGCAAAGCCATAGACATGGATGACAGTCCTGAGAAACAAGCAAAAAAAAATAGAAAGATGAGATAAAATTGATCACAGAGAAGAAACGATCTAGTGTAGTGATAATCAGTGCACTTATTAAAGGAGGAACACAAACGTTGAGACAAATATACCAAACAACAAAGACATTAGTTTGATCAATGGATAAAGATGGATAAGCAATGAAAAACCAAGAACAAGTAAAAAAAAAAAATCAGACAAAATGAGAGACTCAAAGCTAGTCCTCTCTTTTCAACAAGTACATGTTTTTTACTCTTTGGGTTTTAATAGAACATGCATTTTATGGTGATTATTTGTTAATTAGTGGTAAAATTGGAAATGCAGTATCATCAAAGATTGACTTCTTATGAGAGATACTCTGCAGTTAAGGAAAGACTCAGGTGTCCTTATTCCTAAAATTTAGTGCATCTCTTGTCATGAAAGACTTAATTGTTATTCATACTGATGGAGTAAAAATCTAAAAACATAAACAAAACTCTCTGGTGTGACATGCAGAACCGTCTGCGATGTGTTCAACAGTGACCCGCCCAGCTTTTGCCTTCACTACACACACATAAGAAACTTACCTCGAGTCTAAACCTCACCTCTCTATTCTATCCTGTACGGATTCTTTAGAGAACAAGCCCAACACTCCATATCTTTACACCAAAGGTTCCCAATTGAGGGCTGGGGTGGAAGACATTTTGCAATTTCTGGAGATATTTTTGGTTGTCACAACTGGAACACGTGGGGGATGGTTGCTTAATATCCTGCAATGTACTAGGAAACCTCCAGGAAAGATTTATCCAACGCACAATATCAATAGTCCCAAGGTTGGGGGACCCTGCTCTGCACTCTGAGCACTCAGTGTAATGATTTTCTGTGCAATTTACTTTTAATTGATTAACAGAGGCTGAATCAGAATACCTCTCTTCTCTCTCTCTCCCTCCCTCCATCTCTGAGAATTAATACTACAAGTCATGTTCTGACTACAAGCTTAGTTCTTCAAACCACTTTCATCACTCTTGTGTCCTTTGACCATTAAACTTGACTGTACCAAGAGGAGAGACAAAGAATATTAACAGAAATAACCCTGGATTTAGGATCCAGGTTGAATCTGACTTCTGACTTACTAGCTGTTTAAGGATGGGAAAAGCAGAAAAGCACCCTGGATCTTAGTAATTTTCCATTGTTAAAATGGTGGTATAAAATGAGGTATATACTTATATATACTTTACTTCTAAGACAAGGACCTGGGCTCAACCATTGTTGAGCATCCTCATGTTATTGGGAAACAGAGATTCAAATGCTAATTCAACCTCTCACTGTGATGTGCTCTATAAACTCTATAGAAGAGGACTTCATCATCTCAACTGCACATAATAATCTGAAACTCCAATTCATTGAAAGTTTTTTTTTTTTTTGTCTTGTTATCATTGTCATTCATTTGCATGGACATCTCAATGTGACCACTAGTATCAGCCACAGATAACTTACACTCAAATGGATCCCTCGCTTTTCCCCCTTTTTAAATTGACAGATGACCTTACCCAGGTGTAGAACTGAGCCCATATGCACAGCATGACCCTAATCTGAAATATAGTTCTTTCATTTTCTTGGCTGCAAAATATGATTTTTCCTACCTTACACCTTCACTTTCTAAACTGCTTCAGAAACACATCTGTTTTCTATCTGTTGAGGGAGAAAAACATGAATGCTTTATTATGCCCTATATAATCAAATACAGTACACTGCTTGCAGGCTGTGTATTTTGTGTAAAAAAAAAAATTGCTCTATAGTCTCTAGAGGTACAGAAACATAGAAAGATCTAGAAAAGAAGGCTTCTATGGACAAGGATATACCAAGGGCATCTCTCAGATCTTTGAGCACTGAGACTCAGGGGTCCAATCTATTCCTTTCAAGACTGACAAGTGATCACTTAATCCTCTAATAAATTTTATTTATCGAGGAGCACTTAAGATTGCAGGCCACCTGCACACATCTGCTTGGACGAGCCAGGAGGATCTGGGCAGTGCTCTTATTCTAAAGTCAGTGAGATAAATCCAAGTAAGTAAAGGTGGGACTCAGGCCCTTTGCAGTATATTCTCCTGGACAAGTCCAAGGCACTCTCCATTATTATATCAGATTCCTCTCCAGGCCAGAAGGCCACCGTGATCAAGGCAACCCCTCTGGTACAATGCTTCCAGGAAAGAAAGGCTTCTCAGTGCTCCACTTGTAACTTACTGACATTCCAAGTATTATTATGGGCCACCAATAAACTTTACCTTAATCTTCTTGTTTTTAACTTTTCAGAAAATAAAAACATATCTAGTGACCAAGTCCACGTCCGCATATATTCTTTTTTATTCAAGAAAGAGGCATCTTTACAACTATTTTCTTCTGGAAGGATCTTTGAGAAAAAATAGTGGTCAAAGGAAGAAAATAAAAGCATTGGATAAAATTGAACAGGAAAGTTGAACTAGTAATTTACAGAGGAGGAAATATGAATGGGCAATAAATATATCGAATATTCTCAATCGTGTTACTAAAATAAAATAATTTTAATTAATTAATTAATTAATTTATTATTATTTTGAGAGAGAGAGCATGTAAGAAAGAGAGAGCAGAGGAGATGCAAAGCAAGCAGGGAGAGAGAGAATCTTAAGCAGATTCCATGTCCAGCACGGAGCCCAAAACCACCATGAGATCATGATAACCTGAGCTGAAATCAAGAGTGGGACACCTTACTGACAGAGCCACCCAGACACCAGAAAATAAAAATTTAATGAGATACATTTTTACTCCCATCGGATTGGGGAACATTATACATTTGACAATTCCAATTGTTGGCAAGATATAAACAAAGGAACTCTGGCCAATTGCTAGAGACAGAGCTGACCGAAACTATTTGGAAAAAGATTTAACGATATCCAGTTAAGTTAAAGATGCCTATATTTTATCACTTAGCAATTTCATTCCTCAGTATATATCATAAAGAAACTCTTTTACATATATACCGGAATACATGAAAAAGAATATTCTGAGAAGCATTGCTTATAAAATCACAAACTTAAAAATAGTATCACACCCATCAGGGGAAGAATGGAAAAGTGCTGTGGTGTGAACTAGAAATGAACTAGAGTCACAGGTAGTTAAATGATTGCATCTCAGCTATAAAATAGTGAAAAAGAAAAAAATGCAAATTCCCAAGAGTGTATATAATATCATTTATAAACCCTTTTACACCACGTAAAAAATATTTCTGTATTATTAATTAATCTGTTAATTTGTAATAAAAGTTCAGAGGAATGCACAGGAGTGATAACAAACAAATTAAGTATGGGATTAATTCTCATGGGGAAAGAAGACTATAAGGAGCACACTCTTTTATTATTTGATTTATTATGCTGCATGGCTAGTATATGGGCAATCATAATTTTCTTTTCACTTATCGCTGTGTGGTTTATATAACTTAAAATTTTTAAATAATATTGAAAATTGTTCCACACTATTTTTGTGAATATCACATTTCCTTTCTTTTTTCTTTTTTTTTTTAGCAAAATCTTCTTTAGCTTCCCCTTGCCAATGTAGATAATAAACCAATCTAAGTTTGTCTGGGGTCTGATGCTTTTTAAAAATGTGGCTTTGAGAGAAATCAAGATCACAATGACCCTAAGTATTTGACTGAGTGAAAGCTCTACAAATAAAGATGGGGAAGCCAGATAAACCACATCTTCTTGATCCATTCATCTGTTGATGGACACTTAGGCTCTTTCCATGTTTTAGCTATTGTGGAGAGTGCTATGGAATACTACATGGCAATGAGAAACAATGAAATCTGGCCATGTGTAGCAACATGGATGGACCTTGAGGGTGTTATGCTGAGCGAAATAAGTCAGGCAGAGAAGGACAAATACCATATGTTTGCACGTATAGGAGGATTAGGAGGAACTT